>NC_088103.1:25611903-25946903 GCF_036370855.1 Dromaius novaehollandiae
AGACTGACTTAATTACAGCAACCAAATCTCTCACATCTCTACCGTCCATTGAAACACCAGCCCGCCTTCATGTGCTGCCCTTTAACAGAGCTGCCTATCATGCATCTAAACAAACAAGTAGGGAAGACAGAGGGGAGATTGTTTGTCAGGGATGTGTCTCTGCGAGGGAGGAGCGGCAATATCTGCAGGAGGGACTGAGGTGAAACCCAACATCAAAGGCAAGAGGCTGTCAGCACATTTAACTTTACAGAAACCCTTCTCCTAATAAAAAAGGAATGACCTCGTTACTACGGACACTAACAGTTCCCAGGGGAACACCGGGAAACTGCTGCCTGCACTTTTAATATTCACTTTACAAACAAATGGGAAACCTTGAAATAATTTCGATGTTGTTCTTGGCAAGTTGTTACAATGTTGTGTCCTTATAAAAATCATTTAAGAATTTATGTAGTGTGAGTTTACTTTTCATCCACTGCTTTTCCTTGCTATCAATCTCCCTCTCTGTCCCTCCCACTGCCTGAGCGCCCAGGGGAAAGCACAGGACGCCCAAAAAGAGAGGTGCTGGCTGTGCCAGCAGGTTCAGCAGGAGGCATTGGTTGGCTTCGCTTTGACCGGTGAGAGAGGACCAGTTTCTGGAGGAGATGCTCTAAAATGGTGTCTGGACCTGGGCTGCTGAGAGCAAGCAAAGTCCTGGGGAGGCACTGCCAGGGTGAAGCGTGGGGGGAGGCTCGGAGCCTGCCGCAGTCCCCAGGGCAGAGGTGTGTGGGGGAGAGGGAGGCTATGGGTGGCCAGGTGGCAGCCCCCAGCTCCTGCAGTCCCCATGGGCAGGGTGGTGTCAGCAGTGCAGGAGGGAGCCAGAGCTCTCCTTGTCCCAACTCCTCTCCTGGTGAGAATCACCATAGGGAATAGCATCCGGAAAGCTAGTGTGGAGCAGATTTGTTACTATTCCAAGCCACTGTGAAAGAAACAGAGGGAGAGCAATGTTGCTGCAAAAAAAAAGAAGTCTTGAAGAGTGGGAGTAGAGAATGATTCAGTCACCTAAATAGCTCTGCAAATTACATGAGCACTCTCTTCACTGAGCTTTCTCCCCAAGTTACCATAGTTTGAGTGGCACAGAAATTTTCCCCACATTCCTTTTTTTTGGTGTGGTACATGCGGGAAATGTGCAAAAATGGTTTCATTGATTCTTAGCAGGGAAATGCTCTGTACTGGAAATACACTCTTAGAGCTTGACACCTCAAGCTGTTCAGTAGCAGGCCACAAACTCTCGCACACAATTTAGCTGGCAGGCAGACTGGGGAATAGCCATTTCCTGCCACAACTCTGGCAGCTGCACACAGAGATGTGCAGGATCAGGCACACCCCATCACCCACATGAAAATATAAATGCACATACACATGTGTTTTCATCAGCATGGACCTGTTCACATACATACACAAACGTACCTGTCTCTGTACATGTCAGTATGTTTCTCCTCACTCGTCTCCATTTGGTCTTACCACCCATTCCTGATACAGATGTTTTGCCAGTTCTGACAGCTGTATACAATACAGCTTTGCCTTGGCTTCATCCTCTGTACAGCCCTGAGGCCAAATCCTGGAAAAGGCTGCTCATTTTTGAACATTTGTGGTTCCCACTTCACCTGTTTTTCTAAGCATTTGCTTGTCCTCACTTCATCCCAGACTCAGTTTGTCTGAGCTCAAGATTTCTGACTATTAGCTATTGTGCATAAGGCAAATTCCCACTGATCTCTAGGTTGTTGAGCAGAAGGATGAAGTAGAAAGGGGAGAATGTAGCAGTGGAGAGCAGGCTGTGGGAATGACACAATTCGTTGATACTCTCGGTGACTAAGAACTGGTTGAGGAACAATTTGCAAAGGACACATTTGGGCCATTTTGAAGGAAATCACTATCTGCCGTGAGTGGGAATATGCAGATGGCTTCATGCTAGCATGAACTGTTGCCCAAGAGCTGGCGTTTGACGCTGTGAACTGTGCAAGAACCACAAGCAGCTCTTTCCATGTCTACACCTCCTCTGTGGATACCTGGGAACAGAACTTTGCACTCCTCATAATCCTGCCATCCTCCTCGTGTGGGCAGAGCTAAGACCAAACAGCCACCAAGCCAGTGGGCACATCCATCTCCTACACCCAGGTCGTACTATGCCGTATTTCCTTGTACCAGCTGAACATCTCTAATAGTGATGTGGATCTGGCATTTTTTTTCTCCTGATCTTCTTCCTTCTTCCCTGGTATTACCATGGCAATGGACAAGATCTATTCTGAAGGTCTGTCATTGTTTACTGTAGAAAATGTTGACTGTTTTTGGGCTGTATGGTTCCTGGGAAGTGCAGAGGAGATGCTCTTCAAAGTACTCAGCATTTTGGTGACCAGAGTCTTGAATGGTTTTAGCTGGTTAACCCTGTAGGTAGTTGGTTGTAGAGTTCAGTGGAGGGAGCACTGCAAAGGGATCCAGGTGATCTTCAGTCCATTTCTACTTCTTTGCAACCTGAATCTCATGTAGAATGGAGCTGGAAATTTTATCTCCTTTGTAAAGACCTTTCAGAGCTGTGGACTAAACACCACAGGAAAAGCCAGCTTTTAATGCAGACAGATGGACCAAATTTCTCTTTGATTGAATGATGTAAATAAATTGTCTTAGGTAAGTGAGAAGTGAATTATCTTGTATTAAACCTCAGAGCCAGTGATAAGCGTCACTGAAATGCTGTTTTGCAAAAGGTCCTAGGCACTCCTATAGAGACCTGCTTAACCAGGGTTCTCTTTTGAGTTTTCTGGCATATTTGTTTATTCTGATTCTCTGTTATGGCAGGTTTCATGTAAACACTAGTGGAAATTTGAAGATTATAATAAGAGTCTTCATGAAATCAAAATAAAAATCATACAGAGGAAGATACTGGGAAATGCAGGTGCCTGTTTGTGCACATTCCCATATGTCCGTAAACATCTGTTAGTCCCACATACATTTTTGAGTCTTTGGTGGGACACACAATCACAGCTCAGCCCCAAGGAACTGTAGGCTCACATTATTACCACCAAGCAAAAAGTAGGAGGGTGGACTTGCAAAGACCGTCCCCATCACCTTCGCTGAACTCCCAGACATACTTTTCTATGCACATCTAACCTCCAACAAAGACATAGTTCAGTGAATTCAAAAATATCCATATATGTGCCCAGAATTGCAAGTGCATGTAAGCCTGCAAAGGGTCATGTTCTCTAGCATAAGGAAGGATGGCTTGTAGTTAACAGTCCAGAGTGAGAGTAGGAGATCTGAGGCCACCTCCTGGCTCTACTACAGATTTTTTTTTATGTCCTTGACCAAATTGCTTAATCTCTCTGTATCTCTGTTCCCTGGCTAAGGCAAGGAGACGATGATGCCTCCTTACTGCTCTTGTACCTCGAGACTGTGAACAGGGAGGGCTTAACTCTCACTATGTTTATACACTTCTGAGCATAGGAGAGTCTAGATCAGAACTGCCTGGACCTGCTGTCAGTCTTCAAAGTAGTTATATCAAATATCTGAATCAAGAAAAAACTCTTTGTTTGTTAATTTTGAGATGGCAGAAGTATTTCATTCAGCAAACTAGAATGAAACATTTGTCTTTGTTTTCAAGTCTTAACTTCTCATTTGTTTGCTTTTTAGGCCATTGAAGACAAGTTCAAAACATTCACCCCTCCACTTCAAATCATGAGAGCATCTATTTCAAACAACAGCTAACTACTCATTTGGATTACCTTCTGGATCAGTTCTGGGTTTTTCTTCCTCCAACCGAAATAATTCAGCACAGTGGCATGCCTGGCAGAAGTGCTGTAGCCCAGGCAGCTGCAATTTTTCAGAGAAAACTCATTGCTGGATAATTCCTTGTGAGGCTATAGGAGAGGACAGGTTTGTGTAACCATTTACACTGGAGATGAAGGAAGTTTGCCCTCCTCCCTGCATCTGACCACTGGCTGTGCCTGGAGTGTGGGGCACTGAATGAACCAGCAGCAAGACACTGTCTGTGAGCAGGCAGGTAAGAGCAACTCCTCTCGGTCAGATGCTGTTATTCTCTGGACAAGCCTTCTGCATTTCTAGGTGGGACAGCACGGCCTCTTTAACCCCATCACTGGAGCAGCGCTCCCAAATTGGTGTAATCATCCCACCCAAATTAAGCAAGTAGCTCCTGGCTCCTGGCTCCACAATCCAGCCTTGGGCATCCCCACTCAGCCTGACGTCTGCATCCCCCTCTTCCTCCCTCTCCCCCGAAGCCCCCTGCTTGTGGGCTCCTTGATATTTTCCAGTCCTTCCCTAATGAGCACTGCAGAATTACAGCTAATTAAGGATGTAAATGATGCTGGAGAGAGAGAGAGGGAGAGGGAGGGGATGGGAAGAGGCGGGGGGGGGGGGGGGAGCAGCTACTTGCTGTGTGCAACTCTGCAGTAAAGTGTCTCCTACCTCAGCAGAAAAGTTATCATGGGAGACAATGTCAACTTTATGGAAGGGGGGGAGGGCCCTTTAAACGTCTCCATCCCCGCCTGTAATAGCTGCTGCCTCTCTTTTATGTGTCAACTCTGCAGATGCTGATGTCCTCCCTCCCAAATGCTGCTTTGTCAGCTGGTGCTGTCACAGAGCCCTGGGTCTCTCTCTCTCACTTGCTGCCGCTCTTGCCTTCCCGCGCCGTGGGGCGCAAAGGGCTCAGGGGACCACAGCTGGCCTTCCCAACCCACCGGAGCACTGTTTTCTGTGGGGGGGAGGCAACGGTTGCCCTCCTCCCCACCACAAGGCCTCAACCCTCTGGGTCCTCAGAGAAGGCATAAGCCGAGGTCCACCTCCATGTCCAGGGGCAGAGAGGACCAGGGCTTAGGGGCTGGCAGGTTTTGGCCACTGCCCTCCTAGGCACCAACATGAGGGGCAGTGGCTGAGACAGCATCTGCCTCTCCGTGCTGCCACCGCCAGTGTTGGCCCTCAGCCACTGCTCCCCTGGATGATCAGGGCTAAATCCGTTATCTCCGCTGCCCTGGACAGTGGCCTGAGAAGACGTGCTGTGGCGGGCGGCATGCGCTGTCAGGTGGCGCTGGCCACTCAGGCCACGCAGCCCAGAGACACACAAATAAAAGGCCTGAGCGCCTCCGACCTGACCTTTGCAGTGCCGCCTGCACGTGTGGCAATTCATACATGTCATCTTGCAGCGGGTGGGCTGAGGAATGGCTCATCTTGTTCATTTTAGGAAACACTTACGCCTTCAGACAGGCTGGGATGTTGTGTGTGTGGGGGAAGGACGAGGGAGTGAAGGGATGCTGTTTCCCGTGTGACTCTGCTGAGGTGACTTCTGTTGCCAGGAGGGAAGGGGCTGGAGCCACCAGGGCTGGTCTCCGGGGGCGGTCTCTGGTGCGGGTGCCAGGGTCTGGTGGTAGTGGGACTGCAGGGCTTTGCCCCGGCGGCAGAGGACAGCGCTGGGGAGGCAGCGGGAGCGGTGCGGAGGGGAGCGGGGCTTGTCCCGCAAGGGGTGCACGTCCCTGCCCACTTCCCACCAGCTCTCGGGAGCCAGGGCTGGCAGCCGCGCGTCAGGGGAAGGTGGCTCTGGCGGCACTGAGCAGCTGTTTGAATCCCTTCCAGCCTCGCCGGGTCCTCCCGGGCGCGTTCAAAGCACGCGGGGTCCCCACCGGCCTATTTCTCTGCACATCGCCTGGACCAGTGGGTTGTGAAGGCACGTTTGTCCCAGCGCCACGGCCGGTCTGTCCGCCCGCCCGCCCGGAGGAGGGCCGTGCGTCACGGGTCAAGGGGGGACGGCATTCGGCGGCCCCGCGGTGGCGGCGGCGGTGGGTTTTGTTGTTGTTTCCCCAGATCGCTGTGCAATATATTCCGATTTTTTTTCTTGTCATTAAGCCAGTGCCTCGGAGATGATGATGTAGTCCCTATGTGGGCCGCAGAAAGCACTTCGAGCCGTGCTGGAGTCGTGCTGGGTGGCTCTGATAGCAGAGCTAATGGGAGCGAATGGGATGCAACGAACTGTTCTAATGACACCAGCCAGGGAAGAGACAACAGTAAGAATAAATAAATGTTAACTATTTTCCTCTTCCAGACATTTGCATCTATTGCCATTAAGTTCATTTAAATAAGAGAGAGAGCGAGAGAAGGGGAAACTTACTACTACTCTTAATAACAAGTGTCTAAAAATAAATTAGGATGCTGGGATGCACTTAAGGCATTTTAAAAATAAGTCTGATTTTTCCCCCCTTCTCCTTTTTTTTTTTTTTTTTTTAAGTGTTGGAGGGTTTTAATTTGGGCCGAGTAATTTTGGTGCAAACGCTTGGGCGCCTTTCGTTGGGAAATTGGGAGGAATGCAAACAAGATTTCACTTCATTAAACAGGGGCAAACAGTAGAGAAATTGCACTTACTTATGGAAATGACTTTTAAACATGAACAGCATTTACTTGCATTGCCTTGTGCTGAATTTTTTTTTAAAAAGATTATACATGTGAATAATTCACTGCGGGCCAATTAGATGATGACTTCATTT
The DNA here is from genome assembly GCF_036370855.1 of Dromaius novaehollandiae. Lineage (NCBI taxonomy): Eukaryota > Metazoa > Chordata > Aves > Casuariiformes > Dromaiidae > Dromaius > Dromaius novaehollandiae. Next base: position 25,618,422 of record NC_088103.1, read on the forward strand.
TTAACCTCTCTTCCTTGCCATCTTGCTGGCTGTCCCTTTCATTGCAATTTCCACTCTCATCCTTCCCTTCAATAAATTAATAAAGATCAAATAATCCCTCTCCCTGCCGTGCCAAGAGCTAGCTTCTTGGAAAGGGTGTGAAAGGAGAGATCAGAGGATCACTGTCTCTGCTGAACTGCCCCAAGATAAAGCAGGAATACCTGCATGGGATTTCTGCAAGCCGGGCTGCAACCATGTGTTTGGGAAGAAGGAATGGGAGGAACGAAAAAACGTGCATGAGGGAAAGGAGGAGAGAGAGAGAGAAAGATCTCCATGCTCTCTGCATGCAGGATCAGGTGCTGGAGTGAGGCTGAGCAGTAGGATTTGCCCTGTGGGGGCTCCGTGGATGCCAGCAGGATTGCACTGCGGTGTTTGCTCTGCCGGGCTGAAAGCAGTGCTCAGAGTCGGGCAGGGGCTGCAGTGGCAGCACGCAGGGCAGATCCTCCGAGTGTGGCCCTGCAGCCCTTCAGCATCCCCGGGCCTGGCTACACCTGGCAAAGATGTGGGACTGCAATCTGAACCAAGGGACACTGGGAAGGGACGTGAAAAGGAGTTGGAGCAGGGTGACTCTCTGACTTTTGGAGCGGTCTGTGGAAAGTGGACCTTACAGCAAGAGTATCAGCAGACAGAGAAAGAGTTCTCCATGGGGCCACTCCATTTTTTCCCTATTTAACAGATGGTGTGAGAAAAAAAATCTGATATTCTTGCTGTCATTAACCCATGTGTCAGGGCTTTTCCCAGCTCAACATGGAAAGCAGACTGCAGGGTTTCACTCCAGCAGGATCTACCAAACCTTTTGGTGTGCTGGGAGGAAGGAGCTCCAAAAGAGACTGACTCCCTCTGATCTCCGCTTTCCTTTTCTGCTTCTGCATTTCATCAGATGCCTGCCAGCTTAAAATGAGCATTGGGAGACTCTACGCTTGCAAATCCCAGTCGCAGTTATAGGAAGACAATATTCATCCTCAAACTAGGTTTTTCCAAATGAGGAACTTTTCTCTCTCCACTGTAGCTGTTTGCAGTAATTAAAATATGTAAGTCATAGCCTAAAAACCACTAAAAGCATAATAGCAAAATGTATAATTAGCTAATCATAAAAGATGAGCTGATCTATCCATGTAGTTTCTTATGTGTCATTTACCTGTGTTTTTTGTCTAGCTCTTCTGTCTTGCTCCTGCATGCTGGAATAAGACTCACTCAGCATGGCAGCAGCCGCTCTGTACACACCAAATCCGACTGCAGGCCCCCTTTCACCTGCCCCCAAAAGGAAGAAGGAACTTTGCTGCCTTCCCAGTGAAACTACCTCCCTGTGCTCTGTCATTGCCAGGGCAAGGGTGAATCTGAACATCTCTCCGCCCGGGAACACCCTCAGCACTTCTCTGTTCCTTTCTAAGCAAGAGGTGGCCTCCATGATGCCAATGGAGTGACACTGCAGAGGAGTCACTGGTGGGTACTGTGCCAGCTCCACAGGGTGAGCGTGTCTGTTCTGTCGTCTCTGCCTTGTGCATGAGGAAACTGAGGCACAGAGGGGGGTCTGGCACTCATTAGCTCCCTTACATCCTGGCCATCACCAGCAAAGGTAGCAGCCGGACAGCTGGGGTCCTAGTCAGAAACGGGACCTCAGATCATTCAGAACAATTGTCCGTAATTTCATTTCTTTTCAGCTCTTGTTTAAAGGTTTATTTTTTTTGGAAAAAACCAAACAGACGTCAGCTGCTCTTGCCAGGAAATACAGGAAATGCTACCCTGGGCATCATGTAAGGTGTCTAGGACACGAGAGATTAACAGCACTTCTAGGAGGCAATCAGTGTGCCTGCACTTGTCTGCGGCACTGAAACTTGGGTCCTCTTGTTAGGAGACACTGACGAGATGAGTGTCCCTGGGTTTATCATGAAAATCAGGGCAGTTTGATTCTGTTGTCTTTCCTGTTTCTTGGCTTTCTGTACCTATCAGTCCCAATTACCTACACATCCCATTTGGCCTTACAACCAGCAACAGAGGAGCACACACCAGAGAAAGACCTTGGCCAACTTGTCTCCCTGGTGGCAGCCACATGCTATCCCACACCGGCAAGCTGCAGGCTGCTGAGCCCTGCCCAGGGTGTCGGAGTCCGTTTGCACAGCACACATCCATTCCTGGCTCCCAGGCAGGGTGGTGGACAGGGCATGGAGACCCCAAGCGGGACATTCCTTCCTGAGAGAAGAAGGGCAAAGCCTTGATTCACGTCATGGAAATCTTCCTGAGAAACACTTCTCTGCCTGGGCTACTAGACTCAGGGTGTCCTCCTTCATCACTGTCTCTGCTACCTTGGAGGTGCCAGTTATCAACCCCTCACAGACTCCAGCACTTGGCCGCCTCCCTAAGAGTGGAGCAAACCCCTTCATCTGAGGTCTGACTGGGCAACATGGTTTGGCACAAGCTCCTCATCATGCCACAGCATCTGCTTCCTGGCTCTTGAGAGAGCCTTGGAAAGTGCAGTTCCCCACATGAAGCATATTCCTGAGCTGTACTACTCTACGGGAAAAAAATAAGAGCTGTGGAAAGTCCAGGACATCATCTGGATGCTAAGTGTGTAAGTTAAAGCCTTGCTTTATTCCAGTGACCACCTCATCTATTTGGCTTTGGAACCACCACAGGGGCACAACCCCCGGCCAGTCTGCACTGCAGAAATGTGTTTTTTCCAGCAGGCAGGGGTAATTGTATCACGGGCAGAGCTCCACAAATGAAGTGCCGTGTCTGCCTGGGAGAATGGATGGGGAAGCCCTCACCATCTTCCTCCGGGAGCTCTTCTCTTGCCACCTTCCCAGCCTGCTCCCTACAAACTGTTTCCTGGGGCATTTCATGGTCATTTTGTCAGTGTGTTTCCTTTCTCATGAAGTCAGTTTCCCAGCCTTTCTGAACTTCAGTCTTCAGTGTTTTTATGGCCTCTTAACTGATTACGGTTTTAGTGGGGAGGAGGAGGCTACAAACGATGACCTGTGATTTCCAGGGAAGGGGAGAACAAGGAAACTTCAAGCAGTGTGGCCTCCTGCTGGGAACGGCTCATTTTAGAGCCCTTGTGTCAATTACGGTATCCAAAGCCACTTCCCCACACTATTTATTTACCCTGGAGAACCCCGGCGTGGCCCCACCGGATTCCAGGCTAAACAAATCCCCTGTCCTAGCAATGGGAAAAGGGTTTTCAGCCCAGGCTTGGCAAATTTACACTGCCCATTTCAAAATCATCCTACAACATCAGTACCTAAGCTCTAGAAAACAGGTTCCCTGTCCCAGACGGAATTATCACTTTCAGGCTCCTCTGGCCGCTGTTTTACATGGCATCCTCTGGCTGGGGCTCTGATACAAAGGAGCAGAGGACCACTCTGGGAGCAGCGAGTCCTGGTTTACATCAGTGTCTGGCGATGTCTGCACCCAGGAGCACGTGATAAGACCCCGGAGCAGGGACGGATGGTAATTCTTCACCTGGCACACTGATCTTCCCACACCTCTCTGTCTGCGATGCTCTGGATGTGGCACCTGTGTCTAATGCTGATTTGGGACAAGGGGAAGGAAAGTCTGAACTCCTTTCTCCAGAGGGTAACACGGAAGAAACAGGCAAGAAAAAGAAAAAGTGCATCAGAAAAGAAATTGGACTATACCATTTCAGACAGCTTTTTTTCATGCAGTTAGCCATTCCCTGAAGAACTCATAGCCATAGGATATCGGTGAGGCCCAAACCTCTTTATCCTTCGTCAGCGACCCGTGCGGGGTTTGTTGGAAGCAGACGGTATTCCCTCTCAGGGTAGAGGCTAACATAAGCAATGAATAATCCCTATGTTCCTCAGGAGTGGCTTAGAGAAACTCGCAGAACAGTGACTAGCACGTTGTGAGCGAAGTAACCTGTATTATGGCAGGGTTAACCTCCATGTTGCTTCATGTGGCAGTGAGCTTTATGGCTGTGTATTCACCATGCTGGAGCAAGGGAAGGATGTAAGGCACATGGAGAAGACAGAGCTGGGTTTCTGGTTTAGTGTTATGCCACATCAGTGCACTGGGCAAAAGAAATGTGAACAAGTTCCTCTATCATGGAACAGCTGCCTTACCTCCATGCAACAACGGGCTGCCCAGTAAATATCTGAGCGGCTCTCACACTTCAACTTGTGCAGCTGTTACAAATGCTCAGATGGCAGCAGTCACCGAAGTACTGTCCTTTAGCTCTCTGCCTGGTGCTGCTGACTGTAGTGTAGATGTCAGGACATTTCCCCCCATGCTGGGCCGTTTGGGACATCTATTCTCGAGGTACTCCAAGGTGCACACTTTTATCCTGGGATATCCACACTTGGAGCTGTTCAGAGAGATGTCTCCCTGAACAGCTCCATGCAGAGATTAAACCCCAAACCACCAATGTTGAGAGAGCATGTTGTGTGCAGAGATGTCTCTGCAGGAGAGGCACTTCCATCTGCTACACACCTCTTGAATCCAGAAATAGGACCTTATGGCCTGCTTGGTACCTCCATTGACCTCAGCAGGCTTAACACCAGAGATAACTTCAGTTCCGTATGCTTATTAACCTGCTTTCCCAGAAGTATTTTCTGGTCCAAAGGCTGCAAGAGGCAGGAACCTGCCACAGCAGGGCCTTGACTGCAGTGCTTTGTGATGGGCACCATCTTACTGCTCTGTCTGTACAGCACCTAGTGTCAGGGATCAGGGTGGCTCCTGGTCACTCCTGTGTCCACAAGAACAATACGAGTGATCTGCTATGAGCTGCTTTGGTGGGATCCACCACTTCTGCCACCTTTGCAGGGAGGGAAGGCAAAAGCAAGGCAAGGCGAGTTCTCTGTCTGTGTAGTCTAGCTGCATGGGGCTGAGGAGGACCTCAGAGGTTATTAATGTAGCTGACTCTGAAATGAGCTTCATTCTTTTCTTCAGCCTCCTGATGACAGACATTGTCTCTGAGCAGTGAATCAACCACCTCAGTCAGAGCTGAGAAACTGCCAGACATTGGTATTGACATCCCTGCTGACACCTCCCTGCCAGGCACTGCAGAGCGCTGGGCCGGGCTCCGTGGCAAAGGGCCGGAGCAGGCGCTGGACTGAGGTTTCCCAGCAGGATCTCTACCACCTGCCACAGCTCTCAGGCTGAAGTTCTGCCCTTGTCTTCCAGATGGGCTCCACGGACAACAGGCAGCATTGGGAGAGCGCTGATGGTGCTGGGTGCGCTGCCAGATATCAGGGGTATGAAAGGTAACGTGCCGGAGAGTAGCCCCTGAGTGAGTTACGTATTTCTTTCCCAAGCCCAGCAGATGCTAACCCTGAAGTGGGGTAAGCACATCCATCTCACTCCATGACCAGTGGAAGCCATATAATCAAGGTCTGGCTGAAAAGTAGCATTTTCTAAAATGAACTTCAAATGTTTTTCAGTTCAGGCAGTGGGGACAGTCTCTTCTTGCCAAAATTTCTGTGAAAGTACATTTTTGATAAAAAAGATGAAAAAATCATTCCTTCCATTAAAACAAAAAAACTTTTTTTTGCTTTAAAAAGAATTTGAGCTTTTGACAGGCCAGAAAAAATTCAGCTTGAAATACTTTCTCATTTATTATGTTTTAAATCCAAGTGCAGAATATGTTTCTGAAAATTGATCTTCCATTAGAAGAAACTTCAGTTTTCTAGGGCTTTGTAATAAAGCTGAAATATTTAGCTTACAGTGGAAAAAATAAGTGGTTTTCTTGGAAAATTTTGGAAGGAAACATGGCAAGAATATATTCTAAAACTCACCTTTAGTGGTTCACAGCATGTAGATTACGTTTCTCTTACTCAGGGGTCGAAGCTCCAGACTGGGAAGGGTAGAAATCCTGCACTACATTTCACTTGTCAAATTTAGAGCAGGGAGACTTCTGATATTAGTTACTCACTGCCTTCTGTAAATGATGGAGCCATGTTAATATTTGGCCCTTATATTGTGTATCAGTTCACATCAGAGGAGCACACAGATCTTCACAAATGCCTTTTGTCTCCTCTTTCTTCACCTCCTTCCAAAAGACAGATCAATTTTTTTATTGGCCTTGTACAAATGTGAGGATACTAAAACTTATAGATGGGACTGGTCTTGCCCAAGTTTGCGCTATAATTCATCATTGCACTCTTCAGTTGCTGTGCGTGGTCCAACAGAAGAAAGCGTGGTCCAGTGTAATATGCGGGATCACCATCACTGCAGACACCATCTGTCTTTCAGATCCACTCTTCACTCATCAGATTCCCTTGCCATCTCCTTGACAAGCAAAAGCAGTAGAGAAGGAGGCAGGTCCAAAGTCACTTCTGGTGCCACACACAGTGAAGTCCTTGGAAGGGGAGAAACCTGGCGTGCTGTTGCGTGTGGATGCCCAAGGTTTCTGAGCTGATATAGCAAGTTGTGGCACATGCATGCTGTGGCAATCTTCCCCGCCCTCAGGGTCACATGCAAAGACACAAACAAGCCATGGGAAAGCCCGGGGTGGGGGGGGGGGGGGGAAGAGCAGTCATTTTCCTGGGGCCTGGCTGGAGGAACGAGGAGGCCACCAAAGGACCAGGGGTGGCCGTGGAAAAACAAAACCCTTTTTCATCCATCCGTTCTGTTTTTTCCACTGTATGGGTCCTACTCCCGTCTTCACTCACCCTCCCCCCAGCTCGCCTGGTAATTCAGGAAGAGGAGGCCAAGGAGAGTAATACTGTGCTGGAGATAGGACTGGAAGGGCAGTAATTTAGAATCAGAGGCTTATAGTATTATTGCCTGCAAAGCCATTCATGGGAAATGATTCCCCCCATCCCCATTCCTCCCCCCGCCCGCTCTCCTTGCTCTGCAATAACAATAACAGAAATGCCTTCAGGAGGCTTTTCTACTCAAAATGCAGGCAAAGGAGTGCTTTCCTCCACAACCCCTCTTCTTTCCCTTCTCTTCCCCCTGCTCTGACTTGTCCCCCCTGCCTCCAAGCCTAACCGCTGCTCCCTCCCTTCTCCCTCCCCCCCACCACAGGATAAAAAAATAAAAATAATAATAGGGGTAATAAGAGAGGAGGTAATGGAACGTTCTCCAACTGGGCACATGTCAGAAGCCATTATATGTGGTGCAGATTTGCATAATTCAAGAAGCATCAAATTAAATTTGCATAATTCCTTTGATTACACTTGTTATTAAATGTAAGTGACATTGATTTACAAAATGGCCCAATATAAGGTTAATAGCAAATGTCACCTTCCAGCAGGGTGAATAGGGTGCGTGTGTGGTGGTGGTGGTGATGGAGGAGGGGGAGAGGGGGGCCCGGGGAGGAAGGCGAACAGACAATTGATTTCTGCCCTTCTCTCTTCCTTAAAGGGCTCAGGTCTCCCTTGCAAAGGAGCCCTCGGCTTTCTGAAGGCTGCATTTGGGTTTCATGTGGACACAATGTAATTAGGATCGCCTGCCAAGTGGAGTTAATGCCGTGATGCTATTATTGCCCTGCTCTGTGCTGAGCCACGGCAAGCCCCTCTGAGCTGGCTCGGGGCTTCATTAGGAAGAGCTCCTAAGGGGCATCAGACAAGCCTCATGTTCAGCGGCAGTGTGGGAAGGGACATGGAGAGCCAAAAACCTGCTCTCTGAGATAGGCAGGCCCATGCATGCTCCACAGGCAGGAAAAGTGCTTGGGAAGGCAGCCTCCTTGGAAAGCTCTCATCGAGGCCATTTTTTAAAAACCGTGTGTGAGCTGGACCCGGACAGTCATCCACCAGCAAGAGACACTGCACAGCTGACCAGAAAAGTGCTGAGAGAGGGAATGGGGGCAATACTGAGAGGAGAGGCCTTGTGGTACCTGAAATCCCATGCTCTGATGACAGGGGCTACATGGTAAAAATGCATTTGTGAACATGGCAAGACCTCTAAGGTATGTATAGCTCCACAGCTCGAAATGAAAGACTCTGTGAGGTACGTACAGAATAAGGGGTGATACAGGCTCTGTCATCATCCCCTCCCTCATCCTGGTATGACAGGACCTGGGATAAAACACTGGCAGGGTACCTGAGGAGTTATGGCAATAATAATAAGCCAAATTTGCTAAGATGGACCTCAGACCACCTGAGCGCTTGCCTAAGTGGATCCCATCTCTGTGTATCTTTTTGCCTCTCTCTGTTCTGTAAGCTTCTCCAAACTGGAATGTGATTTCCTGCTCGGAAACCGCCTGGCAATTTGTGGGAGCACCCCAGAACTGCAGTGATAAAATAAAGTTACGCTCATACTGTAACTGTGCAAAGAACAGATTTAGTAGTCACAGGCAGTTTCAAAGACACACATACAGGACCATAACCTAGTTTTGGTTCCCCTGAAACATTTTTTGTAAATCAAGAGGTTGGGGAAGAAAGAAAATCCTCATTCTGATTAAATGAAATGTCTTGTTCAATGTAAAGACGAATGCTTCCTTTGGTGGCTGAGCTTTGTAAACATTGTGTAACATCATCCAAATAAATTTAGAGAGAAAATGGAATTCTGAATCCAAAGATCAGAGGGGCTTTTTGAAATGTGTTAAAAGAGAAGGTGACTAATTTTCAGGAATTAATTTTTTCTAGGGCTTTTTTTTTATTACTTTGAGCAACACTATCTGTTGAAAATGCCATGAATTCACAAGATGTTCCAGACAGCTCAGATGTTCAGTTTTCAGTGAAAAAGTGTCTCAAGGAAAAATATCTCTCAGCTGTCCTGTCCCTTCTCTGTAAAAGAGGTGAGTGCCAGCAATGACTGGGAAAAGGACTCCATAAAAACCTGACCACAGCTGTACAATGGCAGAGTGGGCCTCCACGTTGTGCATCCTGCCTTGAACCTGTGTGCTCTCCCCTCACCTGGCAGCAGCTGGGTGAGGGAAAGCCTGACAGGTCACGCCTGGGCCTCCTGTTTCCACCATTGGAAGGGAGACTGGGTCAGTAACTGGTGCTACTGGGTAGGACTTCTCCCACCCTCTTGCCCTGCATGTCCTGATCTAGGCAGGTCTGAATTACGTGGCGCCAAGAAGTCTTGCTATGAGATAGATGCAGTTTTCTGGGCTGTAATATGGAGCAATGAATGACAACTGCTGCAAGAGTTGCATCGTGGACCTGATCCCAGGCCCGCTAACGGCTATGGGCTTGGCTGTCCGCAAGGGTCTTATGATGATAAAGCCAACATTAGTGACAGAGGCTTGGGAGCATCAGTCGAATCTGGTGGTATAAGAGCTTTGTCAAACAGAGGGAAGCTTTATGTAATAGATAGACTAAAAAAGGGTAACAATGACAAGATACCAGAATGCACAGGCTGCACAGGAATGCCACAATGATAATGGCAGGTTTTGGGGATTTTATGCAAATTCTACGATACGTACCAATGAGAGCCAATATTTGCAACAGGAAGGGTACAGTGTTTGGTTTGTAAGTCCAGGTAGAGGCTTTTCAGTCATTTGCAGCTGATTTTCATATTCTGCTGATCAGCCCTTTGAAGCTCTGGAAGTTCATGCCCAAGATGAAATCAGTGCACCGGTCTTTCAGATCCCAGCATAATAATTTGAAGCCAGGTCTAATAACCTAGATGGCCATCTTATGAATGAGAGATGTGAAATACATATTATAGGCCTCCGGGCAATCTAAAGAGAAGCTGCGGTATGCACACCTGGAATGCCCCACACGCTGGATACCCATCCAGCAAAGAACATTGCCTTGCCATAGGCCCTTCACTTCTGCTCGGCAGCAGAATTAATTACAACCCTCCTGAACCTAGATTCTCAAAAGTGCCCAGTGATACTGGGTGCCCTACTTGGGACAGTTAAAGAAAATATCTTCTTGAGGTTAATCATCCCAAGTTTCTAATGGCTAATGGCTCAGTCCTGGATCTCTCCCCTTTTGTGAGAATAAGGAAAGAAGACAAAGTGTGCAGGTTTGGTGGGTTGATACTGAAGCGTGGATGGAATAGGTAGGTGTGAGGAGCTCCACTGTGCACACTCTGAATTCCCTAGCAGAGCGCAGGAGGTGTCTTTGTGTGATGCTGAGGGACTATGCTTTACTTTGAATATGTGTGTCTTCCGAGCAGGTGTTGTGCTTCCCTCTGCAAAGCAGTTCCCTTGTGGCCTGATGACAGGCCCCTTAATGCAGAAAATGCAGGTTGTATTCCCAGCCCTGTCAATCCCACTGTCTCGGCTGCTTTCCCCCACACCGTTGTGCATCTTGGCTGTTTAGGCTGGAAACTCTTCAGGGCAGGGCCAATCTCTCAGTGCGCTCTCACACAGCGCACAGCACCAGGGCCCCAGTTGTGGCTGGAGTCCTTATATGCTATATTTATACAGATAATAATCACTGCCATGTTGCAGTCTGTGCTGTGAGAGGGCAGTTTTATATGTGCCAGCTCTGTGTGTTTGCAGGGACATTAACAGAGTTCACATATGAGAGGTGCTAACCAGGCCCTTTGGTATATTTACGAAAACACAGACACAGGAGGTCCTTAGCCATACTGCAGGGTGTTTACTGCCCCCCAAGTGCATGCGTCTTGCCTCACTACCTGGGCTGGCAGGGATGCTTGAGGAGAGGGAATATGCACAGACGCTGTCAGGCTTTGCTGAACCTTACCTGAACAGCAATTGCTGGCAACCCGTTTTTGCCTGGCACCAGGGAATGATGTTTCTCCGGAAAAGATGTCACTTGAAACCCAGGGTCAGTCCCACTCCTCAGCCATCACACCCTCCTCAAAGTGGTGATTCTGACTTGAGCACTGAGAACGAGGGAGTTATTTTAAGTACGGATTAAGGGCCTATGGTATTTGCCTTTGAGTTTTGGAACAGCGAAGGATCCCATGGCCGTCCCCAGCCCCAGCCCCAGCCCCGGCACGGCTGGTGTTCACATGCTCAGTCACACCCTGAGTGTTTTGGTGCCAGCAAAAGCTGCAGCTCTCCTAGGTCAGAGCTGGCATGGGCAGAGCCAGTCTGCGCTGGCATCAGCTCCTGCTGCCTTGCCTGGGGAGCAGGCCATTTCTTTCCCCTTCCTCTTGCTGCTGTGACAGCTGCTGGGCTGGCACAGAGCTTCCCTAGCTTTTGGGAAGCCAGGGAGCGGGGCTGGAGCCCCTGGAAGTGAACAGTGGGCGATCAGGCAGCAGAGACAGACCTTTATTAAGGGTAACCCTGGCTCTGGCTGACAATTGCTGACATCGTCATATTTAGCACCCGCATGCAGCGAGCCTGAGAGACGCTCACGCACTGGGTGAGCCAACTGCAAATTAATCGTCAGTTCATTACTGCTCTGTGCCTTTCATCCTGACAGCAGCCTTTCAAACGTGGATATAATTGGAAGGGTCCATGTGGCAGGAATTTGGTAAGGGCGGGGAGGGGGGAGCCGAGGTCTCTCCCTCCCTTTCCCTCTTTCTCTTTCTCTCCCTTGCCCTTTCTCAGGCTGAGTGCTGGGAACAAATAGCAAGCTCAGGACGGGCTGACGAAGGAAATTAATCTCTCCTGCCCCTGCATCTTGCCCCTGCCACCTACACCCCTTGACATAGATGGAGGTCTTAGTGCCAGGAGATCTGTTTGCACCCAGGAGGTTCCCTCGAGCTATAATACCCCTCAGCTTGCAAACAAAGTGTGCAGAATAGCAGGGTTGCCTGTGAAAACTTGAATATGTGTATCATTATTATGTTTGTGGGTATTATTATTATTATTATTATTATTACTGTGCTGCTAGGAGGCCCTGCCACAGCCTCATTGTGCTACACAAACAGAACAGAAAGTGAATCTGCAGCCATGTGGGGTCTTTTACGTAATGGCCAAGGCCAAGGAGTAGAGTTTGAGGTGTGTGGAGGACAGAAACGACTCCCAGAGCACCTGAGATTTACTCGTGTTCTGTGAAAAGGGAATCAGGGCCTTGGATTTTATGCCTGACTCACTGTGTGAGTTCTGTGCCTCAGTTTCCCTATCAGTCAGGGTGATGTAAATATGCTCATCCTTGCAATGGGAATAGCCATCCCACCAGGAAATCATAGAGCTGAGTTAGTGCCTGCTCCTTCTGTGCTTTGCAAATGGCAGAATGTATGGCAGGAAGGGAACCACCACAAAATGGAAACGTGAAATTAAGTGCCACACTGGTGGTGTGAATATTCGAGGGAAGAGTTGTTGATTTTTTTGCTTGTCTGTGTTTTTACAAGTGATATTAAAAAGTGGTCTTAAAAGAAATTATTGTACAATCCAAATGTCCTGTTTGCTACACTTGAAAATAAATGGAAGGGGTTCCTCAAAACTCTGGTTTTGTAATAGGAAGCAGCACTTGCAAGTAAGTGAGGGAATTAGCTAGGGGAGGATCAAGGGAAAAAAGCTTTTTTTGAGAATGCTGTTGGAGTGAAATGGCATTGGAACATTTTAGAAAAATTGTTTTCCTCCTTCCTTCCAACTTCTACTAGGCAATATCCAGGCACCTTCAGTGTGGCCTGGTCTGGTGCATCCCATCCTATCAAAGCCGCATCTGCGGAAGAGTCCAGTGCTCCCCTCTGGGATATTGTAGCTGAGAGACCACGGAGAGGAGTCACTTGCAGACCTCAACTGTTTTCTGCTGCCTGTTGCCAGTTGGTGGCATTTGCTGCACCCCCAGCCTGGAAGGCCGGGGCTCCCTGCTGACCAGGCGTTGGTCTAGAAGGAGAGGGCCTGACCCAGGAAGGGTTAAGCACTTTCAATAACCTGTTTTGTGGCTTCCTGAGAGGTGTTAATTTGTTTCCCTGAACGGCCTGGAGGATGAGGCCTTCCCAGCTTCCCCGTGTGACAGAGGTAGTCATGCCGTGGAGGCTCCAGCCCCCCTTCGCCGTGTCCCCCCCTACTCCTCCTGTGTAAAAGTTATTGTCGTATTCTGTGGAGTCTCAGGTAGGCAGATGAATGGGAAATGTTCCTCTCCATTACTAGCTGCACTTGACTGGAGTCTCATTACATTACGATGGCGCTTTAGCAGGCGAATGGGCCTTGCGTCTGGGTTCCCGGCACCCCTCATACCTCCCTGATAACGTAAATTACCCTCCGCCTCATTGCCTCAAATGATCAAACATCAAATTGCTAGTAAAAAAAAAAAAAAAAAAAAAAGGAGGAAAAAAGAGAGAGAAAGAGAGAGAGAGGAAGGAAAGGAGAAAAGCTGAACAGAACCATGGGTTGAATCTAGATGGTTTGTCAGCAACAAGAGACGAGTCAATGGCTCTTAAACACTTGCTAAAGATGAATCCATTGAAGGCTTTGAGTACGGTAATTTCACTGGCATTAAAGTACACCTGTAAAACCCAAACAATGCTTTATAACTCCAAATTACACCAGTCAAGACCTGCTACTTCAAAGCATTGCTTATTTCTGTTGGTCCAGGGAGGGGGAACACAGATAACCCATTTTTCTCCATCAACAGACCTCAGCAAAGCTGAGAGAGAGAGAGAGAGAGAAACAGTATAGATTTGTTGTTGATTTTGTGGTTGAACAATATGCCAGATTCTCTGCCCTTGCCTTATCCTCCGTTCTCCCCCATGAAAATTTTTCCAAGCCAGAAGAATCCTTTGGGGATGAGCAAAACCAGGAGGAGAAAGAGAGCAGGGTAGGTGTTAGGAGGGGAGGGAATAAGGGCAGGTATGCACAGGGCTAGTCAACTCCGCGCACAGAAAAATATGGATCTCGGCAGGGTAACGAGGCGCAGTAGAAAGAGGAGGCTATACGTCTTTTCTCAGTATTTAAACGTGTGCTTAATATGGCGCTCAGTGGAATGGTTAATCTGCTAATGCTGGTAGTGTTTGCTGTAGTACTCAGAGAAATGTTTACTGCAGTATTTCATGGGGATTGTGTTCTGGATGGCACAAAAGGAGGAATCACTCTAGCGTACCAGGAAAATGTTCATTGCAAAATATACTGGAATATTAAGAGGTTTATTTAGTGGCGTACTTAGTATAATATGAAAAGAGTTAAGTACAGAGTGTTTTATTAATATTTTTGGGGTGTGGATGAATTTCAGTGCTCAGGAAGGTTATGGAGAAGCAATTCCAGCAAAGGCTGGTTATATTCATAGATTTATAGATCTTAAGACCATAAAGGACTCTTTGATCAGCTAATCTGACCTTCTGTATAACACAGGTATATACAGTGTGGACATACCTCCTGATTCAGCAAAGCACTTTAAGCACTTGCTTAAATTTAAGTATTTGAGTTGCCCCATGGAAGCCAGAGAAAATAATCCTCCTGAATCAATGGGACTATTCATCCTCTAATGGGAAGTGGGTATTTAGGCATTTGCTGCATTGGGACCACAATAAGATTATGCAGCTAAATGAGTAATTCATAGCCACCCATTTATTCAACTGCTTTTGCCTCCTTTTCTGCTTGCAGATTGCTCTGGAGCCAATCGCCATTTCCTGCAATGTATTCATTGTTTGAAGTCACTCACTGAATAATTTCAGTGAAAACTCTTTCTTGATAGCTTGGTCATAAACAGCTCATTGTGAATATGGGACTATATACACATACATTTTAAGATTGTGTGTGGGCGCATTAAATATGTAAACACATATGCACATATACTCGCATACACCAGGTTAGGATCCTCGGCTACGATGAAAAGACACAGCTCCCTGATGCTGGTGAAGATCCGCTGATTCTCCGGATCAGCGCGCTCAGACTCCAGCTCTCCCGGTTCCAGCTGCCTCTGTTTTGAAGGGACCTGTAATGCTTCTGATCCCTGACTGGGTGGTCCAGTCATTCTTGGGGTCCAGTCTCCAACGCAAACATTTGCCCAGGGAATTTTACAAATGTGCTTTTTTGTGAATTTTCTCTCATGTCCATTTGGTACATACTGGTTTGCTGCACATCCCTCACAGCAAAGTGATCTGCTGGGAATTTTACAAGAAGTGAAATGGAAGAAGGTGCAAATTTAGTTGGAGTGAACTCAGCGCATTATCATTAGTGTTTGTGTACCTGGCCCAGGCTCTCCATTCCCTGTATTTACTCAATTGATCATGAATCTGTTCTGATTTATTTTAAATGCAGTGCTTAGGGATTTTCCAAATCAGCCAGGGTGTATCTTCTTCAGGCAAGTGTGTTTGCAACCTGTTTGTGGCCAGGAATCGGTCAATTAAGTGATATGGTATTTTCTGAAAAAGGAAAAAAATTGAAGAACAGGTACTGTGAATGAGACTGGAAGCTTCACTGGTAGAACTGTGTTTGTGCAGCGGCCAGCTCTAATTCTGATATAGACCTTACTGTGTATTATGCATTATTACATGGGAATAATTTCTTTCCAGTGCAGACTGCCAGAGGTACAGTCTTTCTCAAAATCATGCTGTTTTTTAGGATTCTCTTACATTTTCAAGAAAGCAAAGGATCTTGATATTCAGGAATAAAGTAGAGCACAAATGGCTAAAAATAAAGAACTGAACTCGGTGTTTCCTGCATTTCAGTTTAGTTTCCTTTTTTACGTTCCCCACAGTGCCAGCGAAGGACGCGATGGAAACCAGGTGCGAGCTGGGCAA
Source organism: Dromaius novaehollandiae (assembly GCF_036370855.1). Classification (NCBI taxonomy): domain Eukaryota; kingdom Metazoa; phylum Chordata; class Aves; order Casuariiformes; family Dromaiidae; genus Dromaius; species Dromaius novaehollandiae. The sequence continues at coordinate 25,633,920 of NC_088103.1, forward strand.
TTTCAGAAGCGGGGCAGTTCACGAAAGCCCATTTCATGAGTGCGAGACAAAGCAAGAGGTTGAGATTTTCAACAAGTGCCGAGAGGACGGAGGCTGAGCAGCTGTCGGATGCTTGCGCTAGCGATGCTGCAGAGCTGCTGCTCGCAGAGGGACCGATCCTGCTCTCTTCCCGGGCTGCCGGCAACGGTGGCGTCTGAAGCCGCTTCTGAATGCCCTTTCCATCCTGTGGGTGCCGGGGCAGGAGCTGATGTGCTCGGAGCGGTTGCCTCTGCTGGGCGAGTCGCAGGCGGGATGGCGTTTTCCAGGCGGCAGGGGCACTGCCGGCTTTTGGCTGATCGCGGAGAGAAGCCTCCGTCTCGCCTGCAGTGCGTGCGGTAACACTGCTGCGGTGGTGAGGAAAGTTGTGTGGAGGCCGTTTAAAGCAAGGCTTGTGACAGCAGTCAGCTGTCACAGGTGTCTGGGTGAGCCGCTGAGCACAATGCTTTGGCTGTTTTATTAGGACTTCATGAATCGTTATTTTCATTCATTTGTCCAACCGAACATTCAGGCGGTTTTGTTTTTCCCAGGTTAACCTAAAATGTAATTTTTTCTAGATATTTCAGTAAAATGGAAAGCCACCACAATTTTTCCAGTCTGAATGAGATGCATTGTTTACAGATGGCCATTGTCCTTGTTAAAAAAGCAGTTATGTTTCATAATGAGAAGACCATTTCAACATGAAAAATCAATTATAATTTTTCCAAAATACAAAATGAAACATTTTGACTTTTCAAAATTACCTTTTCCTTTTTTATTTTTCCCTTGTGGGGGATGATTGGCCAAATTCAGCATGAGCTAGCAAACAGCCCGAGTCAGCTAAAAGCACAATTTATTCTGCAAATAAACTTTATCCACTGAAGTAAAAATAAACTGCTAGTTCTGATGATGCCTTCCAAAAAGTTTGGTTGTTGTTTTATCTGAGATACCTTTAAGACAGGGCATGCATCATTCTGCCAATATTTGCATAGCATTCAAAACAGTAGAGACCATTTGGAGCTATTTGATAATGGGGAGGATTGGTTGTAAGCATCGGAGGCACGGTGCTTGACATAGCTGTGTATGCACCCTGGCAGAGGTTTATTTACACTGTGGCTCAGTTGTACTCCAGCCCGCCTCTGTCAATGTAGCTCTCTTTTTAATGGAGAGTTTACCACTCGTACAGGCAAAGAATCATTTACTGTTACTTTTGTTTGCCAATATAGACTGTCCATTAGCTATCTTAATCCTCTGTCTGTCCTAACAGGCTGAATCAAAAAAAAACAAAACAAAACAAAACAAAACAAAAAAGTCCATCTAAAAAGTTGTTGTACAGGAAAGAAATGCCTCTCTCCCCTTTTTAGTTTTTTTAATGGAAATGTCTTGTTTAGTTCAAGTTCCCCTTCCTGAAAGCTGATGGTTTTTTTCGTTGAAAACTGGAAACTGCTTGCAGCGACTTTGAAAGAAGTGAATGTTTTTATTCCCTTTGCAATGTTTTGCACAGAAAGCAAGAACAATTTTTTGGGAGTTGTTCTGGGCTGAACTTTCAGCAGACGTGGGGATATATGGGGCTGCTTTACACTTATCCTACTCATCGACTTTCCTTCCTAACATTGTTTTGGATGAAATGCAAAATCAAATCCTGCAAGATGTGATCATTTAGGGTACTGTGCCATATTTTGAAACAGTAGGGCTGTTAGCCCCAGCATCTTGGCCAAATTCCAGCCTGGATAATTACATTCTGCCGGCCTATATTCCAGCCTGCAGTTCAAATAGAAAAAAAAAAAAAAAAAGAGTTATCATTTCTCCTCTGAGGAGTCCTGCTGTGTGATGAGTGATGCTTTGCCACCCCAGAAGTAGCCACATTTTGGGAAATGTTGCCTCCATGCTCCCCCTTGTCCTGCCCGTTGGACAAAAATTGCTGTGAAGATGGCCAGGCCAGCTCCTCTGTGGGAACAGGGCAGCATGGCTGACCATGATGGAGCTGTGGTGCTTTACACCAGCCCCTTCATTACTACACAGCCCTCACTGTGTAGATCCCAAGTTCCATGTCTACACCCCCCGCAATCTGCAGACAGGGGTGTTTGTCTGTCTGTCTGCTGCCACGGACTGGGAGCACTGGGAGGGTGAGCTGCATGAGGAGAGGACAGGCTGGCATCGGGTGGGAAGAGGGAGGACTCACTGGCGGGCTTGACCCGTGCCTGTAATTTGTAAAGAGCATTTTTACACCAGATCAATGCTTTCCTCAGCATTTTAATGCACCCCATTGGTGTCCTTAAACTCTAATGATGCAGTCTGTGAGAAGCTGCCATTTATTACCCACAGATGGGGTGATAATTATTGACAAGATTGTAACTAATAATTAAACCCATTTGCTCCTTTAAACAAGTTGGTGTGAATTATTTGCAGGGAGTTCTTTAGCAGGCCTGTGGTCACTCTCTCCTTGTGGCAAGAATTGTAATGCTGCCAGGAGCAGCCCCACTGCAGAGGAAGGAAAGGCTGCTCTCGAAACCAGGGCCTTTCCAGCTGGCCCTGGGCGTTCTTGCTCTCTGGCTGGGAATGAGACTGATGCTTCTGGCTTTATTGGTGAGAGGTGTGTGGACCAGGGGGCTCTGCTGCAGTCCCCCAGGCTGCGCCCCCTGAGCTCCACCTCCTCCTTGGGCCGGGGCTGGGCACTAGCTCTGGGCTTCCTCTGGGGACTTAGACCACATGTGGAGCTATGTATGAAAAATGCTATCTATGAGAAATGTCCTGATGGTTAGGCCTTGTCTTCCTGAGTATCTTGAGCCTGCATCTTCTGCAAGTGGCAGATAAATAGTCGCACATTCCCCATTCTTAGGTCTATTATTCCTTGGATCGGGATCGCATTCCCATCCCAAAGCAAAGGTGATGGGAAGGAAGGATAATTTCTGCAGGCTTCTGCTTCTTTGGGGAGCATAGAGACTGTAAAACACTGTGCGGTTGGGTGGGGTGCTCTCTGGTGCTGAGGAACGAAATGCCAGGCACCGCCCAGCACGCATAGTGGATTGCTGGGGACATGCAAAAAAGTGAATTTCTAACACTGAGGACCAGGATGGGATTGTGCTGGGGGGACAAGGGGAAGAGCTGCTCTGCTCCCTATTGCCATGGGGCAGTGGGCAGAAAAAAATGTGACTAGTCCTTCCCTGTGTAGTGGGCACGGCAGAGGTGGGGAACAGGACAGCATCTGCTGGCTAGCGCGGAGGCACGCGGTGAGTGAGGAAGGGTGAGCGGAGAGCAGCGTCTGCAGCACCCGCCGTTCGGCAGGCTGGCCGGGGGAGCTGCCTTCCCCTGGTGTACGTTTTGAGGGAGGGTGTAAATCTAATCTCGGTGCTAGGGTCCATTAGCATTAGAGGGGAGTACTGTATATGCATTCATTCCCCGCTCTCACCCCTGGATGACAGAGTATCCCCCTCTGTTGTCTGCTTTAGCACGCGGAAAAGGCTGCCCATTAATTCTGCAGCAGCGGCAGTTAATGCCATCGTAAGTCTTAGGTGCCTCTGAATTTTGTGAGAGCATTTTGCAGTAATAAATACCCCACACTTATGCATATAATTAGTTGTGTATCTCTCGGTTGTTCCAACTAGCACAATGATCTATCTGTCCTTTGACTCAGACAGGTCTGGTTCTTCTCTTCACACTCCCAGCTCAATACTGGTGTGACTCCACTGGCTTTGTAAGAGTTAGGCTTGACTTTGCCAAGCACAGGGACATCAGGACCTGGTGAGGAGGTCTGTCTTTAGAGAAGCAGAGATGTTATCAAGGACTCAGGGATTCATTGTACTTGAAGAGGAAACCTGAGCTGAGAAGCTGAATGCAAAGCAAGCAAGTTGTCCCAAGTTTGTCTCAGCACAGCTGTAACATCAGTGCCATCTCACATCCTGCAATGTTACGTATGTACTGCCTAGCTGCTTAGGGGTGGGTTTTGGAAAGGATTTTGTACTGTTAAATGTACTTGCAGTATTATTTCCCCTCTCCCTCTCTCTTTCCATGTGTACCATATTGTACAGGCTATGAAACAACAGTAAAAATGTATACCCGCAACAGTTTGTCTCCTTATTTGACTTTGTCTTAAGTATCTTGAACCTTCCCCTTCTTCACTAAAAAAGACTGTGGGAAGACTTACAGACTCACATCTGCCAACTGTGGGATTTTACCCTCCTTTTGTAAAAACCCCATTAAAGCCTCACACTGGCAGAACTTACTGTGCACAAGTGAGTGATCACCCCACTGTCTTAAACCAACTGAGGCCTGGATTCAACAGGAGAGTAAGTCCAGATTTAGGGCTCCTCGTACTGGATCAGGAACACTTTGGCTGCATGACACCAACCCTGATCTGACGTGAGGGTGATCTGCTAATTCAGATCCTCTTGGGGAATGCTGGCAGATTAAGTTCCTCCTGGCAGACTCAATGTGCGTGCAGTATTATTTGTCTGTGACTCTGACTTTACACCTTAAAATATCGCCTGTCATCCCCCTGTAGCTTGCAGAAAGCAGGAATAAAATTGAAGCTGGCGCAAAAGCTATACAGCGTGTGCTCTGGCTAACTTGGTAAGAGGTGATCCTGCAAGGATGCCTGACCCGGGTCCGATTTGCGCACCTGGCTGATCCCGAAGTGTGCACATCTGGCAGCAGTGTCTGTGGGAGCATGGCTGAGGCAGGCCTCAGTCCAGCCAGGATGGTTAACTGTAAGCATCCCGTTAAACTCAGAGGGACTATTTACATGCTTGAAGTTAATCACAAGCATAAATCTCTGCAGGATCAAGGCTATGGAGAAAACTAAAAGAAGATGCTGAAGAGGCATATGTCAAACGTGGCTGTGGTCGAGAGCTCACTGAGACTTAAACATAACATTTGAGAAAATGAGTCCATTTGTTTCAGAAGCATTCTGAATGCTGGCACGTAGTAATTCCATAATGGATCCATTTAACCAGTTCTATAACTGAAATATCCTTACCAAGTATTTCCTTTAATAGCACTTAAAAGAGGAGAGCAGGGAGAGAAATTTTAAAGCACAGATGCATTATTGCTGAGTTCCAGTTCTGAGGGCTTTCAAAGTAACGAGCTAATTTTTCTCCAAATTTGGCTCAATCTTTAACAAATCAAGTGAAATCAGGAAGCAACATGAGGTCAACATTTTTAACCTGAGTTGTTTGTTAAATTGTCCCAGCTCTACAATAACAACCAGAACAAATGCATTGTTGTATTCAAAGGTAATTTAAGCTATCCTCAGAAACTTTATAATAAAATCACCAACCTAGAGAAGGTGGCTGGAAATGCCAGTCAGGAAGAAACCTTTCTGAGAGAGACAGGAAAAACTTGCAAAGCTGGGATTTGGAATTAGAAGAAAAGTCAGGTTCCAACCTAAGCGCTAGTGATTAACTACCCTAACTGTAGTAATTGTTAATGTGCATTTAGAGTGAGCCAAACCAAACTGGCATTTGTACATAGGCAAGACAGTCAGGTTGCATCCAACCAGCAGTGGCCCAGAAGCGGTGGATGTAAGCCACTTATACTGGAAGCAGCACCCTTCAGAGTGTTTCTTAACCTTGTGGCAACCTGCAAGGTGACTGGCGGATGGTAGAAAGACCAACACTGCTGCAAAACTTTGGATCATCAGTATTAAAGAGACGCCTTCAGCACAGCCGGGTGCCCATTTTCACAGACGAATGCTCTTTGGAGCCCCTCTCTCGTCAGAGCTGCTTGTGCTTCCTGCCCTCCTGGGTCTGTGAGTGAGCACTGTCTCTCAGGCCACTCCAACAATTGCCCGTTGCAATTTAGCAGGTGGATGTAAATCGGGCTGCCCACATCACGCAGCTCTTTGCAGATCACCAGCAAGGGCTCTCTAGGCCACCGGTGGCCCATGGCCCTGTTTCAGAAGCAACGTGCTAAAATAATGTATCCCTAACCATGCTTTATACCAATAAGTAGGCTATAACCCTGTCAAGGTGTGCTGGTGACTCTATAAACCATGAGACCTGAATGGTCAATGGTCGAGTGGTTTAAAGCTGTCACCAGAATACTGAGATAGCCTTATAAGCCTTGTGCTGCATGGCTGGGGATACATTATTCACTATAATATATGGTAAGAAATACCTGTGCAGGGTTTGAAATGAACTGCTTTAGCCACTAGCCAGCATGGCTAGTGATCAGGGAAATCCGTCAGCATTTCTGTGCGCAACGGGAGGCAAAAAGACATAGACACCAGGAGAGGGGAACTCGCCTTCTCCATGAAAAGAAATCAGTTTTCACGCAGGGGATGGAGGGGAAGCAGAACCAAGCTCCCTGCCCGCAAGCATGGACAGAGCACCTCGTCTGCACCTGTGGCAATAGGGGTGGGGATGCCTGTGGCTTGTGACCTTCAGATCGGTGCAGCTCCAGACACCTGGACCACCCTTTCTCCCATGGCACTGCCTGGCCTACCTTCAGCACTCCCCAGTGCAGAGATGTGCGCTGATCCTCAAGCTGGCCTGAACAGTTATGGTTTTGCTCTTCTGCTCCTTGCGATGTGATCAGTTCCTGGCTGAACAAGCCACAACGCACCAGGCTGGGCCAAAAGAGCTTGGGCTGAGTCAGAGAATCATGGTGTGTTGGGGCCTTTTCCAGACTTTCTACTAATATAATATAATATAATATAATATAATATAATATAATATAATATAATATAGGATATCAAGATCTTATATGGCATATTTTATTTGCTAAATCTCAAGCACTTGATAAAGTGCAGTAGCACTGTCCCCCATTTTGCAGCTGAGGAAACCAAGGCAAAGTGCTACATCCTCTGAGGCCATTGCCTGGCATCGTATGCATGGGCCATGGGTCTTCCTGTGGAATGGCTTTTTGGCCTGTCATGAATTCCTTCCCCAAACTTGATTTTCTGTTTTGTAGAGGAGCCAGGAAGGAACTGGACTGTCAGTTCAGAGTTGCTCAGGGAAGGTGCAGGGGACTGAATGAGCAGCTGAGCCTGGAGGCAGGGCGAGTGGGCAGCCTGCTGGGAAGATGTGCAGGGGAATAGGGTTTCATCATTTTTCTGGTGTCTCTGCTTCCTGGTCCACCTCCCTGGAGTGGCTTGGGTATTGCAGGAGGGGGTCTAAAACTGCCCAGTGTCACCTGCAGGCCAGCAGAGAAGCCAGAAATGGTCCTAGGGGCACCTTGCACTGGCAAGTAGAGAGACAGGAGTGTTGCCCCATCTCAGCCAAATGTGTCTTGGGCAGGAGCACCTCGACCTGAAGTGTGTGAACATATGTACAGGTAGGCAGATGGCCCTGCAGCTGGGATCTGGGGCTCTCAAAGGATATTTGGTGTCATTTTCAGAGAGCAATTTTGGATCTTCTTCCCTCCAGCTCTGGCCAGGCTCAGTGTGCGCAAGCCGTGGCAGGGCCATGGGGGAAGGCAGGGGGCAGGTTTGATGGTGAGGGAGGGTAGGGGGATGCCCCGAATCAAATGGCTGGCACACAGAGCAGGAGATGAGGGCTTTGAAGAAGCTCTGGAGGGGTTTAGGGCTAAGCCTCTGTCACCAATAACCTTGACATATAAAAGATTTCCCCATCGTCATCACCTATGCTGCTATGGCTATAGGAAACAAAGTCCATGAGACCATGCCCATGTGAGTACCCCTGGGGCGGGGGATTTCATTAGGGAGTGGAGGGGAGGGAGGAAAGCCCTCGTCCCCAACAATAGGCAGGGTTCAAATTGCTTGAAGGGCTTGTTTGGTTTGTTTTATTTATTTTATATGTATGCAAGCATATATATATATATATATATATATGTATTTCATATATATATATTTTAGCTTTTATTGGTTTTTACTGGAAAGAGACCCGGAGGCACCTTTTCACATTGAAATGGCTGGGAGACAATAGCGCTGCTGGGTAAGCTGTGAGGGCGGACGGGGCACCGGGATGCAGCCTCGTCCTGCCTGGGATCAGTAGCCGGGAGACGGGGTGCCGGGGCGCAGGAATCCAGCTGCATGAGAGCGGGGCTGGCCTCCCCCTCGCTCGCTTGTTATGTTAAGAGCCCCGGCCCCGAGCGGTGCCCGTGCGGCACACGGAGAACAGAGGGCCGGTGCGCTGAATGCCGCCGCTCCGGCATCCTTCTGTTCTCCATATGGGGACATTGTCTGGCCTCCGCCGAACAGGCCCCCTCCCTCCGAGCTGCCTCTCCTCTCCCTACTGTGCTCACATAAACTGTTGGTTTCCCTTTTTATTAAAACCCTCGGAGCAGCCAGCGGGGCGACAGGCACCAGGAATTCGTGAAGGACAGAGGAGGAGGAGGAGGGATGAGTTTGCATTTGTGGAGCAGACACCGCTCCCCTCCCCAGTGCAGACCGGAGGGTGTGGATGGGCAAAGCAGCTCACGCGCCCTGGGGGCTGGAGGGAGGACATGAGGACGCAGGGCGCTGGGGAGGGCAGTGCCCCAGGGAAACCCACGCCGACCGCCCCACCCCAAAACCACAGCCCCCCATCACATGCCTCAGCCCAGGCAGGGGAAGGGCTGCTCCGTACCACCCCCCAGCAGAGACTGAAACGCTCGTTACATAGAGAGCTCCTCTTGACACCCACCTCACTGTGGCGTTGCCCCATTATGCCAGCACGGGTAAGTCGACAGGCTTTCAAACCAGCGAGGGACGCTCGGCCTCCCCCTGTCCAACCCTTGGCCTCTCCCTGTCCAACCTACTAGTTTCTCACTTTTCAGTCTGTTTTGGATAAGATGCAGAAGAACCCTGACTTCTAAAACACACTGAATAAGAACGGCAAAAGCGGTCCTGGACTCTTCCCCATCAAGTCCATGCTTTTCTCCACTACCTGATTTCTTTTTTAACCAAGACTTGTTTCAAAGTGCTAGCATGCACCCAAAAATGCTCCCTCTGGGATTATCCACCAGAAAGTCATGCAAACTACATGAGAAAGTCTCTTCTCTGGTGATTTTTTTATATTTGATATCAATGAAGATAAAACTAATGATGTCAAACAATGTAAGGGAGGGGAAGATTAAACAAAATCTCTCCCCTGCAAAAACAAGGCAATCAATATGACATTATCCTGCAGCGGTGGTTTTCAACTTGCTTTGATTTGTGGACCCCTAGAAAAACGTCTAATGAAGGTTTAGCACCCCCATAGAAAATTCTCACACCCCAACTTGCTGGACAGCATTGGCGAAATTGCTTTTCCTGGGCTTCTCAGAACAAGGCCATGTTCTCCCAGGAATCTGCAGACCACAAACTGAAAAATACCATCCTACAGAATGCCAGTTCAAATGTAACTAAGAATAATTAATGGAGGGAGCTTACTATTGTTATTTTAATACTCTCAGCTCCATCTTACCTGGAGAATCCATTTTACCACCTCTGGGAAGCTCACACAGGGACTTCATCATTCTAGTCTCTTCCTCTGAGTCTATCTGCTTCACCGAAGAAATATCAAGTACCTCTGTTCACCACATAGGAGGAATGCGATAGATTAAAAATGCTTGGAAAATTTCTGGATGCATTTTTTGCCCTTGTAGAAAAAAAGGATTTTTGCTTTAGAAGTGCCCTTTTTTCCATCAACCATAACAAGAAATTATTGGACAAACTCAAAACAAATTCAGGCTTTTTATTCCATTTTGTTCCATATTTTCTGTACTGCTTTGTGTTTTCTTTTTGTTTTTCACGTCTTTTACTATGGTCAGACATTTCTGATGGAGAAAGGAGCATTATCTTTTTTAATTGGCCTAGTATAAGAAAAATCTACTGAAAATAGATAACAAGAGAGTTTGATATTTAATGCACAAAATAGTTAATTTCAGTGGGATATATGCTGAGTTTCCACTGACAATGTGATCCTTTTTCATGAAACATTGAAAAATTCAAGGTAAAAAGTTTCAACAACTACAAAAATTCTTCAGAATTTCCTTTTCATGAAAAAAAATGGAAATATAGCAATATCTGAAACTGGGACAGACTATATTCAGAAATGTTGCAAAACATTCTGAAAGAGAAAGACTATGTTTTTTCTGTGTTATTCTACAAATGCTTAAAGATCCTGCTTCATGGAGTAATGAGTGGTTCATTCACCAACCCATCAGCTTGGGAAATATATGCAACATGACTTCATTTGTTTCCAGCTAATTGCACTTTCATTTCCTCCTCCTATCTCTGCAAGGCTGTGTAGGCTAGAGTTTACAACAGCGATTCCTGGGCTGGGTTACATGTGCCGTTCCTGGTATGGAAACCACTTCAAAGTGGTACATAGCCCAGCTAGGAGGTGCAGCCACTTCCTTTGCTTGTGATGGCAAAAAAGCAAAAAATATTTGTGGCTGGCAGGTTTAGAGTGAGTGGGGACTGTCAATCAGCTGTCTTACTTTTTATTCCTGTCTTTTGCCATTGGCATGCTGTACAGTTGTAGTCAAACAAATGAACTTCTCTACATCTTAGTTACCCTTTCTGTAAAATGAAGGTAATAATATTTATCCAGCTGGGACGCTGCAAGGAGTAATTAATGTGTACAAATCACTCTGAATTCCTCTAACGAAGTGCAAATTGTATTAGTCCCCACAGAAACTGGTAATAGGTTTGTGTTTTCTTTCACTGAAGGTCTGACCTCAAACCTCCTGGGTAATCTTGGGAAAAACTCTTCCTGCTATGTGTATTACAGCACCACTTACGGACTCCACCAAGGTCAGACTCCCCATTGCGCTCAGGGCTGTACATTCACACAGTAACATACAGCCCATAATAAGCTCTAAGGACCTTATATTTAAATTGAGAAAAACTGGAGGAAAGGAAGTATTAATTGTATTTCAAAGGTAAACAACCAAGGCACAGAGAGAAACGTCTTGCCAGCAGTAAGTCTATGAACCAAGAGGACTGCCACCTCAAATTGACTTCTCCAGCTCAAGCTGACTTCTCACCTTTCTTAGCTGGATGTCAGCTCTTTCCCATTTTGGTGAACAACTGACTAGTGAAATGGCACTTGCTTCTGAAGGGACCACAGGGGAGAACATGGACAGTGGGCTTAGGGTAGGTGGGGCTGTGGGGGTAGGTGACCCCTGGTCCAGGTCTTCATCTCATGCTCTTCTGGAGACCTGGACACTTATTTCTTAATACTTTCAGGCATCTCTCTTCTATGGGAAAGGAAAGAGCAAGAGTATCCAGGAAGGACTGGTTAATTTTGTTTTGTAAATCTTCACGAATAAATATACTTGGGAAATTTGGATGTATCTCCAAGGGCTATTCTAACATTTGTCCTATTCTTGTTTTCAACTGATGTAACTCTGTTATTTCTAATTCCAGTGGCATTTCTTGGTCTCACTGTGAAATGACAAAGGGTGAAACTGGCCTGGTCATGAGTGAACCACACCAGTGTTCATCTGCATAAAAAGTCTGCAACAGTGCCTGAACAAATCTGTGTCAAACCCAGTGAGAATCTTGCTCTACCATAGCACATATTCTCAATCTGCAAAGAAGACATGATTCCAGCCCCTATTTTGGAGTTTCTTAATCTGAACTCTAAAACAAAATTAGTGCTGGTAGAGGGAATGAGTACAATTTGGGTGGGAAATTGTTTCCTGGCGTGAATACGTTTTTAGAATTCAAAAATATTTTCCATTACGAGTCTTGAATGATTTTGTCACTTAGCCATGAGAAATCTATCTATCCAGCCAACTCCCCCCTTGAAATTCGAACGAACCCAGAAAATACAGTTCAAGACAACTCAACATGTTTTGAGTCATTGCAAGATATTTTTTTCAGAATTCAACTTTGTCATTACTGCAACTGTACCACAAATAGAGGGGTAAATTGTTTCACCACCAGTGTATTAGAATTTTTCATTTTTGGATGGATGAGATGGTCTCAGACTTGATTTCATTTTTTCCTCAGCATTAAAAATCTGTTTATATTGTGTCTTTCCTGAATGAAAAAAAACAAAAAGAGAGAAAAAAAGTGTGTCACAAAATTCCCCGCCAGCTCTCATGGTGGGCTGATCGTCTCATTCATATCCTATGTTTAGCCACAAAACACCACTCTGAAAAGCTCCATGTTGCGCAGCCACTGCTGATGTTTCACTAAGGAGACTGGAGACAGCGATTAGCCTCCTGGCCCTCAGATGCGTCTGTACCAAAGCATATCTAATTTGGGGAATAGCCAGTACCCAGATGGGTCTCCAGACTTACTGTGTGAAGACACCACCCTTTTCATTTCCCCCGTTCTCCCCAGGGGCCTCAGGCACTTGCCATACATAGGCCTGACCAGCAAGGGGAGTCCCTAATCCCTGGATGTATCCCTGGTTTCAGCATCTAGAAGACAAACTGAGGAGGTATGACCCAAGTCATCTCAGTTCACCAGAGTTAGCATGAGCGGAGAACTGGGGAATGAAAGACCAGGCCAAAGCCTCCTGTGGTGTAAATCATTTCCACTCCATGGGTTTACAGGACCGTGTTGATTTACGCCAGTAAAAGACCTGGTCTCAGCCTCTGCTGCTCTTAAGCTGAGGGCTCCTTCACTCGTCAAGGAATCACACACTGGACAAGAGCCACCAACAGAAAGGATGTTTTTCCTGGGGGACCCTTCCCGAGCAGCCTGGAGAAGCCAAGAGAGAGTTCCTGCCTGCCTGCTAACAGCCCGTGCTGCACTTGCTCCTCTGTCAGAGCCCAGGGTCCCTCCACTGCTAGCGGATGCTTGGCCGGAGGACCGGGAGCTGTTTATAGGCGGTATCTGAAGATGCCTTTTGAATATAGCATGTGCGAGGATGGGAGGATGAGGGGAGGGGGGTGGGGGAAAGAGGAGAGGTACAGACACAGCACTCCTTGGCAGTGATTTATAGACTGGGTCAGGCACAAATTGACTCGTATGCAAGAAATGTAAATGGAATCGAGACTTTTGATGGAGAAGCTCATTTTCAGACTTAAACGCTTTAGATTAAACACACTCACACACAAATGCTGGCGGGGAGGGTGTTTTATATAATTTACATTACAAATCAATTCATTATCCACAGAGGCAGGTTGCACTGATTTTCAAGGATCGGAGATTTGATGAAGAGGATTCATTTCAAGAAATAAACCTTTTAAATTAACCGCAAGATGAGGGAAATTTCTTTATTTAAAAAATGCACCAGCCCCTTCTTTGTTTCTTTTATTATTATTAATATTATTTTCCATCTGGCTTTGGGTCATTAAGGAGGGTCCAGAAGTCACAGATTGCCTTTCTGAGGGAGGAGAGCTGAGAACTTCGAATGTCACACATTTTGTCTGGCTCCAAACCCTTCATTTATTGCAATGCGATTTGTTACCTGTGGTTGGCTCTGTACACCATCATGCACGGTGCGCCAGGACTGATTTAGCAGGGAATGTCCTCTCCACCTTGAACCTGAAATGGGGAAAATCCCTTGAGAAAGGAGGCAGAAGAATCATCAAAGACAGAGTTCCAGCTGCCTCAAAAGTGAAATACCCATTGAGCTCTGGATAAAATCCTTTCAAGGTATGGTGGGGATGTGGAGAAGTGCAGGAAACCCTAGTCACCAAAAAGGCAGATGGCTCTGTGAGGGAGTGTTTAAGATGGAGAGGTAAAGAAATGCAGCAAAAGAAACACCCAGAATGGAACTAACGTGGGTCCTGACCTCCCGTCCTGCCCTAGAGGTATGCAGACTGCAGTGGAGAAGAGCCAGAGTTGGAGGCAGAGCAGGAGGAGTGAGGATGGCTGAAGGAAGAATGCTGTACTACCCTGGTTTTCCTTGGCAAAGCTGCAAAGGACTGTCTTCGAGGAAGATTCTTTCTCACTTCCTAAACCATTTTGGTATAGTTTGTTCCTCTCCAGTCATTCCTGCCACAACTCCCTCATAACACCCAACAGCTCCTACAACCTGGCTAAAAATGTAGCCTTCCAGTGCTCTAATATCCCTTCTGGTGACAGCATAGAGGAAGGCAAAACAAAAGTGCTAGAGCAAGCACCTTCTGTTTTCCGTGAGAAAACTCATTTTCTGGACACTTCTGCATCAAGAACCAAATAGCCGGGCCTCTTTCCTATTAGAACAAGAGCCGACCCCCTTGGAACACAGCTGCGCACCCAGCCACAGGCAGCCGCCTTGGTTGCGTGCGGTGAACGTGGGCCAGAGGCTCTTCACAGAACGGGGGGGAACAGCCTGCTTTTTGATCCAGGAGCCATTTGCATCCTTCAGGGTCCCAGCAAGCCTTACTGACCCAAAACTGAATGCAGAGCCCTGCTGAAGCCCTCCTCCCCGAGGGAGGATCGTGGCCACTAGTAGGACAGCGTGGCTCCGGGCATGGCCATCCCGGGATGAGGAGGGCAACGCCTGCTCTACCTGTGAGTCACAGTGCAGGGCGGGAGGCGAAATGCAATTACCTGAGCTGGAGGGTAGCCAAGACACCAGGGTTAACAACCCTAATCTTGCAAAAAAATGCCACAAGATCTTTAATGACCACAAACGGCTAAGACCTTCATTTTATATCTCTTCCAAAAAGCAATCATGCACATTTTAGCAGGGGAGTTTTTATTCTCATGCGGATGGGCTAGCCAGCTCTGTGTCCTCTCCTAAGTGCACACAGACTTGGTCGGTCCAAGCACACCGAAGAACAATGTGAAGCATGTTTGACCTTCACAACTTTCCTTTACAGACCAGCAAGCTAAAACCCTGAAGGAATTTTCCTGAGTGAGTTTGTCCAAAGCAACGTTCAACACCTCATTCAATATTTGCCTGCAAAAAAAATGCCAATTATTGAGAGACAGTCCTGGCTGGGCATCAATAGGCAGCCAGGTGTGAGAAGTTGAAGAGAAATACATCTCATTAATGTGGAATTGTTTTTAGGTTAATAATCTTGCGTTAATTTTCCTTTAAAATATTGTCTTTGACCGTTAAACGCTCGCACTGTTATAAAAAGAACGTAATAAATGATCTTGAAGCAAATTCTCCTGCCAAATGTCATAATTTATTTGCATAATTAGCTCTTAATTTTAATTCAATATGCAAATCCACGCTTCCTTTAAATTGCAGCAGCCTGTTTCCCGGCCCTGGCTGCCATGAATTTATTGTGAGGCGGCTGTTTGAAAACGCAGCTTCACTGCCTTCTGGGGATGGCTGCGTGGGGGAGGGGGTGCCCACAGCCAACTTGAGTCACTTTTTGTTTGGGTTTCTCTTTGGTTCGCTTCTTATTGAGTTGGACCCCAGCCTGCTTCAATCCCTGAGCATCCCCTCTTCCCCGCAACAAGTCCTGTTTCCTTTGTCTTCCTTCTGCATTCTCCTTCTCTTTTCTTCTCCTCTTTGGAGAAGACAATGTTGATCCTCCATGTTCCCTGCCCCTTGCCCCCCCATGAAAGGCTCTGGCTCAAGTCAACCTGGCAACTGCTCTGCTCTCCTCCCCCCTCGGCTCCTTTCCTTCAGCCCGTCCTCTCTCTGCACTTCAACTCCTTGCTCTGTGCCTTTTTACACTGTCCTCCTCCTCCTGAAAGAAAGTGAGGGGGAAGGCCCGGAGCCTTTGGTGGACTCCATCCCCAGGTCCCCGGCCCAAGGTGGCCCTGGGCAGCCCTGTGGGGCAGCAGGAGAAGCCCAGCAGCTTGCTGAGGCTCCATCTCACCTCTGTGGCTGTGCCCATGCTCTGCAATGTGCCATGGCACTGTGCTGAGCTGAGGCAAATCGCTTGTGTCGGGCAGGGGAGCCCTGGCCCCTTGCCTAGCCAGAGCCAGGGCTTGTGCTGGCTGACCCGGACCACCTCACCCCCTCTGATGCCCAGCTCTCAGTACTCTCCCCCCAGCAGCCCTGTCTGGGCTCCTGCTCCCAGGGGTGAAGAAGCACCTGCACCCAGGATGAAGGTGCCAGGAGACCTCTTTAGCAGAGAAGGGGAGAGGTGGGTGGCCACAGGGCAGAAGAGGCAGCTCAGCTGTCTAATTTGATAAATGACTGAATGTAACCAAAAAAGAGGGTGTCTGGGCCAGACTTGGGCATTAGATAGCAGAGTTAATGTGTTTGGGCCAGTAGCATCTGAGAGGTTGCACTAGGCACGTAAGCCCAGGGCTAGTCACCTCTGCCCAGGAGAAAACGTGGCTACTCAACAGCGTAGTTCTCTCTCAGGTGCTGAGCCAGAGCAGAGGTGCTTCCTCCTGCCCCCAGCACGAGTGTCCGCACTGCTCGGACTGAGCCCCTGCATCCCACTGCGCTGGTGCTGGCAGCAGAAACAGGCAGCACAGGAGATAAGACGGCTCATGCGCCAGCCCACACCCGGGCATGGGGTACAGCTCCTGCCCAGTGCCCTCGGCTGCACAGCCAGCTGGCATGGGGTGCTGCTCCTCTGCTATGAGGAAAAAAATCCAAATAAAACAGCTCACAGGTTTCTGCTTCCTCCTCCCCCTTCCCAATCCGAAACTAAAACAGGGTTTCAACAGCAACAAAATCCCTGCAGGTGCAAAACTGTGGGCGGATGGCTTTGAGAGAGCAGCACACAGCGGTGGCCTGTGGGCCAGATCCTGCTCTCCCTGTCCTCCTCCTCCACTGGTGGAGAGCGATGTAACTGCCTGTGCACCGAGTAGGCCTGGGCAGCAGGAGCCAAACCCCTGGACGTTTTGGGGCACCTTTCTCCTTTGACTGCCACCGACACAGGGGGGCTGCAGGCACCGCAGGACTGAACTCCTTGCGTGCCTCTAGCGCATCAGATCACAGCGTGGCCCGTCGGGATTTGCCCCCGGGGTCCGGAGCGCGCGAGGAGGTAATACAGAGACTCTTGCATTGCATTTCACAGCGCTGGGAGAGTGGGGGACTGGCAGAGAGGAGTGGGAGAGGTGGATGACGGAGTAACGTGAACCCAGGGTTTAGCACACAGGTTAGGGAATTAAGCAAGAGGGACAAATTAGCCTAGACAATAGGAGATCTTTTTCACTGGGGGAGGACTTGGGGGAGAGGGATATAATTAAATGTTGCTTCATCAAAGTGGAGGCAGTTTGCAAGCTGCTCTCCCTTGTAACTCTATCGCGTTCACCTCCCAGGACGGAGTGCGGGGGCCAGGCAGGGATATCGGGTGCGCTCGCTCCCCGGAGAGCTGCCCTTCCTCAGAGGGCTGCGGCTGGACCCAGCAGCCGGGTGGTGACGGGGTGCCTCGGCAGGAGGAGGGGCTGGCGTGGCGGAGGGTTTGGGCTGGGGGCTGTAGGAAGGAGAGGGTGTTGGTATCTCATTACAGGCCTTAGATCTCTGGAGGGGAAAAGAAAAGGGAGAAAAAAAAAAAAAACAAACCCAAACCACGGGTCTTTGTTAGAAATGCTGTCCGGGAAATGATGGGAAGGAAGGAGAAGACAGGAACAGCTCAAATTCAGTCCTTCGATAATTAAAGCTTGCAAAAGAATAAAAGGGGAGGGTAAAAAAAATAAATAAAAAGGGCTTTCCCTCCTCCCACCTGCTCCCAAAACAGGCCTGCTGTAGCTTCCCGGGAACAAAGGGATGTGGTGAGAATGGGCCGCTTGGAGGCTTTTGCTTGATCCCCACAGTGGCTGGGAGGGAGCAGCGGGATGAACGTGTGGCCCTGCAGATGGGAGTCCCTCATCAAAGCCAGGGAAAAATAGGGGGGAAACATGTCTTTCTGTTTTAGTGCTCATCGGAGCAGGACTCTAACCTCCCAATCTGAGGGAAATTAGGCAACTGGAGACAAAAACATTTCTATTCCAAACCTGAGCAGAAAGAAATCCAACCCCTGTGTTTTCTCCTAAGCAAAATAAAGGGGGGGAAATCCAGCCACTGACCAGTCCACAGACTCTTCTTGCCATGGTTTGGCTGATTAGAGCCTCTTAAAAAACAGCCATGTAAATCTAGCACAATTTTTTCTTTAAAAGTTATGAAATGCAGCACCTAAGCATGGCCTCTTTGTGTCATAAAAATTGTTGTCCTAGCTTGTTTTACCTCCGGCTGCAGGTGAGGTGAACTGAATTCAGCTCCTTCTTCCAGAGGACTAGCAGTCATGGAGCATGGTGCTTTTCTTTGTCAGAAACAAACCATTTTTCATGACTAGCACTCATGATAATGTGTGTGCCTCTCTCTCTCTCCCCTCCTCTGGCCAGTGGAGGCAGAGAGATCCCCAAAAATGGGCTGACAAGAGGACATTAATCCATGCAGGTTTGGCTGGGCCTCCTTATAGCCTTGGATGGGCAATAGCAGGCGCCTGAGGGAAAACAGCCAAGGCCCTTCCTTGTGGAAGCCTCCAGGCCATGGCACGAATGATGCCCACACAGCTGGGTAGGAGTTTATGGGGTCCTAGTGCCTCTGGGGTGGAGGAATGGGGAGGTGGAGTGACCGTGGAGGATGCCTAAATTTCTAGTTAAACCACAAATCTTTCCCTTCCCTAAACTAATTTCTGGACCCAAGAAGGGATTAACGGCCAACGCATAGGAGTATGTAGTCTCTGAGCCTTGGGGTTAGCAACGGGATTTAACGATGCATCGTGGCAGATGAGGCTGCGCAAGGAGCGTGCTCGCCGGCTGCTGCGCCCCTGTGCAGATCCCAGCTCGTGCAAAGCCCGACGTGCCAGCCTGCTCAGCAAGCAGTGCCTGGAGGGAGGCCTGAGGGGACCAAATGATGGCACTAGCCACCCTCAGCCCCCCCGCCCCCAGTGAAGCTTCAGGTCCCTCCTTGCTGCTGCGGGCACTGCAGGGCTCTCCTCAGAGAGGTGGGGTGCCCATCTCAGGAGGCTCCAGACAGCTTCGCCTGCCGTCGGCGTGCGATATCCTTTGGCAGTAGTGGCACAGGGGCCACTGCTGTCACTGCCCAAGGGGCAGGAGGGGGTGGAGGAGTCAGGCAAGGCATAGAAAATGGCTTAGCAGGAGCAAGCTAAAGGGAGGGAAGGGTATGGGAAGACTCACCATTGCCTTCAGAAGAGGTGACTCCCTTCTCAGGCAGAGAGAGGAGATACCTGTCTGCTGCACATCCCAGGACTGAAAGTCCTGGGCTTCTCTGGTTTTGGTGATTCTAATGAAATGAAAACAACACATCCACAGAACAGGACTTTCAGGCAAACTAGACCTTTCTCAGCAATTTATGTTCCCAATGATTTGTCTGTTTTTTTTTTTCCAGCTACTGCCTTTATTACTTCTCAGAGAATCAGACCTCAAATTATGTCTTCCTCTAAATTTGTGTCTTTCCTCTGCTTTTCCAAGCTGAGGAGGATTCCTGCTGAAGCCTGGTCTGGTAACAGGAATATGAAACCCAGGGTGTAAAGGTTTCACTCTCACATCTGAAACATGATTTTCCTGTATCATTGAGCAATGCCTGTCAGTCACTTTCCCATGCCTCAGTTTCTTCACTGACTAAGTGGGAATAATATATTCTGTGGGTCCGGGAAGTCTCATGTACAAACCTGAGGGAAGTACCCAGCTCCTTGCTGACAGGCACTAACAATGTGCACAGCACTCTTGTCACTTGTGTGCTTTACCAGATGTCAGGGCAGAACGGATGCTGCTCTCTGCCGTATGTCACCGTATCTTTGCTGCTTTTTGATTCTTTCTGCTGTTCCCAGCCACAGCTCTGAGACTCACTCTTTTGTACCTCAAGACCCAAAGGACCAGGGCCTCTGCACTGCATGTGACATGTCACAGAGATACAACATAGGTGACTGTGGAGCCACCACAGTCCAAGCATGGGGCTGGAGCATCCTCTCTAATGGAATGGAGCTGTTAAGATCAAGATACAGAAAGCCTCTTTAAATGCTCCAGAAACAGAAAATAAAACAGATACAAGGAGATTATTTTAGGACAGCTGATGTGACTCCCGGAGGCTGTTTTGCAAGGCTGGCATTGCCAGTTTCGTAATGCTGCTGAGGGGGGACACCAGCTGACTATCACACTGGACTAGAGAGAAACCTCAGAAGCCCTTCAAGGGCTTCCTTTCATTTGCGTTGCCTGGCAAGACCAGAGCCTCTGTGGGTGGAGATGATGTCTCACCACGTGCTTGCCTGGAGTCCACTGCAGTGAGAGCCTGGGGTCAGCTGGGACCATAAAGCTTTTTGTGAGTGCAGCAAGGTGCAGGTTTCTAAAGGCCAATGAAGTTGTGTGTTTTGATTGTGCTGTCTGGATGAGCAGCCTTGTTCTGCTTTTAAACTATGTGACTGTTTCTGCAGGCCAGGGATATTTGCATGCTTTAAAGCTAAAGGAGAAAAAAATTTAAAAAATTTCTCTCTCCACTCTGCCTCATCCTCATGGGCTGGCATGGTGCCGCTCAGAGGGTCCCTGGTGCTTGGTGCCCTCTGAGTCTTCAGACTAAGAGGGCTCGGGACATGAGGCCAATCAAGCAATTGGATTGCCTTAACACGCCTTAGTGCTTTATAATACCTGCCATTCTCCATGGTTGAGTCTGTTTCTGATGCTTGCCATATTCGACAGTTATACTGCCGTGCTTTCCATGGTCCGTGCTGCCCTTCTGCTAAGTGCTGCCTTCTGTCTTGCTTAGTTAGTGGTTAAAGTGGTTGCCACATCCCGCCAGGACCGGCTCTTTGGCTACCTCCCCCTTGCCCGGCAGGGAGGGGGCTGGCGAGTCTCCTCCTAGCCGCCTCCAGCTCCCCAGGAGCATTCCACACAACGCCTGTGGAAGTGTGCAAAGTGTCAACCTCAGCGTAGTTTTTAACCTGGAGTGATAGCTTTACTGATTTGCCACTTTACTACTCTTGTTAATGAATTTTTAATCTTCTTAATGACATTAAACACGGAAAGTAATTAAGGAAAACAAGTTTGAAACTGCTGACTTAAACCCTTTATTCAGAACTATTTAATGTAGAATTAATTTGATTTTGCCCATTATTCAAATGAACACATTACCTTCCTGTGCATTGGCCTCTTTTCCTTTTTTTTTTTTTGGTGTGTGTTTTGTTTTATTAAATGTATGATATAAAGCTTTGTCCTTTTGCTCTGAGGTAACCAGAAAGTTCCTCACTCCCAATGACAGAAAGGGTCAGCTTTTGGCATCTCTCATGGGCCTTGTAAAGTCTTCCTGCATCAGGAATTCAGCTGTGGTTGGGAACGGAGGTAGCATGCCTGAAACACCAGGTTGCTACCACCTGGTCAATTAGGAGCTCTGCTTCTCAGTAAGAGCTTCTGGGCTACGTCCTGAGCACAGGATGTCAGATCCACTGGAGGGAGTGAGGCCATGCTGATTTACATCAGATCATCGGGCCTCCTGCGATGCAGAGAGCAGAGGCTGATGTAAACACCTGGTGAAAAGTAGACGCTCAGCTTTGTGTTACAGTGGGAGAGAGGGTTCCCTGAAACACAGGTTATCCCTTCACTGAAATCACAAGCTAGACCCTTTCTTTCCATCCTTCTTGGACACTGTTGGCTCTGAGTCACATTTAGAAAGAGAGCAGACGTTCACCCCATGTTGCCCTCCAGCTGATCTTTTCTCTCTCCATCCTGGCTTTTACATGGCTGGAAACCCACGAAGAACCAGAGACACTGCTACCACTTCGTGCCTGAGTGTCTTAGCCTTGCAGGCCTGTTTCCATTAGGATGAGGCTCCAGCATCAGCTGCATTCCTGCTGTGATCTTGCTGATTTACTGCACAAGGTCTCCCAAATTCTGTTCCCCCAAATGCTGAGAAATAAACAACAGTCAATAAGTTCTCAACTGTCAGAGGTCTCTAGCTCTGTCCCACCAGCCAATTCCGTGCTCAAGAAGCTCTGCTTGCACTCTATATTGTTATCCCAACCCTTTTTCTTTAATCTGAAACTGCTATTTCAGCCCCTGGATTTGGAACCACTGGAACCCCTGCAAGTCCCCTGGACTCATTTCCCAATCACCCTGAAATCTAACTGTGCTCCTGACAGAAGATTTGTTGATTTGACAACAGAAACAGTCTAGATTCCACTGCCAATTGAGGCTGAAAAGGGCAACTGGTCCTCGTATCCACAGGTCTCATCATCTTTGCTATCAAGAATCACCTTCTGGCATTCCAACGCATTGTATAAATAAGCCTTTTTCTCTGCAGCCACCTGCCTGGCAGAGTAGGCAATGTCGGTGGAGCCACTTTCTGAAAAAGTGAGAGCTGTCTGAATAATTTTGTGCCCGCAAAGAATTGCTGGATGACAGAGCCATTTAAGGGCTGAAAATCCACCAGATGTGGTGACACACTAAGCTACAAAGTGCAGCAGAAGCATACCTCCAAATCCCCCTCTCAGGCTTGAATTTGTATAGAAAGAGGGATGTCAAAGTTCTTTGCAGAAAGCTTTCTGCCCCTTCCCCTGAGTGGAGCAGGAACGTACCAGCATTTCAGGAAAACAAACACTTGTTAAAGCTACACAGAGCTCCCAAGTGCTCTGTTGATCACGCACCTATATGACACACCGACTGCAGAGAGCAAGCCTCAAAACTAAAGCTCAGCATTCAGCTATTGAAGCGACTTCTCTTTTTGCAGGTTGTTGGTGGACAGCCAGCCCCTGGCCTCAGTGAGGCTTTCCTCTGTTTGCAAAGACACTGACTCAGTGTCCACTGGATTTAATCAGATCCTTTCCCTTGGCTCTGGTACACAACTGGATCAGTCTACAATCTGGAATATTAAGCATGCCAGTAGATTGTCATTAAAATCCTCTATACTGTATCATATGTTTTTGCTTCAACAGCCAAAACTGGAGGAAAGAAGGAGAACTGACAATTTTCCTGCATGCTGGCCATAAGACACTCCACGAGTACTGAGCTGACTCTAGTAGGGTCTTCCCCATCAGAAAAACACTGCTGTAGAGCAGCATGTGGGAGGACACCAGTGTTTAGTAATAGCTCTTACCATGGTACCTGACCTCATAGTCAAGACCATGTTCTAATCTGACAACAGATGTCATAATCCCTCCGGGCTTTTTGCAGGCAGCAAGCTGAGGCATTGGATAGATGAAATGACATGGAAAAAAAAAGGCTGGAGAGCAGAAGAGAGCCTAGATCCCCAGAGTACCTGGTGACTAACCTTTCACCTTCAGCTTCTGTAAGCAGTGGTGGCTGCGCTCTGCTACTGACACTCCTTGATGTCACCGCACTAACTCAGCAAATCTGAATAGGATCATGATGCACTGCAGGGGTCTCGGGGCCCTGCTCTCCATGGGCTTGGGGAACTTGCTGAGGAATGAGCACTCAGCTGACACGTTCATTTGGATGTTGTTTTACTAGTGAGTAAATTCCTGATAGCAATCCAAGATTCAATCCGAGTGCTTTGTCTGTGTTTTCTCCTCTCTCCATCCCATGCCTTTATGACTTCAAGTTTTGCATTAATGGGCAAATAACTTTCATGGCATCTCTGTCACTCAGCTGTTACCTAGCACC
Organism: Dromaius novaehollandiae; assembly: GCF_036370855.1. NCBI lineage: Eukaryota > Metazoa > Chordata > Aves > Casuariiformes > Dromaiidae > Dromaius > Dromaius novaehollandiae. The sequence goes on from NC_088103.1 coordinate 25,657,219, forward strand.
AGTTATGCCAGGTTATGTGCCAGGTCCCATGAAGAGAGAAAGCCTTACAGATGAAGCGGGGGTGGAGGAAGAGAGAAAGAGAGAGAAATGGAGTATACTGGAAGACAAACAAGGCAAGAGACAGGCATCAGGGCCTGCATGGAGGAAAGCAATACTTCCACGTCAGCAGACTCAGGACCCGAACAGCTATGCAGGAGCTTTGGTGAGCAACACATAGGAATTAGGATGAGGAAGAGGCTAAGCGTTCAGGCCATGCCTGTGCTGTAAGCTCCAGCCACAGGCTGCCTGTGTCCGTGTGCTGTAGTGTGGCCTTTGGGGTTGCCCTGGCTCTGGAAGGGGATGCCATGTGCTGCCCTGGTATGCAAAGCCCTCAGGTACTGTGTGTGTCACGTCAGTGATGTGTCCCGGTTATGTGCCTTGATTGCTGTGGCTGGTATGGCTGAGAAGCTTGTGTGGGCAGGCTGTTTGCCAGGCTGTCCGAATGCGTGTGCTGCTGGGGAGCCATGCCTGTGTCCTACATGCATCTCCCAGATCTCACCAGATCACTTGCTGGCTGTTGGTCACACACATTAAGGGTTCCCTCTGTGGTGGATACCACAGACCTCAGATGTTACCCCCTCTCCAGCTGTCCTGGGAGACAGTGAGTACCCACTGCTGGGCCCCCAGGTGCGATCGGTGTCCTCTCTACGCCATCACCTTCACGTCTGCTCTTTGCTCAGTTTCTTCCACTTCTGCCATGCTTCCCCTCCTCCTCCTCCTCATAGCAAGATGGCACAAACCTGAGCACGGGCCCACGGCACATTGTCACTGTACTGCGAATTACTGCCCTGTGCTCGGCAGGGAAGCAGTAGAAAGAAAGGGCAATGGATACCTTCCCTCACCTTCATTCATTCATGGGCTACCCGGACCAGCTGCACTTGAGCCAGCTAGGCCGTTCCCACCACCCAGGAGGGCTTCCGAGTATTAGCTGACAGCAGGAGCTGTGGTGGGGAAGCCAGCACAAGCTCCAGTTAGGGGGAAGAGAAGGTGCTGAGAGGTGAAGTTGGGGGGGGGGGTTGGCGTGGAAGGCAGAGGCAGTGAGGGAGGGATGGAAAGAAGGATGGGCGGAGGGGAAAGCAGCAGATCCCAGAGCAGCAACACACCCTTCCTGACACCAGGGGCTCTCTCATGGCAGTCTGCATGGAGGGCTCAGGCTGGCGCTCCATTTCCAATTTGGCTTGTTTGAGAGCATAAACCTCCCTCCAGTCTGGGCGCCAATAAACGAGGCAGCTCTGCAGAGTCTGCACTCAGCAGTGGCAGGCTGCCGACTTTCATTTCTTTTTACTACTGACTTTGTGTGTCTCTCGCCCCTTCCTCCCATTCTGGGGACTTTATGGACTGAGACGCAGTATTCTCCTTCCTGAAAGCAGGGGCTGGCTCCGGCCCTGGAATTCCAGGAAATTTCCAGGGTTATCTCTGGACAGCAGCAACCCACATCGCACCTGCAGCATCCAGCACTGCTTGAACTGGGCCATGCCCCACTGACGCACCATCCTAGGACATTGAGACCCCCACCACAAACTGGCGTGGGGCTTCTCCATCACAGCCCCACTTACACCCTGTAGAAGGGCAGCTATATACCTACATTGCCTATCTCAGCTGTAAGGAGGCACCAAGATGCCCAGGATATCTTATTCAGCCCTGCTCAGAAGGGGCCCAGCTCCCCACACAGGTTGCTCTGCTCCCCACAGCCAAGGACAGCCATGCCCCACTGTTAGATGCTCCTGCTTCCTTCCTATGAATCAGCTCCACAGTCCAGGTATGCGAGTGCTGTAACTTGTCTTATGACTGGAAGGATGTTGCTGACTTTTCTGGCCACTGTGCTCTGCTTTTTGCCCCATTGACTTAGTCAAGATGCCTGCTGTTCACTTTAGTCACTTGCTATCACATATTTGGGAAGGAGGGGTTGTGTATCTGTGAAAGAGACTGCCACGTCACATGCTGCTGAGTTTGCAAACCAATTAGGCAATTAAAATGTTTCAAAGAGGAGAAGAACAAATGACAGAGAACAAATGAAAGTGAAGCACAGTGAAGAATGGACCTGGCTGGAAAATGGTACACAACTCACAACAGCTTTTCTATCCCAAACCAGCATACAAAAAAAAAACCCCAAACCCCCCCCTCAAAATGGGAGCTTTGGATGAAAAATGTGTTTTTCCAAAGAAAAGTGCTCATTTTTCCAGGACTTTCCACTCTTTTTCTTTTCATTGGAAGTCTAGTCCCTCCCATCCCCTGAATAAGCACTTGCTCTCTTGCAGCTTCACAGCCATGTCCATGGAAGAACCATTTTCCAGACATAAGCTCAGATCTTGACTATCCACTGGTTTATTACCCGCCTGCCCACCCCAAAATTCCCCTTGTACTTTGCTCTGTCCAACCCAGCACATGGAAGCAAGTTCTAGAAAAAAAGCACCTTGAGAATACTTTTGATTTGGAATTAGACTGTGCCCAGCAACTAGCATACTGACCCCCAACACCTTGCCCTCCCAGACCAACCACTCTCAAGGATACAGTCAACTTTCTGGTGGTGGGGCTGGCTCAAGGTCACAGGCGAGTCTGTGGGCTGCAGCTCTGGGAACACACCAGGAGGTGGGTTAGCAGGAGAACCGGGGAGGGCATGGAGCATAGTCCTGCCTCTGACCCTGGGCTGCTGGTTAACCTTGGGCACATCTCATTGCCTTCCTTCAGGCTCACGTACCTCCTCTCCAAAGGTCTCAAGCACTCTGGGGCTAGGACTGTTCTTCCTCCTGTGGGCTCTGACACGACCCAGGCCTCAGTCTCACCTGAACCCTTACTGAGCTCTTATCGAATGCAAAAAGTAGCAGCTTGAATGGCAGCTACAGAGACTCAGCAGTGCCCTGACAACCACACAAATTCAGTTGCTAGAGAAAATGAAAGGAAACCCATGCTGATTAATATTACTGTACCACATGTAGCTGAGCTGTCACACACAACTCCAGAGAAACACAGGAGGCTCTTGTTGTTGTTAAAAGTTGCAAATTCTGAACTCAGCATCAACTAGCTTTGCAAATCTTGGCCTCCAGCACCCCTGCTGGCTGCTCCCTCCTTCACTCAGCAGCACACATGTGGACATACGATTTCTGACACGTGTGTCCTGTATATCATGATTGCTGCACATTTTGCTATGCACCTGACCATGTCTTGTCAGGCACATGCCAACATTTTTTGTGTAATAGACTCACAGGTTTTGGGATTACTTCATTCTGATTTCGTCCCGCTCATGGCTGCATTTCATGACACACACATTGATGTGCTTCGTAACAGTTTGTATATGAACCTACGTGTGGATGCATTTTGTCTATGAGATCACGTATTTAGGACCCAGTCTGCGCATATCTTATGGCAGAGTAATGGACAAATTTTGTTAAAAATGTAGATATTTATTTTACCCCATCTATGCCTGTACTGTATGTGTATGTGAATATATTTTTATGACACCCATATACGGTACTCTGTAGTATCCATTTCACATATAGCTGTTTTGTGGCTGGAGTGGATTTTTTTATTATTGTATTTTTGCATGGGTACTAGTGAGTTTATGAACGGCAGAAGAGGATGGAAGATCACACTGGGAAACCAAATAATTTGGTATTTGTGTTTGTGTTTCTTCTTCATGGGTCTTTTTTTGCCTCAAGGAGCCACTTATGGGGCTGAAATACTGCAAGATCTGGTCTTCTGGTGGTATTCCTACCAGCCGGGGAGTGAAACACCCTGAGCAGAACAGATCTTACATTATTTCAGCTCCACAGAGTGCTCCCTGAGGCATCTGTGAGAAACATAAGCACAGCTACAAATGCACAAAAAATGCTTGCGACACAGAGGCAAGTGCTGAACTCCAGGAGCACACTTCCAGCACACGTCATGGTCCTTCCTTGCGTGGACAAATGGACAAACTCTGCAGCCCTGCTGGCCCAGCCGCGCTGTGGAGCATGGGGCATCCCACAGAGATCTGAGCTGAGGCCAGGAGACAAAGAGTCAAGCCAAATCCGAATGCAGGAGCAGGACTAAGAAAGAGTTTACAAGTTCAAGGCACACAGGTAGAAGCAGTCACACTTCCAGGTGCACAGAAGGGCACAGGAGAGCTGCGCCAAGCCCTCTGCACCATGGTTCTTCCAGAATTTCTTCAGAGACTGAAACACTGTGACTTTAGGCTGAGGCCAGTGCACAGAGTGCAGAAGCTGGCTCATGTAGTCTGTCTGGTTGTTGCAGACTGGGATAAAACATTTCAGGCCAGCTTGGTGCAAACTTAAGTCTGAGGGTGCCCAGCACTGCAATGATATGGCAGAATCCTGCACTTGCAACCTGAATACAGAGGGTGTTTTGGATGGACTGTCATGGGATGATGTTGTTGGGGCCATGCAATTACACAGCAGTTCCCTTCACTGCATGGATGGGTCTAGTCCTCTACACAAGCCAAAAACCCCAAGACCCAACCTTGTTTTGTTACAGAAGGCTGAGAATTTTCTCTTTTCTACAATAACAAAAAACCTTTTGATGGAGATAAATATTTTCCAGTTAACATTCTCTGTCTTGTCATAATGTTGGGAAAATGTTGCCTTGTCAACTAATTTTGCTGGTCTCTAGAAATGGTTAGAAAATAGAAATTCCAGACTAAAGGAAATTCTGTTATTTCTACATTTGTTTTTATCATGAAGTGAAATGCAAAATGGAATGGATAGGATGGGGAAGAACAGAATGTTAATTCTGAAACAAATTCAAAGCAGAAGCATGAAAATCATATTAAAGTTTGTGCTTTGATACCATTGAAACCCAAGATGACTTAAAAATATAATGCGAAAGGCAAAACCAAATAATCCATTGGGACAGTGTGAATCTCTTCCAAAAATTCCAGTCAACATTTATACATTTCCATAAAATGGTTCAATTTGGAGGATTCTGCATTTTCCAGTGGAAAACTGGTCCATCAAAATTCTTTTTTTGATCAGCTCTCTTGATTATAGTACACTACTAAAGAGGGATGTTTTCTGCTGTAACCATTTTTTTCTTGCTGCAGGCATGCAATTTACACTTATATTTCAACTGACTAATACCGCATTAAGCATCCTCTCCGAACTGGACTTTCATTATCAGCGATTACATAACAACAAAAGAAAGAGGCTATAACAGCCAAAAAGCCTGGAGCCTGTGGCAGAGCAGCCAGTGACGCCGTGCCGTGCGGGATCATGGTGTGGGAGCAGCCCGGCAGCCCCCAGCCCCACGTGCTCGCTCTGCCACCCGGCCGCCCCACGCGCCCCGTGGGGGAGCAGCCTGGGCCTTGAGAGCTAAGCAAAGGACTAAATCCAGAGCAATGCCAAAACTATTTTGTTGTGTTCAAATATTCAGCTGGGGCAAATGGAAAAGCCATCAGGCTCTGTGGCACTCTGGTTCTTCTCTTTTTCCTCAGTTATTTTCTCTTTCCTTCTTCTCCCTTTTCACTTTTCTTTCCCTCTCTCCTGCACACTCCTCCTTTCTTATTTTCTCTATTCCTCCTTTTTGAGTTTTCTGGGGTAAACATGGACCTGTCTTCATGACTCATGTTTGTAGCCCATCATGTCAGCTGCTCTTGCGTCCTTCCCAGCCCACCAGCCGCCCCTGCGCTACAAGTGGGCTCCTTCTCTCCAAGTCCTGGCTTTCCCTTTCTTTCTCTATGTCAAGTTTCCCTTTCCAGGGGCTCAAGGCTTCAGCAGTTCAGCAGGGACGTCATCCTAAACCTGCCCTTCGAGTGACATGGCGGGCAGCCCGAGACAGGAGCTGTCCCCTCCCAGCCACCCTATTCACTCAGCATTTCATCAGAAATAAAAAGACGAGTTAATCTGTTTGGGCTGCAAACGGAGGAAACAATGGGGGGAAAAAAACGGTGAGAGAAATGATATTTCTCTCCTCCGGCAAAGGGGCATGTTGGGGGTGGGAAGGAGTGTGGGGGTGGGTAGAGGGAAGGAAGGTTGCTTTATTTTATTGATTTAAAAAAAAACACACACATATCCCACAGGCGCCAAAAAGCACAGGGCAATGATTAATGTCCCCTCAGAAAAAGAAATTATATAGAATAAATTAAACTACTGTGGCAGCAAATTGAAAAATAAGGATGTAAATGAGGTTTGAATACTTAATATCAGAGAAGGGGAAGCAAGTCCCGGGCACGGAGAGAATGGCGAGAAATTGCCAGAGACCCGAGGGGTGACGCTGCCTTCGTCCCATCCAGAAAGCTCCCTGTGGGGCTGGGCAGGAGCCAGCGACCGAAGAGCCAGCACCAAGGAGCTGTGTGTGTCTGGGCTGTACTGGATGCTCATTTTGTCAGCAGCCAGGTTAAAAGTTAAGGTGTTTAAACCTCCTGCTGTAATAAGCCAGCCCAGTCCCATCAGGTCAGTTAGTGCCAGGATTAAAGGGAGGGAAACATATGCATTTAAGACAGGTGAAGGGAAAGTCATGGCAAAGACCTGCTATTTACATACTGGATTTGTCTGCAAGAAAAAGTCCTGAGCCACAGGCCTTGTTCCAGGGACTTCTCCAGCTCAGCTCTTCAGCCAGGCTGCGAGGATGACCATGCTCAGATCTGGATGCAGGATACCATTTTACCACATACAACTGCAATGGCTCTATTAAACCTGCTAGCTGCCCATTTGTGCTTCACAGGCACTGTGTGGTATAGTCCCCCTGAATGACAGATTAGCAGGTCTGCAAAAATCAAGAGATGGTTTGCCTCCCATCTCTTGCATCGATTTCTTGCATCACCACTGTCAAGTCACTTTTTCCTTTCCTTGCACCATCCCTAGCAGTGGGACAAAAAGGTGCAGCAATATCTTTCACTGGAAAGCACCGAGGAGACTTAACATCATGTTTATCAGAGCCTTGGAGCTGGCTGGCAAGAGTTGGGGGTGAGGAAGGCTCTTATGGGAAATATGTCCTTCTGCTGAGGGCCTCCACATGCACCCAAACCTCAGGCTTGTTTTCCGTATTAAAGATGCAAATGGAAGATCCTGATTGTGGATTAAATATTTTGTTAATATTAAAACAAAGCACACAGCATTAACAGCTTTCTTTGCAGCTCACTTCTAAGAGCTGACTGTGAAGCAGCAGTCCGTTGGGGACAGGAGAGAGGAGAAGGTTGCTGATACCAGAGATAACAAACAGTCACTGTGGTTCCTGCTTCAGGCTGTATTTCTGTCCTCCTGTCACTGATGGGAGAAGCAGGGGAATATGAAGAGAGAAAATCCCGTCACTCCCAAGAGTGGGGTAAGGGAGGGAAGAAAATTTTGCCACCCCAGCTCATGCCAAACTTGGCCTTTATAGCAAGGGCAGGACCATGCAGCAGTGTCACTTGGACTGGAGCCACTGGTGCGGGGGCTGCGCGGAGCAGAGGGGAGCACCTGCACCTGCTGTTTTGGGGAAAGACCCAGCCCCAGGAAGTATTTATCAAATAATAGAGACAGAATGAGGAGGGGGCAAAGTACACAGAAAATAGCCCAGCGAGGGTGTTTGAATTTTGTGTGAGGGGGCTGTAATTGAGCAGAGCTCCTTCCCTTGCCCTTTCAGCTTAACCTCAGGCATGGCCATTAACCTGACCTGATGGGAAATTAATATTCCCCAAATTGCCAGAAAGCTGCTAGCTCCGGCTTATTTTCTTTCCATCTGGCTGTAGTGGAGGAGAGTCTGTCCTCAGCTTGCTGCTCAGCTGGCTCTGTCTTTTTTATCTCTCTTCTCTCCATCTTCCTTTCAGTCCTTTCTATCTCTCCAGCCCCTCTCTGCTTCCCTCTGCCAGTGTGTGTGTGTGTGTGTGTCCCTCTCTCTTCCCTTCTGTCTTTTTTGTTCATATATATTTAGTATTTATTTACAAGCTTGATTTTTTTCCCTCTGAGTGAAGCCAGGCATGCACAGAAATCCTTAAGATGCTATAAAGCCGCTGAGGTATAAAATGGAAAGTGCTTAGCCTGCCTGTACAGAAATATCTCACTGCGCCGCACTGGAAGCCACCGAAGCTGGGCACTGTAAATCTCATAGAGTTTAGCTTGTTTGTTTACACCATGACGACGATCTAAAGAGAAAAAAAGAGAGAGAGACTGAGAGAGAGAGAGAAGGAGAAGCTCTCGGTTCCCCTGTCAGGCCACTGCACACATATTCTCCCCAAACTGTGTATTGGACCTCATGAGCACGCTGCCTCCCAGACTTACAGACGGCACGAGGCCAGCAGCTGCTTCCCAAGCCTGCTTAAAGACAGCTCAGCTGTAGAGATGAGGGAAAAGCGACCTCTTTGATCCTGCTCCTTTCCAGGACACCCATGGACCGGCAGCATGTGTGTTTCCCAAGCACAGCTGAGAGAGATGCCGCAAGGATCTGCCACTGATCGAACAGGGCAGACTTTCTTGCTTCTTGTTTGTCAACCAGACCTGGTCTCCTCTGATTGCTCAGTCTTGCCTAAGTCGCTTGCTGTGACCTCCCTGAACAGGTAGAAAAGGTCTTCCTAAAAACCTAGAAATTGTCCTCACTAGAAAAAATGGGTCAAAGCAAACCTGGACTTAAAGAAAATAGGTTCAAATTCAGACTCGTTTGTTATCTAGCACAAACGAGGGAATTCCAGCCTCCCTGCAGGGGCTGGGCCTGGCTAAGGGTACCAGGATGCCCTGGCTGCCTCCTGGCTCTCTGCAGACCACACGGGGCTGCAGCAGTTGGAAAGCAGAGCTGGAGTGAGTCAGCACTTCCCTCTGAAGTGGGGCAGCCAGGGCTCTGCAAGGTGAGAGGGAGCAGTGACACCAGCATCAGCATCACCAGGCCTGCCCAGGGAAATCCTTCTGGCTTTGCTCTCAGTCTGCATGGAAGCGCCCCGTCCAGATGCAGCAAAGAAAAAGTCCGAGTTCTGCATCTACTTGGCACACCAGCGGGTTTGCACCTCTTCCCATTAGTGTCCATGGGAAAGACAGCTCCATCCATCCTCTCCCAAAAAAGCTGCAAGCATGAAATCTATAGATAAACAGTTGAAAGTGGTTGTTGACTCAAGCTCTTCTGTACCTTTTTATTCCTAGAAGCTGTTACACTTCCCAGGCAATGGGAAGGGAAATAGGAAAGTGCCAGTCATTGCTTGGGGTGCCAGCCTGCCTCTGATGAGTGCAAAGAGGGTGCAAGAGTGCTCTCTGCAGGAAGATGAATGGTGAATGGTCATATGTTGGGTCACAGCTGCAAGATGCTTTTGCTCCTGGAGCCAGGGAGAACAGGAATTTGAAGTCCTTGCTTGCAAAGCAGGTTTGCACTGAGCCTGGTTGGCAGGAAGGAAGGTAATGTTTTTATAGGACCCACAGAGTGCAATGATTTGTCTGTGCATCCTGATATAGCTGTTGGGAAGGGTGTTCCACCACTTCTGGAGGAGGAACTGGGTCCCACCACAAGGATAAAGATCCCACGCACAGCAAAGTGGGGTCAGTCTTGCAATCTCTTATCCCTGGTGTTTTGCTGAAATCTTTCTTTTTTGTTTGTTTTTCTCTTCCTTCCCAAATGGCTTTCTAGTCTCTTCTTTAAGGGGGCATGCCAGTGACCAGAATAGGGGTCTCCACAGTGTTCAGAACAGGCCCCGAGACAGCTGCAGTAAAAGGGATGCTGCAATCCTAAATGCCCTGTGCGCTCTACATATTGTGGAAAAAGCTGTTGCATTCATCAATGTCAGACGCAGAGTTTGAATAAATTTGAATGCACTCAAGCGTGTTCCCTGCAGTTTTCTATAATATCACTTTCCAGTTTGAATATTTCACTTACTTTTTTTCAAATTTCTTTTTATCCACCAGTTTTTCCTCCCTTTCATCCTCTCTGCCCCTCCTGCCACCTTACCCCACTCTCCAGGTTTTTATGTTTGCAGCCTGAGCACCTGGGCAAGAAAGCCATGCTGCAAGCTTCCTCTCAGCAATGCCCTGGAAAAGACAGTGATTTTTCACACAGTGCATGTGCCTTCCCAGCTGTTGGCCAGTTTGAACATCTTCCTACCACAGAGCAGCACCCCACAGAAGTCTGCTGGGAGCAGAAATGAAAAGTTTGTGAGATACCAGTAGAGAATATGACTTGTGGGGCACTCACATGTGGTTGTCTGGCTGAGCTCTGCATGTTGTGGTTCAGGGAAAGCAGTCATATAGCACCATGAAACATTAACAGGGACTCCAGCCATGGGACCTAAAGGTTAGAGCTAGCCACCGAGAAATGGCAGATCTGAAACCGATCTCCTGCTGGCTTTGCATGGTAGTGTCCCAAAGTTACACCAGGGCAATGAAGAGACAAATGGAGCTCATAACTTCTTTCCTCTTCTTTGCCACCAGCCTGGAGTAGACCTATCAGCCCCTTTCTTCTTCCACACTTCAGTTTGTCCCATCTGTGATGGAAATTATACTTACAAGTGTGTGGGTAGATCACTAAGTCATGCAAGCTAAGCAGACATGCTGAAGGGTTAATTATAGTCTCAACCAGCCAAAGAGAGGGAGGTGCCATTCGTAGCCCTCCTTTTGGGCTAAGTTTCCTTGCATTTTATACAGGTAGGAGGGGACAATGAAGAGAAACAGCTTTTTCCAACTGTGACCAGAGGAGGTGCCTCCAAGACTGGCAGCCCTTGCCCAGGACTGTGTGTCCTGGGGGCAAGGAGGGGTGCGTGTGTGCTGGGGACTAGGATGGGAGAACGGGCTGGAGGCTTCAGGGAATGAATGAATTCTTCTGCTTGTATTGAGAATTCACTTCTCTCCCTTGTAGTGAAAACTCTATGATCTTGTGACTAACCACTTTCCCCTTTCACTGTTTTTGATTTATATCCCATTACTTCGCCTGTTTGTGCCTTGCAGACATGAATTTTTTCCCTGACATCTCCTATGCAGCAGCCACGTCAAAACCTTTGATAAAATAATAGTGGTAAGACGTTTGCATGGCTGTTTTTATGTTTCCGGGGATATAGACATCAATTAAAACTCTTCATACAATCTGATCCGTCGTTATTAAAGGCATTAATATCGGCACGCCCCTCAGATTAGGGGCTGCTCACCGGGCGATGGAGGAAAGCAGGGAACATTGTCCGCATGCGTCCCCTTTCTGCTCAGTTCCCGCAGGGACCTAGCTCTGAACACAACTGGCACGGGCTGCCGAGGGCACCAGTAGCTGCACCAAACTGGATGGGGGTGGCAGAGGGCAGAGATGCCAGAGTTGCTTGAATACATGTCCTGAAGGATGACCAGAGAGTACAGCTGAGGCTGCAGCCATGTGGCACTTGGTGCTGAACCTTCGCTCAGGGAGAGGTGACCTCCTTCAGCAATATAGGTGAGAGAGACCCAGAATGGAGAGGGGAAGTTGAGGCACAGAGAGAATACGTAACTTTGACGTGACAACTCTTTTAGTGTTTCCTCATCAAAGATCTCCACATGATCTCAAATACAAGAGGCATTCCCTTTACCGAGGAGGAAAATATGGCTGCATGGGTCATATTGTTAAAGACACCAGAGTAGGAACCTAATCAATGACAGAAATGAGTGCTGCAGTGGTCAGCCTGCAAAAAATGACAGTGTCATTACCCAGGGCTCCACTTGGTGAGGCAAACCACAAGGTCTGCGTTACATCTTCCTGCAGTCCCATCCAGACCCACAGGTCCCTCAGACATTTCATTCAGAACAATCCAAAGCAATTCCTCCTGCAGCCAGGAACAGCCTGTGTCCCCATCTAACCTCCTCACAATGCCTCTCATGGGAGGAAATCTGAATTTGCGGAGAGCTTTCTTGGAGGCAGGGCCTTTCTCTTTTGTCTTCCATGCTCTCTCCCTTTTGGCACTATCTCCCAGAGGAGACCATGTGTGGCACAGGCTCCCTTTCATGGTGGTGCCTCTCCAGTGCTGTTAGGGGACTACAGCTAAAGTGATATAGCTGCTTATGCAGGGAAATCTTCCCTCCATGAGGGTATTTGAATCCTCATTCAGAATAGTGATGAGCTGTAGGAAAGCTTGTTTAATGAATGGCAGTTTACAGGCCACTGCTATATCTGCTCTATTTTAATTATTTCTAGTATTCCTTTTCTCTCTCTCTTTTTTCCACTGCTATATCTGCTCTATTTTAATTATTTCTACTATTCCTTTTCTCTCTCTCTTTTTTCCACTGCTATATCTGCTCTATTTAAATTATTTCTAGTATTCCTTTTCTCTCTCTCTTTTTTCCCTCCTTGCCCAGAGGAAGAAAAAAATGGTCCTTCTGTTCAGCCTCTCCCATGAGAAAGGATAACTGGATAACTGGATAACTGCCACAGAATAATGCCCCATCTTCTCTGCTGGTTGAACCAGCCACCTCCCTCTCTGCCTTCCACGGGCCTAGCCCCAGAAAAAAGTAGCCAAGAGAGGGTAGAAGAAAGGCGGGGATAATACTGTGGGAGACAAACCCTACCAGCACTGACAGTACCCTCCACCTAGGCACAAATGCTTTGAGATATACCAGGGCTCAGCAACAGCGTAAACCTTGGGAGGGGATCACTTTTCTTTTATCCTGTCTGCAGGGCACGTGAGCATATCAACCTAGCAGGCACTCGATGTCGGTAGACCAAGCAGGGTAAAGGGGGGAAAACCACCTGAAGTATTGCCTCCACTTGTTTTACGCTGGAATGGGAGAGATGTTGGTAGAGGCAAAGCTCCCCTCCCTCATCGCAAGGAAATTTAGGTGATTGTCTCCCAGCCAGGCACCTCTCAGCACAGAAATCCCCACCCCGGTTTGTGCTTCAGGCCTACATCTAAGACAGGCAGTGCCAAGAAAAATGACCCCCCACCATGAGAGCAGCGGGGCGGTGGGGGGAGGAAATCGGGGAGCAAGGTGTATGCATATCCTCCATTTTGGTGTGTCTTTGAAGCACTGGTTTTCCATTGCCCAAGGGGAGCCAGGGGGAAGCATGTGCCTCTCAGGCACACAGCAGCCCTGACTGGGTAACGGTGCAGAACGTAAAGTGTTGTCTATTAGGTAGGAGACTGGTTAATACAAAGAGTTGTTGGTAATAACAATGTCCTTTCAGCAGTGACAGAGACAAAGTACCTGCATGTGGCGTGTACCACTGCGTGCAGCGAGTGATGGTCGCAGGGAAGCTTTGGAGATCATTTGAATTTCACATCCAGGGAGAGTCGGCCTATCATTAAAAAACCCTAATTTCAGTGTCAGGTGGAGTTCCAGGTAATCGATCATGGTGTCAGCTGATACAGGCTCTCCCTGCCTCCTTGCCTTGCCTCCAAGTCAGCCTTGGTTTTTTCCAATTAAACTTGTTGCTGGGATCCAGAGGGAAGTGAGGGAGTGCAGGGAAGGCAGGCCACGAAGCCCCGTCCTTCCTGGGGAGACTGGGGCCAGTGGGACCAGGAGGGGTGGCAGAGGGCTAGTATGGGGTGTGGACAGGGAGGGGTGTGAGTAGAGGGAAGGGGACACAGAGAAAATGATCTTTGCTCCTTGGTGCAGGGAGGGGGAGAATGGACAAGGGACTTGGGGGTTCGACTCCACAAACATCATCGTTTCTTGGGGAAGGTACAAGAGCCTCCATGCATCACTGGTGCTGCCAAGCCCTACCAGCCAGTTTTGCTGCCTCCTGCACCCTCTCTATCCCTGGCCCTCTTTCTGGCTCCCACCCCAGCAACAGGCTCCAAAACCCCCTGTGCCCCTGTGGGTCTCACCCACCACTTACTATCTTTGGCCTCTCCATCTCATACTTTCCCTTCCCCATCCCTGCTCAGGTATCTCCCACATCACCAGCCCCTTTCATCCCCCGCCAAGCTGGCTCTCCAGGGTCCATCCCTTGCTCTCTGGAGTCAGAGTTCTCTTTAATGCATAGCTGAAGATCCAGTCTCCTCTCTACAGCTTCAGTTACCAGGGCAACATTTTTTGGCAAGAGAATTTTTTGATCACAAAACAACCTTCCTCTTCCCCTAAAGGCCAAATCTGCATGAAGTATTGCCATCCACAGAAACATATTCTGTTTTCTGTTATATATCACCCCAGTTTTAAAACTCATGTCTGCAACCCAAGTTGACTGAAGAGGCTTTATGCAGGGGCAAAAAAATACTTCAAAAATAATGCTGATAAAAATGGGCTTTAGAAAATGGAATAATTTGTTAGAAAAAGAGCTTCTAATTCCTACCCACATTCTACAGGAAATCCCACTGCAATTCTTCTACATAGAAATTATATTGAAATTGAAACACTTCTACAACAACATTTGCTTAGTGCTTTGACTAGTTCTGCCTGCCACTGTGACTATTTTATAGCTAAGTTTTAGGTGCAGTAATAAAGCCACTCTTTACCAATGATTTTACACACAGATCAGAAATTTCAGCCTTAACCAAGACCAGGACTCCATGTCCCATACACCAAGTGAAAGACAGATCTCAGCCCAAAACGGTGATGACAAACAATACCAGTGCTATTATCCAACAGGCAGGGCACAGACCAGCAAAGAGAATTAGACATCCACCTATTTTTAATTTTATGCAGGACTGAGGTGCATAAACCCAACAGGATGATTCAGAAGAAAGAGGATGCAGGAAGGCTAAGTGTTCAGGAGCAGGTAGTATTGGGACAGTGCTGTACTGGTGGACTTCCTGTGCTCATGGCTTTCATGCTCAAGTGATTTCTAAAGACACAGCAAAGCGGAGAAAGATGGCTCTGAAGGTCAGCATGGAGTGCGCCAGGCCTCACAGCCAGAGTTCACCAGGGGCTGGCTGAATGGGTCATTCAGGGTTGAGCAGCAGGGTTTGCAGTGTGGATGGTCAGCAAATATGAGTCTGAGGGCAATCATAAAATTGACCTTAACCATGGGCGTAGGCAGAGCCTGAGAGCAAACTAGGGTCCTTGAGGAGGAGCACTGGTTGTGGTAGGTGGAACTGTGCAGGCAAGCAGCTAGATTGGCTATCTCTGTGGAGTAAGGACACTGCCCATCTCTGCCAAGCCCTCTCTGACTTGTCCAGGCATCCACATGACAGGAAAAGGTCAAACTGGTCTAACTGCAGCATTGCAGAAATCTGCTCTTTGTTTCCAAGGGAGAAACTGGGCAGCGGGAAAGACATTGCTGTAAAGCTTAACCATAACGCTGGGCAGGGAGCCCAAGCACAGAAAGTTGAGGTTAGCACCACTCACAGTTCGATCAAAGGTCAGTGTGGATGGGTAATATCTAGCCAAGACTGGAAATCTCTCATGCGTAGCAAATTGGCAATCCTGTTTGTGCCAGTACTACGGAGGGACAGCATATCCAGAGCTGGTGGCGATTTCAGAGGGGGTCTTCAGCTGCGATTGTGTGCTGAGTGGGAACCCAAGGGAGAACCTGCTTGTCCCTCTTCTGAGCACAGATCTGTGCTGAGCCCAGGGCTAGGTGCGAGGAGTGGAGTTCTTCCTGGTGCTCTTCACAGCTGGGTACATTCAAAGGGCTTTCCTCCCACCCACCAAATCCTCCCAGCATGACTTTGGGCTACTCTTCATTTTGAGGGCTGTCTGTTAGGTTCAGGTCTCTTGCAAGTGACAGTTTTGCCTAGGTGGTGACAGTTGTCATAGTGACCATGTCAAGACATATTTCATTTCTTAGCCTGGATAGCCAGGTACCATTTACAATCAGGTTGACTGCAGAAGGCCTTCGGTGCTGAGTCTGGGCTCACTGCACTGGATCTCTAGCCAGTGGCCTGGACTGAGCTGCCACAATGCTCTGACAGCACAGAAGCTACTGATTTTTGCAGGACTCCAAGACAAAGTGGGTAGAGGAGCACAGTTCAGTTCCTATTTGTAAGGTATATGAGACACTTCTTGTCAGTTCTGAGCTTGCTGATCTGCTGTCAGAGCAATTCATTTCTCATCTGGCTGTGGGGTAGAGGGAGTCCTAGCCTGAACTTGGCCAGGTGAGTGTGACAAGCCCAGGGCTTCTCCTCTCCAAGATGTTCACACATATCGATCCTGGCTTGCAAGAAAAATTGGTGTGTGCTGTGGCTCCGCATGGGGCTGGAGGCACTTAGTTCCCACATGATGCCCAGAGGAGAGGAGAAACCAATTGCCTTTGCTTCAAGGACACTAAGCAAAGCATAAAGAAACTATGTGCAAATTGAATGGGAGGCATTAGGAAATATCTTTGGAGAGAGCACAAGTTTCATCAGCACTCATATGGACTAAGATGGATACATCAGACTTCCCCCTCTCCCATCTCTCTCTGCCCCTTGGGTGGCTCTGCTGGCTGCCAGCTGAATGCAAGATAGCGTCACTGATACTGGTCCCACCTGAGAGCTCCCTTGCAGAACAGCTGGCAATGGCTGTGGCTTGCTGAGAATACCTCTGCCATGCAGGTCCCCAAAGGACAAACCTCAGTGGTAAATGCACCAGCTGAGGCTCACTGCCCAGAAAAGGCTGGCAGCTCAGGGCTTGAGCCATGGCCCTCTCTCTGCTCCCCCTCACGTAACTCTCACAGCCCAGGCAGGCAGGAAAGGCAACTCCACTGTGGTCTGTGGCTTCCTTAACACAGGGGACAATTTCCAGGTGGCAAAGGCTCCTCCTGCTTTGTTCCCCAGAAGAGGGAGGTTTTCTCCCTCCTGCTGAGGGAGGGAGACTTGGGAAGAGGGATGGGGCTGTGATATACCCCCCAGCTGGGGTATATAAAGGTGTAAAAACACACTCATCTCCCCATTGGTGCATGGATACCTGAACATACAGACAGATGCAAAACATATTGAAGGATTATGGCCTGGATGGGGGACATTCATGGTCTGAGGTTAGTCTGAGCCCAGCCAGTATTTTTCTGTGTGACCTTGGGTGAATCACTTCATCTCTGGGTTTCAGTTGCCTCTCCTCTGCACTGGGAGGAGATGCCCCACCAATGTGGTTTGCCTGTGTGGTCTCTTTGATACTGAGAACTGTGGCCTTGTGCGATGGCCCAGCACACTGAGGACCGACAGGAGCCGCTGCAGTGAAAACAGCAGCTCTGGCATATATGATAATGCGTAATGGGAGAAGGTGAGGCAGGAGCTGGCAGTCTCACCTCCTAAGCTGATGGCAACAGTGACAAATCTCTCATCGTTTGTTCCTTCCTTGCCTGGCACTTTTGCTTCCCTTTAAATGGAGTTTATCATGGTGCAATGGGCTTTTTTCCAAGTTAATGTCTGTCAGCTCCAATTTGTTCGAATGACCTTCCTAGGCTCTGGGGAATTTTAAAAATAAATAAAGAAAGGCTTGCTGGAGTGTTTAGGGAGGGCTTTACCTGACAGCCCATGATAGAGACACCTCAGAGCATGTGAGCACCATGTCCTCCTGGGACCAAGCCAGGGGAAATGGGCTGATTAGGAAAAAGATTCTGGGACCCTGGGGATGACTGCTCAGTGGCAAGGAGGGCAAGGGCTCAGCCACAGATATGGGGCTACTGCTTGCAGGGAAGGGGAAGAGGAACATACTGGCTCTCAGTTCCCTGAATCTTTCTCTGTGTCCCATCTGCCCTGCAGCCAGCAGTAGTGCTGAGGTGTGGATTCATGCCATAGCCCCCAAAGAACCCGCAAATGACACAATCCAGCTGCTCTTGTCTCAGTTCGCCTCTCAGAAGACAGTTCTACGACAGCCTCTTGTAAGAAGCTCTCTTGCTGTTGACTGAACCCAGAGATCAGGTCCCCTCTGCTGGGCTGGTAGGGCTGACACAGGTCCTGGAAGGTGTCAGACTTCACCCTCTGCCTTGGAGGGCAGCTGGACGCAGTCCTTCACCTCAGCTTTGCCTTCTGAAAAGGCTAAGGTCATTTTGCCAAAATCTACCCCAGCCAGAGCTAGCAAACTAGGTAGGAACATGCATGGACTTAAGTGTTCAGGAGTTGTGAGAGGAAAACAATTTATGTGGAAAAAATCAGGGCAGGAAAAAATTGGGGTGGAGACTGGGTCTGTGAAAAATTCTACATTTCACCTGAATTTAGAGAAGAAACACAGGAGCAAAGGGAAAGGAAGAGTGAGAAGGTCAGATAAATACTGTTTAAAGACAATCTCTTGGCTCCAGTTAATAGAAGCAGATTTTGCAGGGTTACCCAACCTTCTTGAGCCAGCAGGAAACACAGCAAAATCTCTGTTTGGCCAGAGCCACAAAAGAACTGAAAGGATGGGAACTCTGGGAGCATTTCACAGGGGTACCACAGCTGGAGGTGGGCTGAGACTGCAGCAAGGTCCCCAGAAGATCCAGTAAAATCAGCTCCTACTGGCTTATTCCTTCCCATTACTGATGGTACAGGATTAGCCAGCAGTCTTTGGCTTGCACAGGCTCACAGCTAGTCCTGTGATGTGGCCATGACTTGAAAACCCTACTCAAAGTGCTCAAAGACACACATTGGCCATTGCTGGCTTAGCAAGAGCAACCTGAATGCTTGGTTTCTCTTCCTGGCTCTGACACCGAGATGCTGTGAAAACTCAGGCATGTCACGATGCCTTTGTTTGCTTTGCACAAGAACTGTCTCTCCCTGTGCATTTGTACAGTGTCCAGCACAACGAGGCCTTTGTTCTGGGAGGTGCTGGGAGGCAGAAAGTAATAATAATAACAGTGATAATAGCAGTGATAGTACTGACTGAGCTGTCTGGAACTTCTCTGTCCTAAGCAGTGCCAGGGAACAGAAAGAAAGACTGATCTTTCAAACTATTGCAACGAAAGAATAGGAAAGGTCAACTGAGATTTAAGTTAGGCAATGTTTGGACAAGTTTTGCATTAAAAGTGACTCTTCAGTATAAGCAGCTCTTCAGCTCTCAGTTATCATGAAATGAAAGCCTTGCACGGGCTTGACAGTGGTTTCCACCTTGGGTGAAATAAAACTGAGGCTGAGCTCCAAAGACTCTTGTCACATCCACTTCCCTCCCTTCTCAGGGGCTTCTTTATTTGTATACCTGGCAGAGGGGCAGTCTTTGGTCACAGCGGGGGGGTTTATGCAAAGTTTTTGCGTTTGTTTAGAAGACCTACTTTCTCATGCCCTTTCACTCACCATCACTCCCTGGGATGCAGGCTGAGAAACAGTAGGCCAGCACCAGAGCACTGGCAGGGTGCAAGAAACCAGTATTCACTCCCTGCTTGGCTACAAACTGCCTGTGTGTCTTTGTGAAAATTGTTGCCTTGCTCTCTGCCTCAGTTTCCCCAGCTGAACAGTGAGGATAAGAGCCCTGGGCTCTTACAGGAATGGATTTTGAAGGTAAAGACAGTCCAAGGTTGGGAGGCACCAGAGGCTGCGGTGGTGGAGCCCATCTCAGTAGGTGAGATTTGGAGAAAGCACCAGCTCTGTAGTACCCAGAGGCCAGTTAACAGGCTGTCTGGGACTGCGGTCACACCAGCCACCTGAGAAGAAAATGCAGAATTCCTGCAGATAACCTGATTTGGGAAAGCCTCTCCCTCACCCCTGGTGATTGGATGCCAGGTCCTGAGTAGTTTCAGGAGTTACAGGTTAACAGGTGACTTTAATCCTTCCAGTGATAGCTCTGGATTTTGTTTATATCCTTCTGCACATGGGACCCCTTTTCCACTGCCCCAGCAGTGCTTGCAGCAGCCCTCTGCACCAGCCTTCACTTATTCCAGTTCCTGGCCTTTCCCTGTTGCCATGTGGACTGTAAAGCAGGCTACAGAAATCACAGGTCTATTCAACATCCATCAGCTGACATCTGGGCATGAAAAGGGCTTTAAAAAGGTGTATGACACATAAGGATCCCTTCAGCACACTGAAGTATTCCCCCAGGCCAGAGTTCAATGATATCCAAGGCTTCAGTGGGAGGGAGGGTGTTCAAGGCGGTTTCCATGAAGTCAGCAATAATAAGATGTATTCGTGCAGCCTATATCAGCAACTAGCATAAGCACTGGGAGGGCAGTAATGCGGGCTGTGAGGGAGAGGGGACCTGCAAGGGAAAAAGGGACTGTGGCCCAAATGTTTTTTTTGCTTGAAAACTTGAAAAATGCCCTGATGATGCACTGAGGTACCTTTTTCTCTGTGTAATTCTTGCAGAGCAAGCTACAGCTTCCCTTGGGCTCTCTGGAAAGCTTTAATGTTTCCAAAGCAAAGTGTTTTTTCCACTTGCACAACAGGTTTGGGGCATAAGCCAAAATAAACTCTTCCTCCTCACTGTTCTGCAGCCTGCTGGAGCCATTCCTGAATTGGTGCTCTGCCTCCCAGCACCGCAGTGGAGACCCCATCCTGCAGCCTGTCCCAGATCCAGCCTCCCTACAGAGCTCCCCTGAGCCAGCAGAGCTCTGCAGGGCCCTAAGGGTCTTGGCTTCCTCTTTCCCCAACCAAACTGATATGGAGGACAAGGACCGCCGTGTGTACAAGGAACTGGGGGACTCTTGTTTCTGTAGGGCCATCAGAATACACAACATGATTAATTTTATTCTTGATCCCCTTAACATTGAGCTGGGTAAGGAACCCAACTCACCTGCTACCCTGCACACACATGCGAACACATACATCCCCAGGAGGAAAGCAAACAGTGGTGTATATCATATTTGTAGATCCAGGAGCAGCCTGGATCTACAGGGCACCGTCACCCACTGCAGTCTTAGCTGGTGGCACTTCTGCCCCATGATGCTTGGTATGACCCAACACCTGGGACTGGGCATACTAACAGCAAAGATATTTGGGTGGCCAGTAATTCTCTTCCTAACATGAATATGCAGCTTTAGTGTTTGGACTGTCCAGTCTGTGTGGTCGGATTCAGGTTTCATTTAGGAAGTTGCTGCTTTACCTCAATTGCAGCTTTAGGGCCAAAGTCTTTGAATATACTTGCAGTGACGGCATATCACAATGCTGGGATTGTAAATATGCCAGTACAGTTTGCAGCCCTCAGTGCATTTCTGGAGTGTAAACGAAAGGTTTGTTTTGCCTTGGCCCTTCCATGGTCAAGGATGTGATTACCAAGGAATTTGTTGATGAGTCCTTAGAATTGTGCTTTGACAGTCTCAACTTTCATGACACCAAAAGAAAAAAAAAAAAGAAGAAAGAAAAAAAGATATTGTCCTAATGAATTCTTGAAGAGGGGAACTGGACATAAGTACAGTAGCATCTGCTTGAGTCTGCAGACAGCCTGGAACAGTAGCTCAGAAAGGCATGAGCTTCCTACACCTGCCTGTACGTCAGCTCTGAAACCTAATGCTGACACTTTAAAAATAAATACTCAAATGGCTTTCCTAGCTGCAGATTTTGTGATGTCTGCAAGTCATTTAATTAGCCCCCAGTCCCAAGTTGCTTTCTGCTTCTCTCAACAAGGCAAAATTTCAACTGTCTTTTCTTCAACAGCCAAACCAACCCCATATCTTTCATGTTACAGACATTTAAGTTTCATTCAAAATGAGGCACCATTTCAAAGCATAGGGACAGCACAGAATAAAGACTTTACCATCAAATTCAATAAGTTTAGGAATCTTGGAATGATTCTATTTTTCATTTTTCTCCTCAGTTCAGCTCACCTCTCCTGGCACACGGATCGTGCTGCTGTCCCGCCCGTGTGCCTCCTTTTCCTCGGCAGCATGGATCACACCACTGCACAGCTCAGCTCAAACCTGGTGCTGCAGCAGCTCAGTCAGGACTGGAGGCTGCTGCCTCCCCAGGGGGAGGCAGCGCGGACTGGAGACAGAAAGCAGGATGCTACTGGAGGTGTCCTGACGAGCTTTGGAGTGGCTTTTAGCTTTGAAAAACTAGGGCTTGTATTGGGTTTGTATTTTATTAAACTGTTAAGAACAGAGTTTAAAGCTGAAATGAGAGATGCTTGGATCTTGGAAGCTGTTGAGTGCCATGTTCTCATGTTCCCAAGCCTCTGGTTATAAAAATGAAGTAAGATTAGCCTGAATCTGCAGACAGCCTGGACAGAAATCCAGTCCTGGCTGTGCTTATTGCCCTCAAATTATTCCCACTACATCCCAGCCTGAGATATGTCCTGTCCTACTCCAGCCTTTCTTAAAAGCCCCATGCACCCCTGTGCCTCACTGGGTCCAGCCATCTCCGTCTCTCATACAAATCCGTCTGGAGGGCCATTCCCATCCGCACCAGTCCATCTGTCCGTCTGTCCGTCCATCCATCCATCCACCTCTAGCTGTCTGGCTGACCCTCCAGAGCAGTTAGTCACAGCAAGGACAGCAGCACCAGCCTCCCTTTCTTTGCCGACTCGAGGCTCTCTGCCACGCGGGTATCTCAGAGGGACGCTCCTTTCCAGGGCAGCAGCAGTGGGACACTGCTCCCCACCCGCACTCCTCCTCTCCCTCTCCCCACCCTCTGAAAGGCCAGCCCTGCAGTGGTAAGAAAGGGGCCAGCAGGCAGTGCCCCATGGCAGGGCTGTGAGCACACAGCAAGGGAAACCTCTGTGCCAAGGGTCTTCTCCCTTTGCGTTTGCTCCCGGGGAGCCTATTTGGCAGAGCAAAGTGCACTGCCCTCCCTCCTGTCACCCTCTCTTTCCCCACCAACAACCCCCAGCCCGGCGGAGAGACCGGGCTGGATGGAGAGCCTTTCTCTCCAGCGTGCCGCACTATGACAGATGATTGACTCGAAACAATATCTAAGGCGATCAGGATAAAGTACCGACCATTTCAAGGCTCAGCAGAATTCAAATTCTAATTAGACTTCTCACCACATTCCAAATAAAAATTGTTCCCCTGATATCCTTTTTGCCTATCAGGTGTCTCTCCCTGATCGCTGGAACAAAACGCATAAAGAAAGTGATTAAAGCCATAACAAAGGCATAAAATTGAAATTATCGCTGGTATCACATCTGGGAGCAGAGTGTGTCACCACACTGCCCCCCTCCCCCTCAGAGCACTCCCTCCCCAAATAGACAGGCACACCTCGTCCCCCCATCGTTCTCGCCTCGAACGTGAGCGATGGGCGAGGGAAAGGGGGCAGAGGGGATGGGAGAAGGTCTCATTCCCAGTTGGAAGTTGTCCATTCCCATGGTCTGGGATGGCTCCTCAATCCACACCCCCATCCCCACCCACCTCCAGCCCGGGGCTGGGCCAGAGTCACAGCCAGTGCAAATTGCCCTGTGGACTCCAGTGCTGGTTTATGCCGGCTGAGGATCTGGCCCATGGCATCTGCAAACGCAACACATGCAGGCGCCTGAAGCACTCGCACCCAGGGAGAGGAAAACACATAAGCACAGGGGCCTGCGCACTGCCAGGCGCTCTCTAATGAGCACACAGACAAGCCCTTCTCTAGGGCATGCACCCCCTGCACACACGCACATGCACACGCCCGCCGCCGAGGCTCCAGCGCACCGCACACGCTCCAGGAGAGTCCTCCTGCCTGCTAGTCTCTGTGGCATAGCTAGAAAAAATGCCACATGCACGTACATACAGACACAGTCTGCACAAAACATGTACAAGCCTGCTATCTATTCATTACACACACAGACGCGGAGAGTTATAAATCAGCATCCAGTTGAAGAGCCCCTGATGTGTTCCCCCCAACATGTGTAAAACGTACAGACACACTCTAAAGTGGAGTACAGCAGTCAAGGCAAAATGAGTATTGCACACAATCATCCCCACCCAATGCCCCCCCCCCCCCCAATACACCTGCAGTCCCAGCACATGGATGTAGAGAGATACCTGGCTACATATGCCTTATACGGCTTTTCATTAATTTCTTTATACAATATATGGCATCCATTTGTGATGTCTGTGCCTATAAATGTAAATTCACACATAGGTATTTCTCAGTGTTTCACATCACCCCTGTAACTGTCTCATGGTCACCAACACATGTGCCTTACAGCACACACACGCACACACGTGCGCATTCATATTTAGCACAACGATCACTCTGTGCACACACAGGCCTCTGTGATCCAGGCAAGAGCTCTTTCAGAGAGGCTAAAATCACATGTGCACCGTTAGGAAGGGAGGGGCACCAGCCCGATCCCTCTCCTGGCTTTTACGCAGATGCAGTGCCACAGGCTCCAAGGGCCCCACACCAGATTTACACCAGCGGCAGGGGAGCAGATCCCGCCTTGGCACGGCTGGCACCCGGGCTGCCGGGAGGATGCTCCCGTGCCGTTTACCGCAATGGGCGCCCAGCCCCGGCAGCGGGCGCCTGCTGCTGCTCCGACCCGTTCCCCCTCCTGGATCTTTGCCCTGTCTCATCTCAGCTCAGGATACCCTCATGAATGGGCCATTTCATTTTTCAGCTGCATGAGGGGCCACTCCAGAAGAGAGTTAAAAAGAGAGAGAGAGAGTGAGAGAGAAAAAGAAAGGGACTAAAGCGATATAAAATTAAAAGGTAAAAAGCAGGAACGCAAATGGGAGAGAGCTCTTTCAGCTTTCACATTATTAATGACTCTTCAAAAAATCGGCGAGTTTTCCAATCTTCTCCGAGAAGCGCTTGAAGGAGCTCACAGATGAAACTGACCTTCAAAATGTTCTTTGGTCTTTAGTTAAGAAATTCGCTCGCCATTATGGCATCATTAGGGAAACAAGGATAAAATTACTCCATGGTTAATGACCTATAGTATCTCCCCACCAAAATTTGTTTCAGATCTAATAAAACTGTGCTTAACACACTCGGATGAGTTATGAGGACTGTTCTGCAGGGTATTAAAATGTGGAAAATAGATTTTCCGAAGCTGGGGGGACTGGACTTTTCGAATCAGATAGCAGAATGGAATTTTCTGGGCAATAAATTCTTCCATGTCTCAATTTCATCTCGCTCTCGCTCTCTCTCTCTCCCTCTCTCTCTCTCTCTCTCATGCTCTCTCCCTGAAATGCTAAAGCAACATGAAAATCTTTAAAGTGCAGAAGCTTATATAAACTTTACCCCCCCAAGCCCCCAAATTGGGTCCCCACCCTTTAATGCTTTTTTTGTCTTCCATCTGAGAAGGAGGCATAATCCCTCCGTCAGGAGAAATTTGGTACCATTTAGAGAGTCGGTTCAGCTGTGAGGCCTTTTTTGTGTTTCAGTGTGGCATTTTGGACGTCGCATCAGCCCAGCACGCTGTCAGCACTGCCGTGTGGGCGCTGGCGTGCTGGGCTAACGCGAGGTGGGGGACACCATGTGGGGCTGCCATGGAGGGCAGGGGCCCGGGGGTCCCTTTCCGTGTGCCCCACGCACCAGTATTGGAGGAATGTGCCACGGACCACTGCCGGGCAAGTCCATCCGCATCTCTGCCGTGAAAAGACACCCACTGCTCATGTCTCCCTGGAAAGACGTTGTCTGGCACCTAAGCAGCCGCACATGCAGGGACATGCTTGCACACGCGTGTTGGTCCCAGGGTGACACACATGTGCATGTTCAACAGCAGCAGACCCACGTGTCTCTGCTTGAGCCGCAAGTACAGCCCAGTCCCTCCCCGCTGACGGGTCACCGGAGCCCGCGGATGGGCAGCGAGGGGCAGCGCCGGGGCCCATCTCATCTGCCGTTGCCTGAAGCAGGAGCCAGGGACTCCAATGGTGCTTTTAGGTTAGTGAGGGCTAGTTACTGCCGCTGAGAGAGGTGGCTTGCGAGGTAATGGCATTTTGCTCTCTTTAAACTTTAATCTTTCCTATTAATTCCCTGCAACTGGAGAATGTATGAGAGTTAATGTTCCATGAACGTGTTTCTCAGCCGACAGTCTCTTCGAGCTAATTACCTTCAGGTGCTAAATGGAGGGAAATTGCAATCCATTTGGATGTGAAAAAATTTCGCCTTTCCAATCCCCTGTGAAACATTCTTTTTCCTGAGTGTTGCAGAAAGAATGCACTTGGCTTCTTTCTTTTTTTTAATGTTTTCCTCCCCTCCCCACCCAAGCCCTCCTCCCCCCTTCCCCAAACCCCCTATGCTCACCACGTACCTGTCTTCTCTCAAAGACTCCGAGTACTCCAGGAGACTCCATGGCAGGCTCAGTGGAGGGGAGCGGCATCTTTAACACAGTCAGGTGGGACAGCACACCAGCCAGGGAGAGGAGAAAAAATAAATAAATCCATGAAATCCAACCGCACGGCAAAAACATGGAGGGGAAACAGAGGAAGACAGCAAGAGACTTCCTTTGGAGGTCTGAAGTTAAAGTGTATTTACACGCTTAATAACACGCTTATTACAGCCATTTCCCAGTTGTTGAGTTTTGAATACAGAGATAATAGAATTTTACAAGCTACATAAAGCCATTATTCTTTTGGATCCAGAACTGGGGAGGGATTTTGGTAGGACCCACTGAAGAAAGAAGGGGGAAGGCAACTAGATCGAAATGGGGGTATACGCATTCAGACTGGGCCTGGAAATTAGTGCCTTCACGTATGCTGATGAAGCTGGGAAGGGCCAGCCAGGGTATGTGTGGATTGTGCATAACTGCAGGCGTTGGATGACCGGTGCTGACAGGAATGAACACACCCTCTGTCATGAAGTCTCAGTCTCGCAAGCCACAGAGGTGACCGCTTGGCACGTTGGCCAACCCAAACAGAAGCCCCTGCTGATACGTGGCTCCCCATTTCCCTTCCAGCCACCAAAGATCCAACACCAGTAATGCCAGACAGACTCATCAGACAAACAAAACTCAGTGAGAACAGTCCCACTGATCTCAGGGGGCCATGGGCCATGCCCAGCACCAATGGCTTTTTGATCAACTCTGTCTTTGGTGTTTATGACACACACAGTGCTGCATTATCTGACTGGTTATGTGCTACCTTGTTTCAGAATCAACTACAGTAATCATCAGGAGCAGAAGTCTTTTCCACAATAACGTAAATATACTCCAACTGGGAGTGGTGTCGCTTGAGAAAATTCCTTGGAGCTTTGCTGAACCAGCAGGATGTTCTTGCAAGATCATTCAAATGCCCCGTTTTTATGGCTCTGCTCATAGTCCAGATGCCACTGAGAGATACAGCTAAACCTGCACTTTGTCGGTAGACTGAAATTGAAAACGTTTATCAATCTCCGTAGACTAAAAGACATGCTGAATTCTCCTAGTGTCATTTGGACCATTAGTGAGTGAAGGTGCAGATGGTTTGCTATTCATCCCACTGGTTCTCTGCAGAGGCACTTTCATTCTGACACAGGTGTGGAAAGCTTGTCTATACATTTCCTCCAGATAAAGCAATCCAGAGCTACTCTGTCTTTGGACTCCTCTTTCTCAATCTGAATTAAAATCATTTGACCGGCAGTCCCACAAAGTGTTTTAAATCATTTTTACAGTACTGAAGCAAGAGAGGCAATAGCAGGGCTGGCGCTTGCAAAGCATAAAGATGCTCCCGCACACTGGAGAGAGCTGTTTTGAGACTTGTCTCTGTCGAGGATCACCAGAATGACGTGTGAGATAGCAGAGTCTGAGGGGAATTAATGTTGCTGCAGGGAATTTCAACAGTTTCCTGATCACCAGCAGTGGCTGTATCCTCTCTGAGGTACTTTCCTGATCCCTGTTACTGCAGAATATGAGCATCTCACAGACTCTGAAGGATTAACTCCCCACAGTTTCCAGTGAGACGTGGCAGCACTCTTATCTCCAGTGTTTAAAAAAGTAACTGAGGTGCAAAACCAGTGACTGATTTACCCAAGGCCATCTGAAAGGTGACGAGAGAACAACGAGCTGAACCAGAGGTCTCCTGAACTTCTAAAGCATCCTTCCTGCCTGTCAGGCCAGTCACAAAAGTGCATATTTCTGTCACCTGTGTATTCAGCCATTCCTCCACATGCATGTCACACACCTATCCATCTCTCTGCCCACACACACCCGTACTATACACCACCAAGAGACAGTATTGTTTTTACCACATTTCTCGTGGCAACTGCCAGTATTCATTAGTCAAAATAGTTGATCTGACCTAACTGGCTAGAGGCAATGGTGTCTACCAGAATCCCTCAGCTTCAGTTAGAATAAAACCATCAGCGGAAGGAGAGGGTTTAATCCAGTTGATAATCTGAGCTATTGCCTTGTGTGTTCATAGAAGCACAAATAATTATCAGCTGCACTGAACCTTTTTTAAAATACTAGACTTGAGGCCCACGTGGAAATGAGCTAAAGCAGGCCTCTGCCCTCCACTCAGCTGTATCTGCACACAAAACCTCACTTTCTCGTTCCTGACTGCATCATTCCATATTCACTTTGTTCTTTCCTTCTTTTTCACTCCTGCCCTCCAGTTGTTCTTTTCTTCCACTTTCTCTCCTTTCTTTAATTTTCTCCTCTGTCTGCTGTGCCTCTGCTTCTCACCCTCACCTCTCCACCACCCAGCATAAGGTGGCCAAAGCTGAAACCGGCGCCTCGGTAAGAGCAGCAATGCCTTCAGAGGTCAGCGCAGGGCTAGCAGGTGCCCCTCCTGACAAAAGGTGCCTCTGCCACTCTTCAGGGGCACGGATCATTTAAAGGCCTTTACTCAGAGGTGAGCAGGAGCAGGAAGGTCAGCTGCTGCCCCTCCTGATGGGAGCTGCTCCATACCTGCCTGTGGGGAGCATGCTGTGTGTGAAAGGCATGTCAACATGGACCCAGTGTTTCCATGGAAGCCAAGCAGGAATTTTCTGGCTACATAGCGTTCTGCAAGAAAAGACAGTTTCTGCAAAATTTTGGGGAATTTCCCCATTAGAAAATAGAAGTGAAAGGTTACCACTTTCACTCCAATTTCCATGTGTTTCTTCTCGGAACAGATCAAACCTTGCCATGTGAAACACCTTTCAATGAGGAAAGGCTCCTCCTCAATTTTCCTTTCTTGTTTTATCAACTTTTGAAGTTGGTTTTTTTTTTTTTTCTGATCTGAGATTAGAAATATTGAAGAGTTATTTAGTACCCAAACCAGAGCTTATGAGAAAGCATGAGACATTGTTTCCCTGATTCATGCTAAGTGCTGATTGTGTTGCAGTAAATGCTGTCTGTCCTCCATTGGCTGCTTACTATTTAGCTTTTCTTATTTCTTTTAGTAGCACTACAAATATTCTTAAGTTGAGGGAGTTTGAAAAAGCAGAACAATAAAGACTTTTTTTTTTAACTCCTGCTATTCCCCCTCTGAAGCTAGGAAAGTGTGTCTTCAAGTTATAAAGAAAGAAGGGAAGAACTAAATCAAACCCCTACCTACACAACCTTTTTACTTGATGGTAAAAAAAAAAAAAGAAAAATGGGGAAAGAAAGAGAAAAATTAGAATATTTTAGATGCAAAAACTCATGCATGCATCTTAGTACACAAAAGGCTGTATACACAGACAGAAGAACGATCCCACCTAGCAATGGATGTATATAACTAGTGATGGTTTAAACACTATCGTTTAACTTCTTTAATCTGCTTAAAACCAACCCCCCTGTGGCTAAATCAGTATAACCCCCCTCAGACTGTGAGCAAAGTCATACTGGTAATATGTGTACCTAATACCTGTGTAGTTTAATTTCATGCCTACAAGAGAATAAAGCTACACTGGTATAAAGCCTATTTATACCATTGTAAGTGCTGGAGGGGGAAATGTATAGTGTTTACCTTGCTGCTACAGCAAAAGCCTTAAAACTTCTTGGGTAGACAACGTGTAAATGTGAACACTGCCCATCCACCCTTTCTCTCCCCTTCTTTCCTCATCTCTTCTTTTTCTGTGTTTATGTCAGCCTTTCCTTCTCTGGAGAAATCCCCCTGCACTTGCGCTTGCAGGAGGATTGTTGAGTCCCTGTCCACGTCTCTCACCAAAGGACTGCCTAGTCTCCCTGTGGAGCTGCTGAGAAGACAGTGAGCACGGGCCCGTCCTCCAGCCTTTCGGTGCTGAACAGGGAGGAGGGCAGAGTGGTGCGTGCACAACGCAGGCATGGGCCTTCCCAGCGCAGAAGGGCTTGGGGTCTGAGGGCACCCCGTTCTGGAGAATGCCGTACCTGTGCTTGATTTTAAGCAAGCAGATAGCTGCTGAACCTCAGGCCTTGCGTCCAGTTTACCATGGGAAAACAACGGCGTAGACTGGCACTGCCTTTCATGCTCTGCCTTGGCCTCTGCCCAGATCAAAAAATCAGCTGTGCCTGCTTGCTTGTTTTAAGATCAGGAAAAAGCCTGGATTTTGTGGTGGAGCTAAAATGTTAGCAAAGAAAAGGATGGATGCTTGGAGAAATTTACTCAGTGGGTAAGAAGAACCAGGGGAGCTGAAGCTGCAGGAAGCGAGAGAGAATCCGCTTTGGGGAACGGGCAATCCTCGCTCTAAAAGCTAGGCCCTGGCTCGCTCCCTTCCCACACCTTGTCCCTCTAGGCTGTTTAAATTACAAGCTGCTGGTGGCAGAGATGGTGTCCTCCCCAAGTGCCTGTGCAGCACATGACACAGTGCGACTCTGAGCTTGTTTAGCGCGCTGCTGCTCTAATACAAGCCAGGGGAGGTTTTCACTCTGCTCTTTGCAGCAGATTCTGAGTGGCAAGAAGGAAGCTGTGATTTAATAACACACAACACAGGTCAGAGATGTAGCTGCTGCAGCTAGACCCAAGCAAGGAGAGATGAGGAGGCTCTGCCAAGGTCCTCCAGGGAGGCACTGCCACAGTTAGGGCATCCTTTCCCCCACGTCCTACGTGCAATGTGAAATAAGGGAGCTAGAGAGAGCTAAAAAATAATCTTTCCTGAAGTAAAGGAATCTGCTTCCATGCAAAGACTCTGCACCCTTTAAGGACTTAAACTGGATGTGAAAGATGTCTAACCCTTTGACTGTCCCCCCTATTCTTAAAGATGAATATAAATCCACCCAGGACATGTCTTAGATCTGGGCCTGTGGGCAGCAAACTAAAGCCAGACCAGAAGCTTTCAGGCCAAATTCATCACTGAAGTGACTCCATTGACTTCTAGGCTGCTAAACCACAGAGGGATCAGGCCTGCTGTTTTTAATTGTAGTCACAAACCCAACTGCAGCCTGATGAGCAGAAAATAAGATGTTATCCGAACCATGCACTCCTCTATCCTACAGAAAAGAAAACAGGCAGGAGCAAGAGCCTTGGCTGGACTGATCCCAAGGCCATATTGTTTGGGGGCCTGGGAATCTGGAGCAGCCCAGATGTCTGAGTGCTGTTTAGCACAAGCATCAGGTCTAAAGTACTGTGACATCCAGGATCAGTTCAGCATCAGGTGATTTGCTCATTAATTTCATCTATAAATCATGTTCCTGCTTTTAAAATGGCAAGGAGAATAAAACATACAGTAAAAGGTATGAGACACACACACACACACGCTGAGGGAAAATGTTTGCAAAGACAACCTTCTAGGTATAAAGATAATTTCTAAAATTATATAGTGGGCATGTAACAGCCTCCTAGGGAGAGTCATCAAGATGGGATCATCACTACAACCATACAAACTTTATGAGTTTAGGGATTCTGCTAGAAGGTGGCAAAATGCATAAAAGGGCCACCTAATTCACCATGAAAATACAGCCATTGTTGGGAAGTAATTCAGCACCTTATTTATTAAAGTGGTACTTGAAGTTCACAGCACTTGAGCAGGGACTGGACTCCTAGCATATGCTTAAATCCTTCTCTGTGCTTGAGAAACTCTTGAGCCCATGATTCATAAAACAAAAAGGATCATTTACAAATGCACACTCCTTCCTGGGATGGTGGGAGTTAAATACGCAGCTCTCCTACCTGTGTCTTTCAATATTTAAATGCAAAAGAAACCAAAACATAACCATGGATAATTTTTAACATGATATAAGGATCAGTATAACTGTTCTTTCCCTGTTACGATTTGCAAAAGCTTTGCAAGTGTGAAAACCTTAGCTGAACCTGATGAAAAAAAAACAAAATTCTTCTTATAATTTACAGGAACACACACATATGAACACATACCTACCTGTATATCTGTAATACACAACACGTGGTATATAAAAATCTTATTACCAAATTGAGTACTAAATAATAAGTTAAAATGACAGAAACATAAAGATCAGCACTAGACAGCACCCAAAGGAGGCAGAATTTTCAACAGGTCCTTGCTCACCACCCCACCATGTTTTTGAGGTAATTTGGCAGGTAGGATGCATGGGAATTGCTGAAACATTTTGGAAGTGTGGCTATATTTATCATGGTGGGACCTGGGTGCTGATGAGGGATTTGGCCTTTTTATTTTCAGGGCCTACATCAGAGCTGAACTCAGTTATGAGTGCTGAGCCCTTGGACATTTCTTTTGCTTTCTAGGAACCCAGCAGAGGAGAAAATAGGTTTCTGTGTGGTGTTAGCAGAGAAGGAGAGAGGAGAGATGCAGAGAGGCTGTTCTGGTGTTGTGCTGTGATGCTGTGGTGTGAGATATGGGACCAGAAGAAGGGAGCACAAGGCAAGCACCAAGCGTGAGGCGCATCGAGGCTGCAGAAGGTCTGCTCTGCTCAGGTCCAACATGGCTTCATTTGGCAGAGCATCCTTCTGTCTCGGGGATGTCTCTCCCGGGACTGCATCCGGCCACCTGGACGCTGTGCAAATGCTGCCCTCAGTCCCCAGGCTGACAACAGTAATTACGGGGAGTCAACCAAGACTGAGATGCCTGGGGAGGAAGAAACTATGTTAGGAGGGAATTTGGAAAACCTCTCCACAGCATTTGAGGTGTTCAGCTGACACATTGGAGCTGTACACAGGATTCCCGGCCACGCAATGCAAGAGAAGTGCCAGTGACCAGGAGCTTGCTTTCCCAGTCAGAACGGTTGTCACTTCCCCTTAGGTTTTTCCCAAATATGTCTCCCTTTGGAGACTCCCCTCCTCTTTCCAACAGCCAAGCAGGCCAGGGCTGCCCTCACAGTCCCTGTCAGTGGCACTCGCTTGCCAGCTGGCAAGGGCGCCCAGTGGGCGGAGGTGGCTGCCTCACGCCTGAGACAGGGTGGCAAGAGGTGGCACGGCCACAGGCACTACAGCACCCTGGTTCCCCATAGCCAGGAGAGGTGGGAAGCTGCTACCAATGCTACTCTGTCCTGGTTAGAGTGCTGCAATCAGCCAGGGAACTTGTATTGCACCTCAATATAAGTTTTGGGCCTTCTCGTATTGGGCTGAAAGCACCTATGGGACAGGAACAGTACCTTGTTCAAGGGCACAGGAGGAGATGATGTGGGGGCTTCATGGAGGGCTTGGGGTGGCTGTGATTTGCATCATGAGCAATTCAAGGCCCTTCCCTGGATTCTCCTATACCTTCCACATATGCTGCTAAAAATGTTTTTTCTTTCAACTTGGAGGACAGAAATTGAAAAAAAAAATCCCCATCTCCCTGTGCTGGTGCTGCCACCTCCCCCCTTCTCCTCTGCTTGCGACAGACAGCTCAGGCTGTGAAGACACAGCACCGAGTGTATGTGTGTGTGTGTGCGCGCGTATGCACACGCCTCTTGGTGCGACTCCTCTTTCCTTGCCAAAACATCTCCTGCTGTTTATTTATTTATTTCTCTCTGATAACGGAGGGGATCGCGTTTCCGGAAGAGTGCCAGCAGATGATACGAGCCCAGGACTGATACTGCCAGCAAACCCATGCCAGCCCTTTCTGCCGGAAAAATTTCATTTTTTCCAGAAGGAAGCCATGAGTGTGAAGCAGAATCCAAATCCGATTTCTCGGCATTTTTTGTTATCGCTCAGCAGCCCACCAGGTGGGGCAATGGAGGGAGCTCACTCAGCTGCAACTCAGTGCCTTAATCCAATTTACAGCTTCTCTTGGAGAGATAATTACAGCCCTGAAACCAGTTAGCACTGTACAAAGAGGCTCTCGAACCAAAGCCTCGATCCTGTCTTTCAAATACTCACCTAGAGTGTCAGAGATGCTTTGGAGAGGGAGGGGGACACTTGAGCTAAGCCACTGTGAAAAGAGAAGTGTGTATACAACGCCCCTCCCCAGGACACGTGTGCCTCACTCACACACCCACACGTATTTCCCAAAGCCCCCAAGGGAGTGACAGCGTGGGACTTCCACCCCCCAGTTTTCCAGCTCTGGGCACTGGGGAGTGGGAGGTTGCAAAGCCTTCCCTGCAAAGCGCTGCTAGAGGCAACTGGGCTGAAGGGGTGAAGTGATGCGCAAGGTGCAGGGAGAGGAGAAGACCCACCTTTCCTTGGCCACAGCCACGCCAGCCCTCCCATCAGCTGCTTCTGTAGCCATCTTGAGGAAGTCAAACCTGTTTGTTTTTTTCCCCAGTGATGCTACTTGGTTTAATACAAAGATACAACCTGTCTTTGCAAATCCAGCTAGGAAGAGATGCCACAGGCTTGTAGGATCTCATGCACTGAGCAAGAGACTCCTGCAGTTACCTCTCTCCTTGCATTTCCCTGAATTTTGCACACCCTGCTATCCCTGCTGCTCTGTCTTCTCACACCTCATGCTGCCAGTTGGACTTGGCTCTACCCTGCAGTGCTGCAGTGGCTGCCTGATGGATTCACAGAGCAAGGAAAAGAAGGGCACTGGGTGGCAAGGAAGGAAAGTCATGCAGGGGGATCTGTGCTCCAAGCAATCTCCAAAAACCATGCTTCCCAGCACTGTAACCCTTTCCCATCACAAAACCCAATGGCTAGTACCTCTCCCCTTGCAGTCACAGGATTGTCTAGTGCACTCAGAAAGGAAACATGGAGAAGATGAGCAGTAGTAAAGTCAGTGTGTAAGATTCCTTTAAGATTTCCTGTCATACTACCACAACGACATGCAAGGCAAAGCACATGTGGAGAACAACAGGCAGCATCTACCTGGTAGACACTTGGTGATGGACATTTTGGACTCAATATGCATATTATCAGGAATGAAGCTTGGAGCTTCAGTGAGTTTCCTTGACCCTCATCAAGCTAATTCATATGGGCTTTGTAAGCTGTAAATTAGCCTCCTTTGGCTTAAAGATCTTGATATTCTTCGCTCTGATGTGATTCTGGAAGACCTTCCTTGCGGGTGATTTTCACTCTGACTGGCATAACCCAAAAGAACCTATCCCATAGGATTTAAGCATCTGAAAGGAGCAGAAAAGACAGAAATACAGATTCTTGGTGGTGGAAACAGAGGTTGGTGTAGGAACAATTGGAGACCAAAAATTACACCATGTATGTAATACATTGGGGAGTACATAACCCTCCTTGATGCCTGCTTCACAGCAGAGGCCAATCTGTTACCACCATCTAAACAGCTGGAAGTCCTGTTCTTGGAAGTCATGTTCTAAGTGCAGTTCTGGAAGGTCTCCCAGAAAAGAAGGGCAGTCAGCATTGCTGCAACCATGTCTGACACAGAGCACCAGCTCCAAGGCCGAATGGAGCCTTCGCTGCCTGCCCAGGGCTAAAGGAGTCAGGCTAGCTCCCTGGCAGAACATCCTCTTCTGACAGGCCCAAAATGCCTTGGGAAGTCTGGAGGGACAGAACTTTCCCTTGGAAAAATAAACCTTCCCCCTCCCCCCCCCCAACATGCAAACGTTCAGCTCACAAGCTGGTTGGGATCCAGGTTCAAGTCCTCACTCTTCTACTCCTTTCCCCTGTCCTTGGCCAAGCCTCTCTATTCAGCACCAAGAGCTAACAGTAGGCACTGTATCTGATTGGTGTGCCTGTGCTGGCAGGTACAGTCAGAGCTGAGCTCTGAAGCATGGAGGTACGCAGGAGAGGTTGGAGTTGGCTGGATTCAAAGACATGGCTTATCAGCTCTTGTGTGGCCCAGTAGGAATGCAGCTAGACATAAGAAGCAGGTACAGGGTGAATTTGTCTCCTTGGGGACCTCTGCTTGAGGTCCATTTTGCAGTGCAGGCATGCCTTGTAAGCGCCTGTACATAGCTGGACTAAATGATGGATGTTATCATGCTTGGAGCCTCCCAGCTATTATCTGGACTCCATGGGTCTGCCATGCAGAAGTCTGTATTTGCTCTACCATGAAAGGAAGCAGCAGATCTGAGATCTCAAGAATAGGGAGAAACTCAATCTGGAAAGCCTTTGACTTCTGGAGCATTTGTAGAGACATCTCTTTCTTGTAACACAGGTCCGTCTCCAGGCCTCAGAATGTATATCTGCTGTGTATTGGATATTCACACACTGGACCAGTTGCTGAACTCTTGAGTTATCTGAGTAGGTCGTCATTCTGACAGTAGTTCCAGTGCGAGGACCTTAAATATATTGCATGAGAGCAACTGCTTATATTTCCTAGCAGTGTATTAGCATCTAATCCTCTTAGCTTCTTCTTCATCTCTTTTGCATAATATTATTGTCCAAAAATATCAAACACAGAGGGTCTATTTTGAACCACAATGTTCCCTTCCTTTGATTTAGGGCTTCTGAATCGATATTCTAGCTGTGGCGCTTAGCTTTTCTATTGACTGCTCCTGTGGCATTTCTGACCTGCTAGAAATGTGGCTAAAGGGCAGCTGGAGCTTTCCTTATTAGTGAACTTAGGGCAAAGTGTGGTTCACCTGAAACATTGCCTACAATTCACGGGGATGTTACCCCTTGTGCATGCAACATCTATGTGGTTTTCATAAGCACAGCTCCATCAGAACCAGTCATCCTCCAAGGGTGTAACAGGGACATCTTACAAAGCTGATTTGGATGTGTATATGCTGACTAACATCTGGAATTCCCTGTATTTAAGAAGTCATTTAATCTGTCTTTCTAATGCAACCACTGCTAACATGGGACACAACCACCCCATTAGCAGTCTATGATATGGGTCCTTGGGAATTCTGGAGAGAGAACGGAGTATATTGGTCTCAGCAGTCAACTGGGTTGAAATTTGTGGATTCCTTCACTTACACCCATTTGACATCTGGCCCTTAATATTTAACTGTGAGCACTGAAGAGACCCAGGCACACAGAATCACCATGCTAATTTTGCTAGGGCTCAGAGGCCCTCTCACAGGAAATCAAAGCACTGGACCAACGTTGACCCCAAAGGACAAGCAAGGTGTTAGCACTCTGCTATTTATCCCTGTGTAAGCTCCACAATGGAGGTTGTACCCATCTTCCCCTATCACAACACAAATTGCACCCCAGACTAGACCACATCAGGAAGCCTAGGAGACTTTGCAGTTCCACATTATATCATACCTTGGGAACAGCTGACCAATGACACCGTCTCCTGTGGAAGACAGAACGTGGGCTCTTCATCCCATACAGAGACACCATTGAATAGACAAGCAAAATTAAAAGTCAATAGTTTTGAAGTGAATGACCAGGCCTGGGCTTGTTTTTTTTCTGTTGTTGCTTATGATTTTTTTTTCTTACACTGCTGACCAGTTCTCTCACTGCCAAAGAAGCTGGTTTGCTACTACAAGAGGGGCTGGACCCTAGTGGGTGGTGGGACATGTATTCAATGCCAGCACATCTGGAGGCTGGCTTTAGCCATGACCTTTTACAAATAACTACACCTTTAAAGGAGTTTCCTACACTGAGGCAAATTCTAGACAGCCTGATCTTCACAGAATATTGAGAGTCTTTTATCAGAGTTGTTTGCCTAGATCAGGGGAAGCAAATTTAATAATCTCTGCTGGAAATGCACTAACATGTAAAAGCCCAAGAAACAGAACTAGAGATTAGTGAAAAAGAACAGAGGAAAACAAAAATGAAAATAGTCACCTGATCAATCTGGTGACTTCAAAGGACACTGAATGGCCCCAACTTGTCAAAAGTGGTGGTTTATGTAGCCTCAAAGAACGCACCTGATGCCTTTTGGAAATCTCATCTCCAGTTTCTGTTCTAGCTTGGTCTAGGCTCAGAGAACAACTGAGAGAACAACTGCATATATGAAGAGCAGAAAAACTGGGTGCTTATCCAGAGTAAGTTAGTGAGGATCCACCGGCTCTCCTCAGCCAAGCAACGGACTTTATCTCACCTTGTAAGAATTACTACTTCTGACTCCTAGGGGTGGGAGGGAGCAGTGCCATTGCACATTTCTGGTCATCATGTGACACCTTCTAGGGACAAATGCATTTGTTAGGGAATGTGGGCTGCCCCAAGAATAAGCACCCTGTGAAATGCTACAGCACAGGCTCCTGTTCTCTGCATGCTGCATCTCATGTGACTGCTTCCAAAGCCGAAGGCGAGCTAGGGAGGGACAACATGACCCTCTCTCAAACCTCCTTTGACTGGTGTAAATGACAGCATAAAGCCTGATGGGAATTTTTTCCCTCTCTCTCAGTCTGGTCTAAATCAGGAATGTTCCACCGAGGACAATCGAGCTGCACTTGGGTAAAACAGGGTGCCACAAAGCAGCTGCCAAGCGATGATCAGATGAGTCTTTATCAAGATGCATGCATCCTGGGCTCGGACCCGGCAGGTCCCTGTTGAGGTACTGACTGGACCACCTGGTACAAAGCTCTTTCCTTCTCTCTGGCTAGCAGCACAGCCCTCTCCAGGCCTGCTGCCACTGCTGAGCTGTGTGGCTGAAGGGGATGGCACATTGAAGCAATTTGCCAGGCTGCGTGACAATTACTGACACAGATGCTCCTGTGTCAATATGGGCTCTTCTCTCCATTCTGGTTACAGCAATGGGTGTGCCTGGCGGGGACTCCTCTCGGTGCAGGCCAGTAGGATTATGGGGTTGGGAAGAGGCCATGTCTGCCTGGGAGCATAAGCAGAGAATCAACCTCAGAGGTCCTCCCCTTTCCCAGCTCCCCCTCTAATCTGTTTGTCAGGGTCTCCAACTGCCTGCCACCCCCCCACACACATACACACAAGTTTTCTCCCTACACCCATCAGTTTTTCTCTCCACAGTATCCTTGCCTTGCTGCCTTTTTGGTGGTTAGGGAAGAGGGAAAGGGACAGTGTCAAACACACTTCTCATGCCAAAGGCTCTGTGTGCCTCAGGCCCCCTTCTTTTAGCTTTGTCTCTTCTCCCCCCAGGCCCACTGTTCCCTTTTTAATTGGCATATCAGTCATTCCCCAGGTGTCAATAAATAAAATTCTCTGCAGACAAGGGGCAGAGGTGAGACAGGGCAGTCCTTAGGAGGGCAGGGCCAGGCGTAAGGAAGGACAGACAGGGGCCTGCAGAACCCCATCACCTTCTGAGCAGTTCTGGGATCCATTTCCCCTGCCAGTTTTTCTCCTGACACCGAATTCTAAAGAGTTTTGTCTGCCGAAGCCTGAAATGTAGGGGAACTACTCACATCCACTATTCAAATGTTATTAAATGCCATCCCAATGGAGAAATGTCATCAAGTCAAGGTAAGGACCTCAGCCAGATGCTGTTAATGACAAACATGTTGCCATCACATAGCATACTTGTTTCTCCCCCTAAACAACCTGGATGACTCCAAGATTCCCTCGGAAGGTGGAGCACGTGCTGAGCAGGTCTGCATGAACACCAGGTCCCTCCCCTGGTTGCAGCTTTAACACCAAGTGGACAGAGGAGCAGTCTCCAGCCATTTGCTCCCCACGGCTGCCTCTGTAGGGAGGCCTGGAGGGGCTGTTCTCAGGTGTGCCAAACCTGGGCCTCGTGACTACATCTTCACAAGTGCCTCCTTGCTGTCCTGAATTTAGACATGGTAGTCAATGCTGAAGACTGCCTTAGTCATGAGCTGCTTTGCCAGACTTCTTTCAGCAAATCTTGCTGAGGTGGTTTGAGATGTTATTGCTTCCAGCTGCTCCTCCTTGTTTGCTACCCCACGTTTCCTGTCACCATTACAGGAGGGAACAAGTCTCGCACCCTCAGCTGGAGCAGCTGAGAAACAGCCACCTTTTGCCACCTCAGCCATGGCAGATGCATCTCTAGCAGAGGGGCAGTAAGAACAGGAGAGCTGGGAGGGGATAATGCCTCTGTCAGACCGTGCCCTGGCAGCCCCTCAGAGCCCACAGCCATGAAACAGCCCAGCGTGACGCAGCCATAACAGAACAGTGTCTGTTAGCACACGCTAGGCGACACTGAGCCTTTCTGTTTCAGTCCAGAGAAGGCCACTGTTGACTTCACTCTTTTCAGGCCACGATCGCCTTATAATGTATCGTTAGTGCCTTCAGCCCTCTGAGGAGGTCAGAAAGTGAGGCTGCCTCCACTGCTAGTGCTGCGCCAAACTGAACTGGTCTCCCTCAGCCCCCAAAAAACTTACCTTCCTTCCTCTCCACCACAGAACAAAAAGTTGCCCTGTCCCTTTAAATGTGGTGCATGTACAAAAATAAAAAAATTGACAAGCTCCCTCACTCTCAAAAGAGTGAGAAATTTTCATTGATTGATTTCTTCATGGCTTCTTAAACAGATAATTAATTCACCGTGAACCTGCGGACACACCGTCGTGAGTCGTTAATATTGTAAATTCACATATACTTCAATAATCGCCTGACCCCCCCGTCACCCCGAAAAACAGATAGCTGTGCAGCGAGGAGGAGGGGAATGGGGTGGAATCGATTTTCGAAGACATGAAGGGATCACCCAGCAAAGGGAAGCTATTGATTCTCTTTTATAAGACACCGCTATAATATTTATTCTTTTGTAAACAGAATTAACCCAGCATCATGGGTCATTCCTATCGAACAACTTTCCTCTCATGTGCACAGCAATGCTGATTGTATCAGATGAGGTAGAAACATCCAAACTGCACCACCCACTCTGGCCTGCACCTCAGCAGCAGCTCACGGTTGCTGGGTCTGACCACCATGGCACAAACCCAGCTGGCTTTGAGGCCATTTCCTAGCTGGCCACAGCAGGACTGGGGCTGTTCAGGTATTCGCAGCCCAAGCAGCAGCCACACTATTTTGACTGAGTGCTCCTGGCAGTTAGATAGTCCCGGGCTGTCTAGCACCCGAGTGGGAGATCACTAGGGAGTCCTGTAGGCTGGAAGCACCAACCAGGGACTCAGGGCTGAAGGCTGGAACTGAAAGACTCCAATCTGCCTTACAGTAGTTGATAGAAGGAAAGAAAGGGAGAATTATAGTAGGAAGAAGAATCTTTGTCCATCCTGTAACCTCTCCCACGCCAGAGCTGTTTCTCTTTCCCGTAGAGCCCCCACTGCCATGCAGAAACCCATTCAGCAGCAGACTGGGGCAGCAGTTAGTGCAAGGTCTTCACGTTCACTGCTGATGGCTCCCAGGAGGATAGCAGCCAGAAAGGAGTCAATCACTGACCAGGCTATTGCTTGAGTGCTACTGAGAGCTTCACAGGAAAGCAGTGGTGGTTGCTTGAGTGCTACTGAGAGCTTCACAGGAAAGCAGTGGTGGTTACTTTCAAGTAAGTACAAGTAGCAGCGGGCTACTTTCCCCAGTCCTATGCTGGCTACAAGCTCTTAAACTGAGAACAGACACTCAGCTCTCCCAGGCCGAGAGGGTACAAATGGGCTCAGATCCTTCTGCACTGCACCCATATAGTATCCAGATATTGTGCCTTTTTACCATACTAAGGCCCAGGTTAGCCTCTATGCTGGTTTGGGGTTGGGTTTTGGCTGAGAGATGCAGCAGAGCACAGATGAGGGAGTGTGTGAAATTCTCTCTAGCTTCAAGGTTAGGAGCCACTTCAAGTACCACAGGGAGAAGACACTTTTTCCTGAAAGCCCGTGAGGCAGAGGATTGGAACAGGGTGAGAAATACTGGGGAGATACTTATGGCTTGAGGAAAAGCTACTGACTTGTTTTTCTTACTCAGGGCAAGGAGAAACAGCCAGCCCACAGGTGACTGACTTCCAGGGCACGTAGTTCCCAGGCTCCAACATGGCTGCTGTTGAGGGAATTAAAGGTTGCCTGGTCCACACAAACCCACCACTGGCAAGAGGAATTTATGGGGAAGATGTAGTGAAGTCATTTGCAAGCATGCTGGCTTAGTTTTGCCTCACACCAGCGTTCACACTACAGTTTCCCTTGGCTTCAGGAGGAGCAGGCCGATGCCAAGGCCCTGAAAGAGGCAAGTCCTGAGGAGCCTGTGAAATTCAGACACAAAGTGACAGTCACCTCCATTCAGAGAGCCAGCACAAAGATGCCAAAGCAATGCTGAGGAAGACCTGCGTATACTGCTAATATCCATATCCCCCTCTACTCCCACTCCCCAGCTTTGCCCTGCAAACCTACTTTGAAACCTGAGCCTAAGTCAAACCTAGCTGCTTTTGAAAATACAGCAATCTGTTCCTCAGTGGATATCAAGAGAGACCCACAAAAGCCAAGGGGAGACTTCCGGAACAAGTGTCCCACGGAAGAGCCAACAAGACAAAGCAAGGAGCAGAGATTTAGTCAGGGAAGGATCTATAACTCTTGGCTGAAGCTATTTTCCTTCCTTGCATCAATCTGCATAAACATAGCACCCCACTTCTCTGTAAGAGACTAGTCATATAGGGTCGCTCACGTCTCTCAAAGACATGTGTACATTGGATGCCAAAATGTGTTTTTTGTAGAAAAAGATGCAAATCTTTGCCTTGAATACAGACACACTTGAGGTCCAGAGAAATGTAGGGAATGTGACTGTGAAACTAACTCCTGGCTGAACTGCCTGTAAACCACCACCGTGTTTTCCAAAGCAAAGACTGAAACAGTAATAAAACATGGGCTTCCTTTCATTTGGTGTTTTCCACGAGGGTCTTCTCAGGGAGACACAATTCTGGGTGCTGTTTTTTTGAAACAGCCACCAAAAAACATCATGAGAGTGCGATTTAGATTAATAAATAAAAATCATTTCTCAGCCATGTTTCACTAGCCAAACCCAGACCTACACACCCCAGAGCTCGTGGGGAGGCAGAGAGGGGTCAGCTCCTTGGACGAACCCTCACAAGAAGCCAAACCCCAGCTCGGGCCTCGGCGGCGCGGAGCCCGAGGGCGACGGTGGGGGCAGCGCGCCAGCCCCGGGCTCACTCGCTTTGTCCGCGCACGGAGGCCCCGCGCCTGCCCCCAGACAGCGCTCCGGATGCGCCCGGCTCCGGCGCTGTGCTTGGCTTCTTTCCGCCTTTCTCCCGTCCCAGCCGGGAGCCAGGGCAAGCTGGAGAGCAAGCGCGAAACTGTGTCAAAGGATGTAAAAGCCGGGGGGAGAGACGGAGCAGAGGGGGCGGGCGGCAGCGGCGGGGCCAGGCGCGGGCCGTGACCGGTGTGGCAGGGAGCGGAAGCCCTAATTAAAAGCGGGGCCGGCGCGGGGCGGCCTCCATTCAGCGGGATGACAAAGGGAGGGTCTGTGGAGCAGAACCGGGAGCGATGAAAGGAGCGGGGACGTGAGGGCCCCGCGTCCCCTCGGCAGCGCCCGCCCGGCCAGGCCCTGCTGCCCCAGCCCTCCTCTGCCGCCTGGCCACTCGCGCACCCGTGTCGGCAGGCTGCCGGCCCTGGGCGAAGGGGCCGAATCCTGCTCCGCCTAGGCTCAGGGCACCGAAAAGCCCCGGGCCCAGACTGACTGGGCCGGCTGTGGGCAGGTGGCCGAGACCAGGCGGCGAGGGGGAGGAGGACGGGAAATACCGGCCCCTTTTGGGTCACCTCCCCGGGCCCCTTGGCCAGACAAGCGCCATCCTGGCGTTTCCACTCCAGCAGTGCGCCTGAATGCGTTAATTAGCCCCCCAAGCCCCGCGTTAGGATACGCCACGTGAGTCATACGACAGCCATGAGCATCTGGGCCTAATGGGGACCTTCAAAGCGCGACATTCCTGCGGCGTGGAGCGGGAACGGCTGGGCCAGGACAGGGTGCAAGCCGCGCCGCATCCCACGCCGTGAGGTCCTCCTGCACAGGGGTCCGTGAAGAGCCCTGGAGAGGCGTCAGGAGGGGTCTGCCCCGTCCTGCTCTTCCTGGGAGTCAGTGCTATAAAAGGCTGGGAGGGAGGGCGGGGGGACAACAAGAGGCCCAGAGCTTGTTGAAGGGCAGCCTATACATCACAATTAATTTGTGACTCTTTCCAAAACAAAGGCTCTCTATGGCTTTCAACATGTTTACACAATAGTGCATAGAAAGAGCAGCAAAGTGTCATCTCAAGGGCTGCCCTCCCCATCTCCCGCCTCTTTGCCGTCCTTCCTCACACAGGGCTTGCCCCTCCACCTTTCTCTTTCTCCCCAGCACGGTCTCCTTTCCTTCCGTTCAGACTTTCTTGCTCCAGATTCATATCTTTCTCCCCTGCTTTACATGCCCTTTGCTTTTTAGGAACCTCTCAAGGTCTAACTGTGAGGCATCCACAGCTG
This sequence comes from Dromaius novaehollandiae, assembly GCF_036370855.1. NCBI lineage: Eukaryota > Metazoa > Chordata > Aves > Casuariiformes > Dromaiidae > Dromaius > Dromaius novaehollandiae. The sequence continues at coordinate 25,701,123 of NC_088103.1, forward strand.
TGACTGCCCCACATGCTCCAGTTTAGAGGTGCTCAGCACTGGGAAGCTCACACCTGCAGAACACAGACATTAGTAAGCAGGGCTACTGCCTGCTAAGGGAAGAGTTCGCCCTAGCTGTGGCCTCTTTGCCCTGGATTTGAACATCTGCCCTTAGCAGAGGGCACCCTATCACATGTCAAAAACTGGGTGCTGCAGAAAGAGGGGCAAGGAGGACCATATGCCTCAGGTCAAACAGAAGATTTTGGCTTGACACTAGAATCCCCAGGTTAAATTGGTGGCCACACCAGGGCTACACGGTCCTCTGAATCCTGGGAGCAAGGCACCTTTGAGGCTTACTAGCCTTAACTCGCCTAGCAAAGAGACAGAGACCTTAGGAACAGTGGTGGGATGAGTGAAAGGGCCAGAGGGAGAGAACTGTGGGTGAGAAACAGGCAGTCAGGAGTCCTATGTGAAGACCAGGGCAGGTGTTTGGATCGTGACTTCCTCTTGGACCCTGTCCTGCTTGGCTCATCCTGCAAACAAGAAGGTACCAGCCAACAGCTTTCATCACCTCACGGTCTCCATCATAGGAGCCAACTAAAGCACACAGCATCTTGCTGCATTCCTGTACCTATGTGCAATAGCTTCTTTTTCCCTCATCTTCGGGTGCTGCAAACAGAAGAGGCCAGAGACGTCATGTCCCTATGGTGCGGGTGCACCAGTCTCATTCAGCTAACAGTTAAATCAGGCTGACACAGGGCCTTTGTCCCAATGCCAGTACAGAACAGATCACGTCACTTGATTTAGCTGGCCATGTTATCAAGCTCAAGGATTCACCATCTCCCAGACTTTCTGTCATGGTGTCTGCAGCCCAATACCAGTACAGCATAATATCCCTCACTGGCTCTCAGAAGGCTCCAAGAACCTCGCAGGAGTCAAAGCCCCTCACAGAAGCTTAACACACTGGTGGGGAAACAGCAGCATGGTACAGAGGAGAAAACAGCAGAAGATAATCCAACGGCATGGATTATCCAGCTTGTCTTAACTTTTCCTTTCCCTGTCTTACCTATTCAACTTTCAGTGACTTCCAGCTAGGGGCCCATTTCTCACCTCTGCACCACCAAGGCCAAGAGGCCCCCATCTCACTCCAGGACCCTGAGCAATAGTACTACAAATAGCCAGCAGGCCTCATGCAGAAACTCAACAACCCTAGCAAGAATGTAATTGCCTTCAAAGTTAGTAGTGCTGGCGTGAGAGACTGCCTTCAATTTGAAGAGCCTTTCCATGGTCACATGTCTCACCCAGGTGCACAACATCTTTTGCAAAGGCCCAAGGGAGTGAAACGGCTCTGCAAGGCCTTAGGAGAAGGGAAATTGCTATCAGAGACTCCTGTTGACTCCACAGCCCACCAAGGAGGCTGCTGGCTTCCACAGGCCATCCCCCATCTGTTGGAATAGCAGGAAGTTTTACGTTAGCAATAAAAAATAAAAAATGCTGGAGTCCAACTGGTGACTGAAGTCTGGTGCCAGGCTCTGCTGCAGAGACATCACAGCTGCTTACAGTGCCTGCTCTGAAAGAGGTGCTCATTAAACATTTGCCTTGGGTTTATTTTCCCTGTTTGCCAAACCCAAGCATTTGCAACAAAAAAATCTATAATGGAGGGCCGCAAATCAAGAGTTTGATTTAATAAAAATAAATTCAACCAGCCAACCGACTTTTGGCTCTCCTTCCTTTACAAAATAATCCCTGAAGGCTAAAAAACAAACAGCAAAGCTTTTCCTCTTGACCACATGGGCTAGAAGTGATTTTTATTTTCTGATTGAGAAAGCCCAGACTCTCAGATAATCACATGACTAAGAGATAAGGCTTATAGAGAAGACTCCAGATAGTCCATACATTCTTCAGAGCTGGCAACACCCCCGTCATGTCACAGATTTACTTCAAGATCTAAAAAGAACTTCTTTCTAAACTGGACTTTTTGGTGGAGTTCACTTGTTTTTGTCCAGATATCAAGACAATTTTAATGGTTGCAAGTATCTTTTATACTTGAGCCATTAATACCGACAGACTGAAGCTGAAGAGTTGGTCAACAAATTGGACTCCCACAAACAAAAACACACATTGATAAAAGGCTGCTCTGAAGAAAACTTTCACCAGTAGGATGAGGATGGCAGAGCTATGAGAATTCAGAAGTACTAACATCCAGATGTTAAAAACACAGCTGGTCTTTAACAGGAATGGGAAGCCCATGGCCAGTGAGTCAGGCAGTGCCTACAGCTTTATATCACATGGTTGAACAGCACACCATCTTTTTCCTCACTAGGTACCATTCAGCTTCACCCAAAGTGGTTTGAAAAGTTCATTTGCCAGGTTCCCCACCCTACTGGAGTCTGGGAACCCTTGGACTGGTTGCAACCCCAGTCACCACCATACCAGGACTGAGTGTCTATTGCCACTACTGGCTTCCAGTTACCTGTTCAGGAAGCTGGTGTTCCCCAGGAACCACTGTTTTTCCAGCCATGCCATTTCTTGCACCCACACCTGAGTGCTGCTGTATCCCAGAATCCCACGTGCGCCCAACATTGCCAACATGCAGATCTCTGTGGCATGACCAGCACCCAGCCCTGGCTGTGCCCCTGCACCCAACAGTCTGGCTGTCCCCACGTCCCCCTTCTTGGCATGGCCAGCACCAAGCCCATTTCCTCCAGCTCTCTGGGAACTCAGGAGGAAGCAGGACTCATTGTGGAGCCGTGCTGTGAGGCCCTGACACGGATCGATCCACAAGCCGCCCCTGATGTTCTCCGCTTCTGATTGCTACATTTTTTGTGACAAATTGATAAACTGCATCTCCACTCAGTTAAAGATTTGATCTCGCTCTCTTAATCCGCTATCAATAAGATATTAATCGTGCACCCGACCCGTTCTGCTCCCCATCTGCCTGCAAATCCAATAATCATTTCAGAATTCACAGCCGAGTGGGGCACTCCCTTCAAACAATTAATTTCAGGGGAGTCTCATTTATTTTCCCTGTAACCCTCTCTCCCCCCCACCCCTCCCCTGCTTGCCTAGCCATCCCCTTCTCCCCTCACCATCTACACGCTTCCCAGCTGAAACTCCTGCTCAGCAGAGACAGGATGTGGGAATGCAGCTTACACTGGGAGTCTAAGAGACCCTGCTTAACTCCGGCCCATTTGCTGCTCCACAGAACCAGTTAGTGCTACTCCTCACTTGACCCCCAGGCATCTCTAAAGGTGAGGGCCGAATTCACGCCAGCACTGACACCTTGCATGTGCCAACCAGCCACCCCGAGAGGAAGGGGGCCACATCCCAGTATGCATGGAAAGGTGGTGAATCAGCATGCAGCAGCCTAGCTGGGACCTGCAGATGGCAAAACAGCACTGCCCACACTGAAGTGTCCATCCCATCCGTTCCCAACAAATATCTGGTGACCTGGGTGTGTCCACCCGAGGACCCTGCTCTGCCCACTCTCGGTCCCACACCTGGGGTGCTCAGCCTCCAAACATCACTGTAAGGAAGTTGCACGAGCGTGCTTTCTCTCTCTCTCAGGTTGCACAGATGCACCCAGCCCATCAACAGGACAGAGCACTCCCATGGCATTGCCCTTGTGCTGCGAGTGCAGCTGCCCATGCAAGCGATCCTAGGCACTTACTCACAGATTCTACAGGGATGGGAAGGAAAGAGAGCCCCTAAAATGGGATAATTCACTTGTACTGCGTAGCTCCTCTTTCCCCTCCCCTAGGCTTTGCTCTTCTTGTAGCTCCAGGTTTCTGCTTCTGGCCAGCGCAGGCAGGGTTTGTCCATGAGCAGAACCACGTGCCTTAGGGCAGCCCAGGTAAAGGACAGTCAGGTGAGAAGTCTCTGTGCAGGCCATAGAAATAGATGACCTGATCACAATGGAGTTTTATCCAAGTGTGTCCTTGCCATCTTCCCCTAATGGGGCACGTTCCTATCTGTGCGCTTCTTGATTTGGACTTCAGAGTTTTCAGCTTGTCCCCACCTCCAGAGGGGAACCAGGCTTCTTGGCCAGCCATGGTCTCAGACAAGATCTTGTTGCACTGCACCTTCTCTGTTCAGCATCTTCTGCCTCTGCCATCTCAAGAGCCAGCACATTTCAGATCATGCTGGTAGGCAAATTAGTCCATGCAATACTTTTCAGCCACAACATTTGTATAAAGGCCAGATACACAAATTAGAACACTTTGTGCCCAAAACTTGCTAACCACCAGTGCTGGAAGACTGAACACAGATCCCACAGGGGATAAAAGCTTGCAGAGAGCACTGCGGAAGAAGTAAAGGCCTTCCTTACCCCTGCAACAAATACTAGGGAAAAGCCCAAGTAAGAGTGTCCCTCACTAACAAAGAGCTCCCTCCTGATGTGCTGCTTTTGCTCCATCCTCTTCCTCATCCATCCCCTTTACATCAAAACCCAGAGGAGACAGAAACCCCGTGAGCAGAGAAGGGAAGGACTGGGAGAGTGGAGCCGATGCTGGCGACAGCAGCAGTTGGCACAGGCAGGAAGGGCAGAGGGAAGAGAGTCTCTGTTCCTGGGCTGGGACAAGAGAAGGGCTCTGACAAGCTCTTTAAGCTCCCCAGGCTCCAGAAAACGCTGTGCAAAGTGTTTTAGCAACAAAAGTCTTGAGAAGAACAAACACTCTAATCCCTTAATGAGCCGGCTGATCCCCCATCTTGGCTCTGGCTTCTCTAAAGAGCCACACGCTCCCCTCCTCCCCGCTCCCCCAGCCTCCTCCAAGCAGCCGCTGCGGCCCCTCAGAACTGATTCAAGGTGCTCCTTGGGATCCAATCCAATTACCCTGCGTCCTGCTGAGCGGCCCCACAGACCGACGGCTCTTTCAGGGCTGAGTCTTATGGCCTGTTAATCCTCCCCTCATTAAGGGACCTTGTTCCTCCCCCCTTGGAGGGGGAGGAGGGGAGGAAGCATACCAGGAGAAGTTTGTGCAACAGAGCCCCAAAAGGGAGCACAAAAGCTGGCCTACTAGCTCCAAGCTCTCCCTGCTCTCAAAGGTCACATCTGCGTAACTTGGGGGTGTCTCTGCCTCCTCCTGCACCCAAATACTGAGCCCACTGAGAGCTTTGGCTCATGTGAGAACAAGACAGGCAGGCAGCAAGTCCTCATGCTGTTCTTGCACCGCAGCATTATTGGCTTCTCTTTAATGGGCCTGTCATTAAGCCAGGAGGAAGCTGGGTGGGAGGGTTCCCATAAAAATAAAGCCTCACAGCTAATGAACGCAGCACCCGGGGGGGAAAGGACACAGAAGCAGCAGTTGTAGTTGGTCACGCAGGGTTGAGCTGGCCTTCTAAAGCCTTGCAAGGACAGGGTCCCTCCTCATTTAGAGAGGAAATGTCAGAGCAGCCTCCTCTTCCATCCACCCCGCGGGTCCCACACAGGCAGGAGCGACAACAGTCTCCTCCCAGCCAGCCCAGAGCATTGCCTAGCTTGGGCTGGGCCATTCCCACACCTCAACGTATAGCTGTCAGGATGTGTCCAGAGATGGGTCAGCAGCAACCACCTCCTAGCAGATGTGAAATGCCGCCTCCTTTGGGTTGATTTTGCCATCTTCCCTCTTCTGCTTCCTTTTGTCCTGAAGATGCAGTCACAAACCCCAGCATTTTCCCCCCAATTACACATGCTATCTGAACTCTGACCAGCTTGCATTCAAATCCATCAGACTTGTAGCTACTCCTACGGCTGCCAGTGCTCTTTTCTCCATCATGTTTGCTCTGCACATTAGACCGTAATGAAGAATAGGACCAGTCCTCCTCAGAAAGGAAAAATCTGTGTACATACAAGCCAGGCCCTCCCTGCAGCAGGTTTCTGAAATTATCCCGTTCCAAAGGACAATGAGGAAATACAGTAAGGCTGAGAAAGCATTATTAAGTAAGTATTTTCAAAAAAAAAAAAAAAAAAAGAAAAAAAGAAAAAAAAAGAAAGGAAGAAAAAAGAAAAAAAAATCTGGTTGTCACCATCTGGAAATATGGATTTACACCCCAACCAATGAATTAGATAGCAGAATTGCAGTCCCAGACTGGAAGTGTTACAGACATTTCTAAGGACAGAGACAAACCTGGAAAGTTTATAGGTGTGGACAGATGACAACAAAAACAGGGTTAGGTAAGATAACAGCAGGGAGTTGACTCTAAAGGTAAGGGGATTAAATATATATGTCTCAAGTAGAATGAAATTAAGGGAGAAACCTCCTGGCAGCAAAATCCACTAAGGAAATTCACTATTTGGGGCTTTTGAAGATTGCGCTGAAGAAAAAGGCTACAGGGAATATTTCAGTGCCAGAAGAGCCTGAGCAGATGTTGTAGTACAATACATAGCACAGGGCGTGGGGAACCACAGTTCTGTTCTTGGCCCTGATAACAGCTCACAGTACAACCTCACTGCAGACTACATTTGGCACATGCTCAGATGCTGCTCCCATCCCTCCTACTGTCTGCATACAGAAGTCTCTCACCAAATTCAGTAGCTGGGATAGCCAGGCTACTGGCCAGGCTCTCCCTTAGAGGTAACACAAGCATCATGGCTTATGGGCCCAGGTGAATAATAATAGTTCTCTTAAGTTGTCTCAGAATTTGAGGCGGCATCTCATAATTCACTTGAAAGCAACCAGAGTCAGATCAGTCTCCCTGAAGAACCATGAGACTTCATGGCAGGCATAACAACACATACAGAAAGGGGCAACAACCTGAGGATGAGGTAACCCACCTTTAAGGGGTAGATGGCTCACTCCCGCTTGGGCTAACACAGGGATAAGACAATCAGGCTCTGCTGACAGGACATCTCTTACAACCCACTTGTGCAGCTCTGATGCAATGGGGCTCCAGATTTCACATGGCTTACAGGACTGCAGGGACATCAGGAGGTTGTCTCAAAAATTTTGTTGTGGCAGGAAGTTGAAGCATGGACATACTGAGCATTTTCACAGTCTCTGAACTTTTTCTTGGAAGATAATCAACAGGGCAGTGAGCGTATTAAGCTGGAAACTACATTTTTATTGGGGTTATGTTTTGAATTGAGTTTGTGGGGGGAGGGAAGAGAAAAAAAGGTTTTTCATGTTTCTGTCAACATCTTTTCCTCCCCAGCAGAAAAATTCCTTACTAGTCTGTCACAGGCCCCAGAGAGGTGAACTGGATGATCTAATTGGGCATTATCTCAGTCTTCTCCAATTTCTCTCTTGTCACACAGTCTGCTTTTTGACCTATGCCAAGAGAAACAACATTGGCATGCATCCTTTTTGGCTTTGACAGAGCCTGTTTCTGCTCAGCTCTCTTCCACAAATTCTTTCTAGTTATGCCATCTCATCCATTCACTTTACTCTTGCACATTTAACACCATAATTACAACAGACAAGACTAAAAATCACACTCACCTTTCTCCACCTAGTGCTGTTTGTTTCTTGTTCTTTGTACTTCCTTCAACAGAGACAATGAAAGTCAGCTAGTCTGTTCCACTTTTTGTTTATGGTCAGATTCATTTTTCAGCCTTTCTTCTTGAACCCAGCTATTTGCAGAGAACTACTTTGTTCAAGAACTTGCTCTCTTTCTCCGCTCACCAGTTGTCTGCAATCAGCTGATCATTCCCTCCCATCCGTTTGAAATGATTTGCTGAGTAATGTCAGTGAATTATTCAAACTATCTTGGTTAGCTTTGATTGGATTGAGGGGTTGTGTGCTCCATTTCTCTTCCTGTGGGTCTCCAGTCACTTTTCAAGTCAGGTCTCAGGTGAGAATCCTGGAGTTTTTAAAACAAAATTATTTCCCATTAGCTCCTGCTAACTTTTACTTAGAAGTGCCTCATTCCACAGATACTCTGGCTAGTAAACTTGTCTGCTGGAATATCATCAGAAAACACACATCTAAGAGGTAAATCCTAAGGAAATTTGTTCAAGTTGGATAGTACATTCATGGGAGATATTTGCTATGTGATTTTTGAAAGCATTGTAGGGTTGAGCTCAGTAACACTGCTGTAAATGTGGCCAGATTCTTTGACACCAAACAGAATGCTGAGAGCTCTGGACTTCATCCAGCAAAATATTTAAGCACATGAGCAGCTTAAGAAATGAAGCGCATGGTGAAATATCTAGCTAGATCAGGGCCAAAACATTTGACATCTCACAAGATTGCTCTGTAAAAATGCTTTTCATTAAAAAAAAAAATCCATTTTTCTTCAAAAAATAGATTAGGAATTATGAACTTCCTTCTTAGAGAAAATTCAATGTGGTTGTCTAACTTAAAATTATCCCTTTAACCCTTCTCTCTGTGGGCAGTTTTTAGAAAAAGGGTTCTTATATGTTGTCAGTCTGTTATACCATGAAGTCTATCTCTTGCTGAGAAGTCGGCCCAGGAAGCCCCTGATGGTTTTGATCATTGGGTCCCATCAGGAAAGGGAAGATGATCTGAAGGATACAAATACAAAAAGACTCATAATTTACAAGGGGTACTTTCCAAAACAGTGATGGCAGCAGGACATCAAGGGGCTGGCCCAGATTTGGAGGTCAGTTACACATGTGTAAACCAGACTTGCACTCTCTGTCTTTGTCGACCAATTACTTGTACTGTGGTTAGCACAGGCAGCTGAGAGATAGAGATCAGAGCCCTCTGTGCTAGCTACCGGCGTGAACGCAGAGTTACTGTCCCACAGACCTTCTGTCTAAATAAACACCGAAAAGACTGGGAGGGGAAACTGAGTCTATCCAGAGGGCAGAGGGAAGAGCTCTCCCCTCTCCCTGCCCAGAAGCACTGTTTCTGGGGCTAGTGATGGAGGAACCTGCAAGAAATTGGGAAGATCCACTGCTCCCCACTTAAAAGACCAGCTCACAGGCTTAAGAGGGCTGGCAAATGACTTACAATGTTCTCCTCTGCCCACTGCCACCTTCACCAGCCCAGCCTTGCGTCCAGCTACCAGGGATACTGGGAATTGGTGGGGGCAGGTAGGTAAACCAGTACCTTCCAGAAGGAATAGGTCAAGAGGAAATCAAGTCAAGCTAGATGGCCTTTACTGAATCCTCCCTCTTGGGGCCATAAATACGTGTCTTCCTCAGTGACCCTCTGCTTCCGCTGCCATTCCCCACTGCCACCCCCCCACCAGTGCAGGCTGCTCCTTGCCCTCTGCAGATCATTGTCTCCCTGCTAATTGCCCTGTCTAGGAGGAACAGGTCAGCAGCTTCAGGTGAGAGCCAGGCAGAGCTGTTAATAAGTAAATGATAAAAAAAAAAAAAAAAAAAAAGTTACAGAATGAGCCTGTTTCTTGCCAGGACTTGTCTTGAAATTTGGCACCTGTAACTGTCCTGTTGTAAAAGGGCTCAAGCTTTCTTTCTCCCCTTGATCTAAAACTCTGACAGTAAAATTGAGCTCAAACCCAGGGCCCCAACTCTGAAAAGAGTGCATGCATATATGTGTGTGTGTGTGTGTGTGTTTATGATGTGAGTCTTCCCAGCTCAGAGACTGCCCTGATAGCCACATGGTACAGACTGTCTATGTCACTAAATAAAACAAAACCTGGAAACAGTGTGCCCCCAGATCATCCATACTGCTTAATTACTTGCTGGCTCTCTGGCACAGAAATGGATCAGTCTCTAGGCAGTGCCTGGCCTTGGCCTAGGGAACAGCATGTGCCACAAACCAGCCCCACTAGACAGTATGGACAAATCCTTCAACATGATGCCGGCACACTTTGCACCCATGGACGTGCCATACCTCAGGCACGCAGCACTCCTGCCCTTAGCTTCAAGCTATGAAACACCATGCTGGTGGGCTGATGCACAGTTTTCATGTTATTTCAGTCATTCTTGGACTGAAATAAACACTCCACCAAAGAGAATAATTATGTCATAGTACCAAACAGGAGGCCCAGGGCCAGTGGCAATGCAATGTGTGCAATGTGGATATGGCCAGCCGGTGCTGCTTGGTCTGAGAGCTGGAGAAAAATTCCTGCCTGTTAGATTTATCCATGGGTTATATGTAATCCAGCCATTGGAGGAGGCCATAGAGGGACTTGCACAGAGCAAGGTTTTGGACTACTCCCTAGCTGGCAGCTCCTTCCCAGAATGAGACATTGCAGGAAGAAGCCTCTGCTGTTGGGAGACCTCAGAGCAGACTCATTCCCAGCCCCAGCAGCAAGCATCAGACAGAGGGCCAAAATACCCTGAAATGCCACCCGAGGCTCTCTGTCCTGTCCCATCCCATCCCATTGGAGATGCTGTGGTTATTGCCCCCTCAAGGGCATGGCCACTCCTTCTCCTGCCTCTTTCCAGGAGGAGGTGCTGTAGGGTGATTGCCAGACTCCTTCATTCCCATCATTTGTGAGCCTAACCCTGTGGGGTCTCGTATTCCTTTGAAACCCGAGTTGTGTTGATGGATATATTTGCTGGGTGCCTCCCTTCTCTCCCGGGCTGGGGCTGCCCTGTCTGGAGGTTCTGTGAGGGAGAGGGGTCTGGAGTTTAAGAGCGTTATTGTTACCAGAGGAAGGAATTTTTGGTCCTATAAATCAGAGGCAGGCAGCAGTAGGGCCAGCATACTTGGAGTGTGTGAACAAACTTCATTTCCTGGGAGACTGGCCTTCAATCACCCTCTGTCATACTCCACTGATCAGAGGTGGACATGAGAGGAGTTCATTAAGGTGGAAGAAAAATAATATAATAGGTCCTCCCCATGCATGCACTATTCCCGACCCCTGGGGGTGACAAGACACCCCTTCCTTGTGCTGAGATCCAAAACACACACACGCACACACACGATACACACACAACCTTGCTCACCCTGAATATGCTGGTATTCCTCTGCCTAAGCAAATTTCCTTCTAAAAATGGACTCCTTGAACATAGCTCAAGATTTTCTCTGGCTACTTTTCAAATGATCCCAGGTCCACTGTTTGTTGACTCACTTTGTAATTCTTGGCTGTACTCTACCAGAGAAGAATCAGGCCCAGCACTTGCTGTAGAAGGAATCAACAATTTTCCAAGCAAAACAAAAAACTGAAAAAATCTCCAAGCTGATTTCATTTCCTGGTGTTCTAAGTGGATCTATCTATTTTTCGAGAAGGGTATCCTCTGCTGTTTCTTTTTGCCTTCCTTTACCACTACTGATTTTGAAAATTATCAGAGATAGAAGTAGAAAGAATGACAAGTAGGGGAAAATTTTTAAAAAATTAAATACTATGAATGAAAACAGAAAATATTTTGAGTAAAGGATACAGAAAAAGTTTCAAAAATTGACAATTGTTTATAAAAAGTTTTGTGTTTTCAAGAGCAAATCCCCAGCCAACTTTTTGTATGGAAACACAGAAAAGAACTCTAATAATTCCTGAGAGGCTGAGCTGCTGTCTGCTTTGAACTGATGCTGTGGAGATGTCAAGCAGAGAAAAAGCTCCTTGGACTTTTGAGCTCCATTAGGTTGGGGGCATCCATTTGTATGGTTTTTACAGCAAGCACATATTGTGAGGAGAAATTTGATTGTTCTGACCACTTCAGAGACACTTCCTTAGCTGTTCCTATGTTTTCAAAATACAAATACAAACCAGAGAGTTTGGGCTCACAGGATTCAGGTGACTGATACAAGATAAACTATTTTATTTTTGAGGTGCTGCCCAAGTGCAGCTTGAGGTTGGCAGACCTTTGGTGCTCTCCTCCTTGTTCTTGGTGAATAGAGGCACTGAAGGTTTAGTGAGCTTCTTGCAGGCAGTTTGAGTAGATACCTAGTTATGGTGCTGCACTCAACTCCAGGAGGAATTTGTGGTACCAGTCAGGCAGGTGAGGGAGAAAAAGCAGAGGTCTCAGTTCTGCCACCTTTGGATACAATCTTCAGACTCTTCATCTCTGGCACATAGATGCACCCAATACGCCGACGAGGAAACAGAAGAACTTGGCCTGAACTGAGCATAGGGATGGACCATCCTGCAGAGTGCAGGCCAACTGAACACTGAGTAGATGGAGCCTCCGCTCATGGACCTGACTTCCCATGGCAGAGCTGCACCTTTCTAAGGAGCCTGACACAGTCCTGGCACTCACATTGGTTCACATCGCAGCAGTCACAGTGGTGGCTTTCTGCAGCAGACCCAGTCCTCAGCATCTGCTGGCAGTAGAAAGCCCAAGAGAAAGCCCAGAGACCCAAACTTTCTGGGAAAGAAGCAGAAAGGTGATAAGCCTACGAGGATGGAGGGATATGCTGATTCAGTGCACCCTCTCTGAAAGTCACACCAAGAAATTCCTTTTCTTGTGATCTCTCTCAAGACTTGAACCCACCATCTGCTGACAGGGTCTCCGAGGAAGGCAGCATCAGACATCCGCAAGCAGATCAGCTGTCCTAAAGAGCTGCAGACTGCTGCTGGTTTGAGAAGAAACTGTGCGAGTACCTCTTATATTAGTGGGCATAACATCTGTGCTTTCTGCTTAATATCAACATGGATGATGAGGCAAAACAGAGTAGTCTTCAATCATCCCAGAAAGTGTTGGAGATTATTCTCAGGTTTCTTGTGTGGACTCTTACTGCACAGAAAACATAGAACTGTTTTGTACCAAAGTCTTCTCTAGAGAGCTCTACCAGGCATTTCAGTGGCACTTGATGAATGGTTTGTGAAGGATTTTACAGACCTCCCAGATGAGAGAGATTGTTGGAAAACAGGACTATGGAGTGACATTTGCATCCTGGCTGTTCATCACCAGACAGGCTGTTTACAAACCTGCATTTTTATTTAATGTGTCAAAAATTTCTGACTGGACTTTTTACACTAATATCTAAAAGGACAGCTCTGCTGTTGTTAGTGGATATACATCTTCATTGGTTTCAATGCTGTTTAGCATATCTGCATTGAAGAAAAGTTCGCTGGGTTTGTTGGGAAGTGCCAGAGAAAGGAAAGATTACCTCCAAGCTCTGCTGGACTGAAAAACAAATGGAATAGAAAACTGAGCAAAAAGGTTAAGACCATCACTGCAGCGGAGGGAAGAGAATAGTGTGCAATATGGGCAATGCACTGGAGCACACCAGCAAGGGTAAAGGGACTGTGGCTGGAGATATCCAAGGATGCTGTCAGAAGAAAGAAAGTATGTGAATGAGGTGTACCCTATGCCCAAACACAGCTATATGCCCCAGCCCACTCCCACTACATCAGAGCTCTGTTTGGGTCATTAGTGCTTGTTTTAATTTATTTAGCCAATTTTATCGCTGGAAACACACGGTGATTTACAACCTTTCGTGAGTGCACAGATTAATAAGCCTTCTCCTCACTTCCCCTAGAGACAATTAGCACATAGCCATGATGGGAAATGACTGTGAGGAACAAGCCAGCAATATGCTGAGAGAGCTAGACATCAGACTGAATTCTGCCTACAGACAAGGTTGCTTGAAATCCACCACTCATGCTCAATTCCTCACTTGGAGAGAAAAGCCTCACCCATCATGATACTGGGCAGAAAGCACAACAAAGCAGACTGAACAGCTCTTGAGGCAAATTTGGCCTGCAGGGCAGACAGCTTGGATGTGAAGTCTTCCAGAGAGCTGGTATCTCTGCGGCCAGAAAGAGACAGAGACCCCAGCCTCGTGCCTGTTATGCTAGTGACTTACAGTGGGCCCTTGAAGCCCCCTTTGCCTGCTTAGACTGCTCCTGATCTTTGAGGCAAGAATGGCTTCTTAACATGTCTAATTTCAGTGTTGACCCTGCTTTGAGCAGGAGGTTAGACTAGAGAGTCTCAGTTCTTAACACAACATGACCCCAAATTGTAATGGGGTCTGAAGAAGTGTCTTAGCAATTGTCCTTAAGGCTACAGACTTGACTGACCACTTCAGAAGGCTGTAGCATTAGGGTGGCCTGTGTCTTTAAAATCCCACTGAAACATTATCAATAAGAGATTGAAAAAATTTCCAGTTATTTTCCTCTCTTTATTTTGCATTTGTTTGTTGTTTCCTTTTCCAAAACTGTCACTTCCTTTCTTTTGATAGTGGCAGTGGCTTCTGCAATACCAGTGTTTGCTCTGCTCTCCCTGCAAAGCTGGGGTATACAGATGTGAAGGACCTGATGCTGTTCTTCCACTCCTCATCTGACCCATGCCCACCACCCTGCTAAAGATGACAGAAGAATGTGTCAGTTATCGCCACTCAGCAGTGCCCTTTGCTGCACCTGCTGTGATGCTCGCCTTCTCCTCAGGAGCACTGTCTTTCTTGCTGCCCTCTGGAAACCCCATCTGTGAGCCTCTCAAATTGAACTAAAGGCCCTAAGAAAAAATCTGGGTGTGACACCTATGCCAGACCAGCAGCTCCTTGGAGGAGAAGGAGCTGTGTTTCCCTATGCCCTTGAGCACCTAATTCTTGCCTAGCAAAGAAGAGAAACCACCAGCTCTGTGTGTGCCCACTGCCTTCCCGGCAGTTGCAGCCTCTCAGATTTTACGGGGTGTGTGCCCCATGCAATGGTATACTCTCATGAATAACACTGTCTTGGTTTTGCTCTCCCATGAGGGGGTCCATCAGGTCCCAGGGACCACATCTGGCAGGTTGTCTATGGCTCTCCATGGAGCTCATTGCCGTGGTAGGGTCCATATGGACATCTGTAAGGAATATTTCTAGGGCTCACTTCAAAATGTCATTGAAGAATCCGATTTCTCATCACACTGTCAGAGCCTGTGCTCTCTCGGGAGTATCTCCTCTCAGTCTACAGCTCCTCTTTCTCACTGCTCAGACCGTCTGGCCATCCGTCCACCCCCGTTCTCCACAGATTCCCCCTCTCCCTTCCCAGAGCAGCAATGAGGTTTGAGGTGGCAGCTGTATTACAACACATTACCTGAGCAGATGATGGGTCAGGGATGCCGAGAGGAGCGACTTTTGTGGTGTAACCATGCTGACTATGTTGCCTTTTCCTCCTCTCTGAACCCAGCCCTGCTGATAGACATTAGCAGGTGGGAGGCTGGTTCACTCCAGAGAGCCTTTGACATAAAGGGAGTTTTCACCCCACCTCTCCATCAATCAAAACTTAAACTTATTTGTGCTTCTATGCTACTTCTTAAGTAGAGAAAATAAAAACTGGGTTTAGGAGAGTGCAAATATTTAACAATAAAAAAAACACATTAATTTACCCTTTTTCATTTCTACAGAAGGAACCTTAATGGAGTCACATGACTCTTATTCTAAGTGATAAACCACAGGTCATAAAGCACCACTTTATCACTCTGCACAAGCAGTATAAATAACAGCTATTACCCAACCTCACTCCATCTGATAAGCTCAGAGATTTTCTAATATACATTTCTGATTTTTTAAATAATATTCATGATCATTTCCTCTTGAGCGTTATGAGTCTCTGGCTATGTGGCCCTTGAAACCAGGGCCTGCAAGCCCTTGTACCATCTCCCTGATTTATGGCCACGTTGGTTGGGACTGACGCCCTAATGAAATCTGTGACACTGCATTAATGGGGCTGTTTGTTACCACCGGAGTTCAGCGGCTGGCTGTAGTCTCAGAGCTGTGCTCAGGGAGGCACACACAGAGTCTATAAAACCCACTGAGCGGGCAACAAACCCACCCTACCTGCACACACCGCGACACCACTGCACGCATAAGCTGCCTGGCGAGGTCCGCGAAGCCCATCGAGGGTGCGAACAGCAGGTCACCGCTCCACAGGAGACACTGCAGCTGCACAAACACAAGGAGCCTGCGACAAACTCAGGGTCTTCCCCAGGACCACAGCTACACACACAGGCACACATCTCTCAAGCGTGTAATTAATACCCAGCCCCCTGTGTGCAGCCATTCAGTTGCACAAGCCACAGCAAATGTGCACCATCAGATTATCTGCTAACAAGCACGTGTGTATGGACTGTAACCGACACATGGCCCTTTGACATGCCGGGACTGGGCAGCCGAAACACGACGTGCGCGTGTGCGAACAAAGATCTCTCCACACCTGGTTTGGTCCTGCCCAGGTCTGTTTTCCCCTCCACCTCGGGGCTGAAGCTGCAGTACAGAGCACAAAACATGCCTGTGGTGTGCGTGCATTTCTGTAGCAACATTTTCCAATGAGATCTACTCCTGCCAGCTGAGACACCAAAAGTCAAATAGCCACCCCGATCTAATCAAAACTAATGGCAGTTTGGGTGACGATTCATGTCCTCAGCTCGGAAACACTGAGCCAGCATGTATGCAACAGAGATCTCATGTACCCCTTGCACAATAAAACATACCTACAGGAGAGATATTTTAATGCCAACATGCCCTATATAGAGCTCAGTCTTGAAGCTACCATAGTAAACAGAGAGAATGCCAACTTTCTTTAAGGAAGGTGGGTTGGCTCCTCTCCTTGGGCTATGTACTGATTCAGAATATTTTAAGATATGTACATGCTTAAGTATTTGAATCTATTATAGGCTGGCTTTAGCTGTTAGTCCTTTTTTTTTTTTTTTTTTTTTTTTTTTTGTAATCAACCACTATCAGCACACACATTTTTTTGAGTTTTATTTTTTCTTGGTTGTTATTGTTTCATTCTTCCTTTTTAAAAAAAGCCTAGAAAATCAAATGCAAAAATTTGTGTTAATGCAATGCAGACTCCTGTGCAACAAGAAATAAAAATGCTGAAGGTGAATATTTAGCCTTAATTCTGCCTTGGAGTACAACACCTAACGCCTGGCAACAGACATTTATTACCTATCAAATAACGCAACACAGTATACAGTTTCTTCCACCTTAGGTACCTATGAGGAAGAATCTTCATTCCTGTGTACTTCATTTTACAACTTCTAAAGCAGGCCCAAAATGTGCGTTCATTGAACTATAAGCCTTCTTCAGAACAGAAAACATTCTTCAGAACATTTTGGTGTGAAAAGTGGCAATATTGCCAAACACTTTGCTGTGCATATAAAATTCTGTGCCTTTTTTCAGGATTGCTTTCCTAGCATTTTTAATAACCAAAATGGCTTACCAAGAAATTAGGGGGATGACCAGTTCAAATCTTCTGGAATTTTTAAATAATTAAAAATAATAAAGCATTGAGCTTAAAATTGACAATTTAAAAATAGTAACATTGATATGACTGAGTTCCATTCATTCTGAAGAGGAAACAACTTTGATAAGACCATATTTTTCATAAAATGAGGGTGGTGTTTTTCTATCAGATTTCTTGAATTCCAACACCATAGAAATGTGGTATATCCTTACTGATAGACTTTAGTGGGTGAATTCTCTTCTCTCTGCAGCATATATATGTTAATGATTTTCTCAGCACTGACATACAATAAGTTTAACCTGATGATTTTTCCTCTCACTCAGAATTACTTCTCTGAGCAGTAATTTAGTGGGCAGTTCTCAAATGACAGCTCGGAGAAATACACACACCATGTTTTGTTAAGAGTGTATTTTAATGATGTCTTGCTTGACTATGTTTCCTTTTTGTAGAATTGTAAATAATTCCTACTCTTCTTGTGATCGGTAGCTGGAGGAACACAAGACTGGAGGAGACCAGCTATGCTATCAAGTCCAGTGCATCTGCAGTCACAGACGACTGCAACAAGTGTTTAGTCCAAAAAAACTGCAGAATCCCCTCCCTATGCCACAAGCAGCAGAAGATTTCCCCAAATCCTGAACCAAACTCAGTTGTGCTCAAAAGACCAAAAAAACTTAAAAATAGTAATAGCACATCACAGGAAAAGAGCAGGAGATACCTGGAGTTGGAGCATCACCCGCCTACTGGGAAATGCATGGGCAAGGGAGTGTGTTAAGTGAATGTTCCCGCTTGATCTCAACACATGCAAATGTAACTCTAGCCAGGCACTAGATGTGCTCTCCTTAATGACATTACTGAACAGATTACATAAATGAGTGAGAATTTATGTACAGAATTTGCATGTGTTTGCAACTGATCTGAAACTTATAAATACATTTCTGTATTTATACGCACAAGTAAATTAATATTGATTTCCAACCACCAGCAACACCAAAATGACATTCAGGTGCATGTTTCCAGGTGCAAAGCAAGTGAATTTGCAATGAGAACAGTAAAAGTATGGATGCAGTTGTATAAAGAACAATTTGCATTACTTGCATTGCAGCCATGCTGGCAGATCTCAGCCACTGTGGGTCTCCTGTGCTCGGCACTGCACAAACGTATTGCAAAAGCCAACTTCTCGCCAGCGCCCTCCAAGCTGCAGTGAGACACGCGGCTCAGCATAGCCACACGGGTCTAATTCCCAGGTAGGTCCTTTCCAAATACAAGGGCTCATTCCCTGCCCTGAAGAGCTTTCTTTCATTGGCAGCACAGCTCAGCTAGATGGGTAGGCCATTGAAGATTTGCAAGCCATTGACATTAGCTAACTCAGGGACGTTGCAGCTACTGCAAGTGCCATGCCAGTTCCTGCACTGCCTTGCTGTCACCCCCCTGCACTGCTCTGTCACCCCAAATAGCTCCTGTTTGCACACATGCAACACACTGCTCCCCAGCGTCCTACCACCCCCCGCAACTCTAACACAGCCATGCGTTCCCCAAAGGGGACCCTCTCCCCTACTACCCACCTTCCAAAGCCTCTATCCACTGCTTCCCTCATCTTCCTACAAAGGCTCTTACCTTTCCCAGAGCAGTGCCACAACCCCAGGCAGCAACGGTGGGCCCCAGAGGCACCATCCCGCTCTCCTCCCACTGCTTCCCCAGTCTGAGAACAGAGCAATTTTGGACAGGGCTGGAGAGGGCGAGGGGAAGAAGAGCTCTCAGGGCTGTGAGATTCAAGTCTGTACCCCTCTCTTCTTCACTGAGGAAGTCAACTACTTCACCAAGGCTTTGTTTTTTAACCAGGGTTTTACAATCACGTCTTTCTGGATTTGCTTTTTTTTTTTTTTTATCTTTCCCTGAAACTCCTCCTGATGTTCGGTGCATTTTTCTTGGGTATGCTTTATTGTTTTTGGGTTGTTTTGTTGTTATTGTTGCTTGCAGCCACTAGAGAGTTCCCCTTCCTCTGGTTAATGGCCCATTAACTAGTTCTCTCCATGCGAAGGGTAGGGCCGGGGAATTGCTGAGTTCTGGAAAATCGTCACAAGCAAGAAATGTTTTGCCAATAACAAAATCCTCTCTTCTCACAGAGGGCTCCGTGAAATGGGGCGGTGAGGGGGGGACAGGCAGGCAGCCCTGGGGCGAGAGGGCTGAGGAGCTGAGGCCGCAGGACCAGGGTTAAGGGCGGAGGGAGCCTGCGTAGTTGCTGTTTCTTCAGAAAAGGAGCTGGCTGTGGGGAAGAGGGGGGAGAGGAGACAGGAGTTGGATTGTTAAAGGATTCAATGAGCTGTGCCCAATGTATTCGAAAGGTGCTTAAGACAGGCAAAGCTCCTCACAAAACACACACTGCTGAGAAACAACACAGCCCACATGCACCCCTGAGCGGAGGGCACACACCGAACCTGCCGACTGCGGAGAGATGGCCCAGCTCCCCCCCCATGCAATCATACCCCAGGGCAGTGAACCACGTCCGCTCGGCCGGCAGACCGGGACCCAGACCTCTGACTGCCCAAACATCCCAGTTATGTGCCCCGCTGGGCGCCTGCCCCCCACACTTGCGCCCACTCCTGTGGCACAGGCACCCCACATCAGCAGCGAAGAGGGAACCAGCTCAACCCCTTCCCTCCTGTCTCCTTCCTCCAGCTACACTTTCCCAGGTAGAAAATGATTGACAGCTTTATGTCATCACATTGAAACAAACCCCAAGGTCAGTCCAGAGAGGAGATGCAGAATTTTGCATGGACCTGAAAAGGGGAAGAAAAAACAAGTTCTGGTGGGACCAGGAGGACTAGTGGAACATGGTTTCTGAAGGCTTTGTGTCCTGATTCCTTGGCCCTTGCTCCATCACTGTTGTAATGACCTCAGCTGACATCCTCACCTCCAGCGCTTCCCCGCAAGGACCCTCAGCTTATCTGCTATCAGTGGCTCTGAGCCCCGTGCTGCTTGGCCACTGGGCACATAGGTTCTGGCTGGCCAGCACAAAAGATGTGCAGACCTGACCATCACTGGCACCAGCAGGAATCTTCCTTCTTTAACCTGCCATTAATTTTTGTTCCTCTTGCAGGAGAGGAATAGTCCGGGGGGTTCTGCCCTTCTGTCAAGGAAGGTTAACACTGATGGGGAGTTTACGCATTATTGTGCTGAGAAGGGAGACAAATGGCAGACAGTGCTATTGCTCAAGCTTTGTTTCCGTGAGTGTAACTTAAAGAAAGGGGACAGGCTGTTTCATCAGGGAAGAGTTTAGGCTCATGGTCATAAGCAATTGGCTCACCACAGTCTAATAAGTTACCACCCACCAGTGAAGCTGCAGAAATCACTTTTCTTGGGTGTCCTGTGGCCGAGTTCCTCTGGAAAGGCAAAAATCTCTCCTGTGAGGGCTTCTGGAAGGCAAAGGGTGAGAGACAACCGGCACACACTCAGGCTCCATCACCGTTGGCGCAGCCAGTGGGTCTGGCAGGGGAAGCCACACAGCCACAGCTCCATACCTTGAGGTGCCTGTGTGCACTCACAGAAAGGACATGCTTGATTTGAATGCTACACAAATACAATCTCAGCCTAACACAACTACCACGAGCTAGGCTGGAAAGCAGCAGGACTAATGTACTTCTCTCCAGTTTCCATGTTCGGCCAACCCACCCCAAATACTTCAAGCACACAGAGCCACTGCTGTTGTTTCTGGTACCTTATATACACCTTCCTGTAGCATCTCCCAGTCTTTGATATAGTTACTTTCCCAACACTGCAAATCAGATATTCCCAGCTAGGAGTCCTGGAGCCACAGGATAATTCAGATCAAGCTCCTTGGAAGGAAAGACCATGTTTTTGATGTGTACAGTACCTAGCTCACCTACAGATTACTACAACTGATACAGCAACAGCCCCTTACCTCCTGTTTTTCATGCATCTCAAAGTGCATCACAAGTGAAGTAATCAGTCATGATTACCACCTTTAAAGATAGAGAAACTGAGGAACCATGTGACAGAGTGACCCAGTGTCTCCCAATAGACTGGTGGCAGGTACAGCAGAGATGTCCAAGTTCCTCAAGTTACAATCTGGTCCTTGTGCACCAGGAGCTCTGCCTCTGGGTCTCTGGCATGCAAACGGGATTCACGGTGTGATGCTCACACTTGTCCTGCTGTCGCCTTGCCTTAGACCAGCTTTAGATCAGGGGTGGTCTAGGACTGGAGGGTGGCAGGGTGGGAAAGGGAAATTCCCTGACAAGCTTTTGCCTCGCAGAAAAGCCTGAAAGAAAGTTCAGCTCAAGGTCCCGGTGAAAAGGATGTCTTCAGGCCCACCCGCACTGGCCTCCAGTCACTCCTAAGCAGTGAATTTGTCTGGCTGAAGTTCTGGGGAAAGTGAAAAAAATGTGTATATGGAGACAGAAACTAGCCCCACCGACCACTCACACTATTTGACATTAAAAAGTGCTGACAGCAGAGAGGGAGGAAAGGAATGGAAGAAGGGCCACTTTCATCTCATGACAGTATCCTGCCAGCCCCCAGCCACCGCGTCTCCCGCTCGCCCCACCCCTCCTGGCCCCTTTCTTTACGAGGCATTTTATTAAATAGGGTCACAGCCTGCGTTGGAGTCCCTCCCACAGCCCAGGCAAAATGAAAACACTCGCCTGCCCCCATGGCACCCTCCCCTCCCAGATCTCTGGCTCCTTTGCAGTTTCCCCCTACTCGAGAACGGCGATCTCCACACCACTACAACCTTAAAGTTTTCCAGAGAAACATCAAGGCAAAGGGCTCTAGGGAGGGTGAAGGTCTCTCCCCATTTCTTTTTTCTTACATTAATTATCTCATTTAGTTGAAAGAAAAGTCCAAAAATGGAGCTTTCCCTCAGCAATTTATGATGCTGGAGCAGTAATTTATGGCTTGATACAATTTTATTTTGCTCATTCTTTACACACACACACACACGCACACACACACACACTTAAGGAGACACTAACCCAAATTTATCACACTAAGTACCTGCCTGCTGAAAGTAAAGGACTGGACATAATTTACAGAGCAAGATGGGGAGGAGTTTGTTTGTGCTGGGGGCGGGGGGGGGGACATTTAGAAGAGTTAATGTTTGATAGTTGGTCTTTGAAGGCAGGAGGCTCCTCTGGATAGAAAGAGAAAACTCAACTAATTAAAACTGATGTATCACTTTCAGGAGAAGAATGTGCCAGTAACGAATCTGTGCATGGGTGGAAACAATGGCAGGCTGCCTTAGAATGGCAACTTAGACATCCACTAGGAAAAACATCCTGATTTCAGCATCAGACCGATAGGGTCTGAGATCTATTTTACCAGGGCAGTAGCCAAAACCTTCTGCCAAAGTGACTGGCCTCATGCAGGTCACACAACTCGGGTGCAGAAATAAATGTGGGTCATCAGTAGGGTTTGAATCACGGCCATGGCATGCCAACAATGTAAACCATTGCAGCTCTGGTTAGGGGAGGTGGTGGGGACCTGCTGCTGCAGCTCTGCTGTTAACTGTGTTTCAGTAGCAACCAGTCAACTGTGGATGGCTAAAGAGAAGGTCAGTGCCTGCCCCAAAATACTGACAGGCAAAGCAGAGAATGACAGGGAGAGAGCAGAGGGCACAGAGAGGGGTAAGTGACTTCTCCAAGACCACCTTGCACATCAGCTGCAGAGCTGAAATTATGGCTCGGGATTCATGCCTGTGTGGCCAGTGCTGGGGGCCTTCTTTTGTTCTGCTGGGGGGCTCATGAGAAGAAAACCAAAATCCCGGTTTGAGGGGGGGGATCTCACCCATTATTCCACTCCACCAGGGAGACCACCAGCAAAAATAGTTCATCACAGGCCTGTTGTGAGGTGAGTGGCTGTGCGAGGCCTGGGCATTTTGGAGGTTATGAGTAGTCTGGCTGGGACACTGGCATTAAGGCTTTCATTGGGCATTACGAGTCAAGTGAAAGAGGGTTTTGGGCGCACTGGTCTTGGCAATAGCTGCATCTGTGAATTGATGGGTGCCCACGGATGAATTAAGGCTCAGCTTTCCCAAGTCCGTGCTCTGGCTGAAACCTTACATCTTGCTGTACTTACCTCTCTCCAAACTAGACTGCCTCCAGGGGAGCTGGAAGGGGAGATCAGATGGGAACATCCTGGCTTTGTCTCTGCATCTTCCAGTGTATCTTCCTGAAGTGTCCTCTTCCCACCTACAGATAGATAGATACCTGTGACCCTAGCACCTCCCCAGCCAGCCCTCCTCTCCAAACCACTAGGCTTGGTGACCTTCATGGCCAGAGGAGAGCTCCCTCCTCGCACTATATCCTGTAAGATGAAGGCAGTAAAGTCTGAGCAATTAAGTATGCCAAGAGGAGAAACATGTGCAAGGCATCTCAACTGCTAGTTACTTTCCTTCTGTGCACGTGAACTTCCTTAACTTCACGAGGAATCTCCATCCGTCTTCCAGCTAGGAATCTGAGCCATAGGACTCATCCAGTGACTGGGACATGGGTCACATAGCAAGCAAATGCCATTAAATCTATGTCAGCTGAGGCCAGGTAAGCCCCCTGCAGCCAAACCGTTCTTCCACTTTGGGAGACCTTCGGTTGCCTTGATCAGGCACTGGCCTTAGCCTCTATTCCGCTTTCTTTGTACGGGACTAAGTGCACAGTTTCCTCTGTATCACAGATTTCCTTTTTCCCTTAAAACTCTAAAATACTGAAAATCACCAAAGTAGAAGGTAAGTATGGGGATGGAGGAAGGAGGCAAGAAGAAATGACTTTTTGTTAAAAAAAAAAAATAAAAAGGGGGCTCCACTGTAAAAATTATTTGACAACTGCTTGTTACCCAAATGTAGATTCGTTCAAAAAGTCCCTTTCTGAAAAGCGTGGTCAAGCGGTAAGTGTCCCTTTAAAGCAATATGGTTTTGCATCAGGCAAAAGTACACAAGACAATAGCCTGTGCTTGTCAATCTATGCAGCAAATTTCTAGAGCAAAACAACAAAAGCCCCAGAAGGTGATTTGTATGTAAACACAGAACACCCGCTCAATTTGGTAGGAAAGGTGTTATTTTTCTTGCTGCTTTCTCTGTAGACATCAGCTTGTTCACGAATCTTACACCAACCCACAGCAGTGGCATTAAACAGGTGAGGAGAATAAGGTTTTTTCTTATTGATTTAGGGGCAGTTTCATTTGTAAGCGAAAGGGCAGCTGTCAATAGACTGCATGATCTAAGGCACCAGTCCAGAAAAATGTTAAGCACGTGAGCACTCTGAAGCAAGCATCAGATTCAGGGCTGTCGAATCGGGGCCAGCAGCTCAAAACGTGCTTTATTTCATGTTGCATCATAACTGTATTGCATGAATGAAAGAGAAGTATTACTAAATGGGAGGCTGGACAGGGAAGAAGAAAACATGCCTATTCCTTGTCCAGTAATGTTAGCAATATATTTATAAAAACAAAACAAGAATAATCTTCATTCTTCTGTGCTTCTCAGGGAGCCCTGTCTACATTGTCTGTTTTGTTTAGATTGCACACTCTTCACAACAGAGATTATCTGTATTTTCTGTCTTGTAAAGCACTAGACACTTTTATATAATAGCAATAATCTATAAAATACACAAATAAAAGGATCAGAGCAAGCAGTGATATTGCAGAATTGTTTCTGCCTAAAATGAACAGCGAACATCTAGTTAAAAATATCCGTGTTTCTTTAGATAATAAAACGTGTGTGTGTATTTGTGTGTGTATGTGCATGTGCAGGTATACATATGCGCATTCAGTGGGGGAAAAGAGACGAGGAGTGAGTAAGTCCTTCAGATCTCTAACTGTGCAGCCCCTCAGCATCACGGAAGTACCCGGGGCACAATCAAAGCCGACCGAGGCTCTGAGGGAGGCAGTGGAAGTACGCAGGATATTAAGAGCAACAGCCCATCAGGCCTGCGGTGTCAGCCCTTACGGAAGGAAAGCTGAACCAGCGCGTCAGCGCGAGTTGTCCTTATCCCCATTTAGGAAGCAGGGTTGGGCAACGCAAAGTTCTGGTAAGAAGAAACGAAACCAGGATATCTGGGGTTTAATCCCCCATCCCCCAGGCTGCACCGACTCAGCGCCTTGTACCAGCCTCCGCCTCTCTCCTGGTTCTGCTTTTGTCATCCTGAACATGGGGCCGACGATTTTCCCCGCTCCCAGGGTGTTCGCGTGGAGGAGCTGGGGTAGGTGCAGCCCTGAGCCAAGGGAAGGGCTTGGGGGAGCTGCGCTGTGCGGCAGGAGCGAGCGGCACGGGGAAGCACGACGGCCAGAGGGCAGAGAGGAAGGGTTGAGAGGGGAAGGCCTATAATCCCCTTGGTAAATCCACGCCTGAACTATAAAAGGATAATCCATGTGCAGCCCTGGCCCCACTTATAGGATTTAGCTCTTAGTGTGGAATACTAATATTTGGCTGTTTGTTTATGCCTGTAAACTAATTTGGCAGTTTCTTATGATTCTCACAAGGAGAATTTATTCCTATTTTGATATTACTCAAAGCCTTGGGTCCTGGAGTCAAAGGATTATATGCAAAGCTCTGAGCAGACTTTTTTAATCCTTTCTCTTAAGAAATAACAATTTGTTGTGGGTACAGCAAAATGCTTAAAAACTGGTCAGCTGTTCCACAGCACAATGGCACCAGAAAAGAAGCCACACAGTAATTACTTTTTTTTTTTTTTTTTTTTTTTTTTTTTTAACATGGTGATTTTTGAGCCAGTTTCACAACTGTGGAGGAGAATGGGGATCAATCCCATGGCTTTTGAAGAGTCAGGTACGGTTGAGCCAGGCTCTGTTTATAGGTTGATACTGCCTTGCTGAGTTTCAATGCTTGGTTGCCTGCTCCTAACCCAACGGCATTGCTGTGGGATAGCAGTATCACAGGTAGAAAGAAATAAGATCCTGCCAATTAAGGTAATATGCAGACTTCTGGAAGGAAGGGGGCAGAGGGAGAAAAAGCCACGTGAAAGGATCAGGAATTCAGCCTTCAATTAAAAAGTAACTTTCTAACCTTGGACAATGCAGAGAATGGCTTGAAAATGTGACACACGCACCCCCTTAAAACAGAAAGCCAGTAAAAGAATCCCAGCTATGTTATTTTTATAATCTTGATGGTTTGAGGGTTTGTTCTTTCATTTTTGAAGAGTTGAAGTTGATAATACTAGGAAAGCAGTGTCTGTTTTTTAATGCAAAAAGTAGTTTTCATTGCAAAGTGTAAAGAAATGGAATGAAAACCATGGTTCTCTCTAAATGTATTTGTTATTATTCCTCTCCCAGAGTCCTAAAAGAAATTAAAGGTTGCAACTATAATAACAGTTAGAAGCAGGGCAAGTTACACTGTTTATTAAAGATTTGCCACTCAATTCAGGAAAAGATTTAATTTTAATTCTGTGCCCGAGACCATCTATTCTGAGAAGATTTAAGCACATACCTAAAGTTGAATAACTGCAGAAGGGCTTCACCAAATCAAGGCCTTGAGGAGAAAGCTGTCAATAAAATATGAAAATTTATCATGACAAAAAATCTCTCCCTTAGTAAAAACTGAGGCAAAACCTAAAAAACAAACCTTCATAAATCGGGCAAACAAGACAGGCAGATAAGAATCACATCAGACAGTGGAAATGAGGCAAAAACAATTTAAATTATTCACACATTTCGAAACTTCACACGGCTGAAAAGGGAGGGTGAAACCTTGTTGAATATATCAGAGACACAACCAAAATTTGTGAAAAGCAGTTTAAACTGGAAACACTAGGTACAAATCCTACGAGTCCAACAGTGAGAAGTTTTTAGAGGATGCATTTGCATATCAGTACCTGTTCGGTTTTTTTTTTTTGCCTCCTCTTCAGATCTTACAGTGACTGATTCTCTCATATGATTTCAGCTTCTCGGGCTGCCTCTCTTTCAGAGCTGCCTGGACAACAAACTCCGCTCAAGGCACATTTACTTACCACCTAGTTGGGCTTCTGTACAGGAGCAGCACAGCAGACCGGCAGCCGTGGGGGAGAGAGGATGCTTGGGCACACCGTAACGCTTTCGTTAATTCCCACCGATACCCGGCGAATCTACGTGTGGTTAAATACACAGATCTGTTGTCATTTTTACCCCTCATTCAAATGTTGACAGGCTGTTCCGTCTCTGTTAAAAACAGTTAATAATTAATCTTTAATGATAGGCAGATTTGAAAAATATTTTTACATGAGTGATATTTTCCCAAATTTGTTACAAAGACAATGGGAAGGGGACAATGTATTCATACAGACAAAGGGAAGGGGGTGTTTGGCTGTCTGCTTTTGCAAGGGTTTGGACTTATTTTTGGTTTTCACCTCTTTTTTTCTAAGCTTGTTTTTAGTGACAGGATTGAAGAGCCCCCCAGATTACCCAAAACTAGGGAAAAAGCATATCACACCAAAGATCCATTCATTTAGTTTATCAAAAAAATCAAGAGGTGACTTGCTTCCCGCATACAAATTCTTTCAAAATATCAGGTACTAAAAAGCTCTTTAATCTGCCTGAGAAACCCACGACAAGAATCAATGGATAAATGCTGAAGCCAGACAAGTCCCAATTAAAAATCAAGCACTGGACTATTTTTATTTTGCTTTATTTTTTACAAGGAAGTCAGGGTGATTAACCATTAGAGCAAGCTATTAAGGGAAGGGCTAGAGTCTCCCTTTCTCAACATCACCAGATCAAGGCATGTATTCCTTCTGGAAGTGGGGCTTTATTCACACAAGTTATTGCATTTAATAAAGGGGTAACGGGGTAACAATTTCTGGCTCATGCTACTTAGGAATCCATTAAAATCATCTTAAAGTGTCTTGTGAGCTTAAACTGCATGAACAACTTCAGGGCCCTCAGCCTATTCTAAACAGGAGGCTTATTTTAAAAATTAAGGAAAGTGAGAACAACCCCCCCCAACAACTTAAAAATTATTTTTATTAAGGAAAAAAAGGGTGAAAAATTTGTAGCAGCAACAACAGATCTGAAGTGAAAAATGATCCCAGGATCCGGGACAGAGCTCTGGCAGCAAGTTTGCTGCCGCCCAGGGCCCAGCGCGGCTCTGCCCCCAGAGCCGGCGGCCTTCGGGGAAGGAGCTGCTCAGGCTCCATGGAGAATCCTGCCTTGCCGATTTCCAGCTGAGCAGCTTTCCACACTCAATGGCCGTCCCCGCTGCTTTCATGCAGGGATGTACTCTAGCTCGGAAGAGAGCAGTTCTGTTTAGATAGCCCCCAATCCTAGCTTTACCTCATCCCTTCCAGCAGAGTCACTGTAATTAAGATTTGTTAAGGTTTGGAAGAAATCTCATTAATCAGATAAGATCTGAACTTTATTTTCTTTTTAAAGACCCAATTTGATCTCTCTTGCTTGTGATAATTGCTCTCTTCTTCTGACATGGAAATTCATTTTCCAGGCACATAAAACACAATAGATTTCCATTGTCAACAGCAGCAACCCCACGAGAGTTGAAAATATTCCTCCAAAGGCTAAAAAGGGTGTTGGGAGCAAGCAAATCCAGACACAGGCAGGGAGAGGGAGAAAGACCCTTGCAGGCAACACAGGCCTGAGGGCTGTTGAAAAGCAGTGGTGGGGGAGAATAAGGTTTGTGTGGTCTGAAAAGGGGCAGGGGTGTGACAGGAGAAGGGGGACAGCAAGAATCCCATTGCACCCCTTGGGATGTGGGGCTGAGCTGGCAGTTCCTACCTAGGGACCCTGCACAGGGGGGAGAAAAGTTGTTGCCATTCTCAGTCCCTGACCTGGGGGAAAAAAAGCCTCCTTCGCCCGAGTTTATCAGAAACCAATGCTTCAAAGAACGATCAGAAAAGCTCCTGGATGGCTGACATTTCACATGAGGCAGCACCAGGATAAATGACACAGTGTGAAATATACTCTACCGCATCAAATCCTATCAATCAGCAGGATTCCTGGTTTCTAAATGTCAGGTGTGGAATATGAACTCCTTGGGAACATCTGAATTGGAGGATGGCTCCCTTCCCCACAGCTCTCCCCCAGCTCCTTGCAGACACCAGTGGTCCTCCCCCACCTCTCCTTACCGATGGTCACTACGGGCAGGCGCTGGGCTGGGAGACGGGGGCCTTAGCACAGGCAGCTCCTTGAGCAGGTGCGCCGTGGGATAGAGGGGGACCAGGGCTGGGGGTGGATGCAGATGGAGGGGCTCTTTCAGAAGAAGGCAGCCTCTCTAGCCCCAGAGCCCATGGGGTAGACAGGGAATGCATGCCATCCCCCTCATCAGTCCCTGCTGTCCACAGCCTCCTCCAGCTGCAAGTACAGCATGGGGAACGTGGTGGGAGAAAGAACATGGGAGGTCCCCTAGCTCAGATATCAGCTCCCTATCTCCTGCTAACACGTGGGAGATAAGAGGGGCAGTAGCACCCTGTGTGCTAGCTGAGCCTCACCCCACGGAAAACCACGCACACAGGTAAAGTGTCACCCACGGGCTAAGGGGACAAAGGAGGAAATAACCAGGAAGAAAGGAGCAGTCACAGCAGCTGCTCTGCCCCTCCTCAGCCTCGGCCTGTCGGCCCTTCTTCCTCACTGTGGCACTTCAGCCAGGCAGACGGGCACCAAATCAGGAGCTGGGCCTACCCTCTTCCCGCTGCCCAAAGTCCTGTGCCCTATCACCCCGCTGGCATGCCAGGCTAAAGCCAGTCCTGATGCCAGTCCCCTCCAGCGTGTGCTCTGCTCCTTATGCCAGAACAAGGCCAGGAGAGCCCCAGCCCCAGCTGCACCAAGAAGCCCATGGCTACAGGCAGCCTCAGCTGTCCTGAACTATTGCAGAGAGAATAAAGCTGAGCTGCAGTTTTCCAGCACTTCCACAGGGCCCCAAGATCCTACAGAGGCAGCAGTCTCTGTCACAGCTCATCCTGGCCACCTTCCGGAGATGCTGATGCTTGGGGAGGAACAGGCAGTGATGGGAAGCACTGCAAGTCACTTCGGAGCCTCCCAGAAATTGCTCTCTCTGAGGTGGCTGGTCAGCAAGACGGGCTGTGGGTTAGCAGATGAAACAAAGTAGGGAGAGCACCCTGCACCTCCAGCCATGGGGAGGCAGAGACCAGACACAGCTGGAACATGCAAAGACCAGCAGTGCTGCAGAGGTGTTAATAGAGATCTAGGGTGAACGTCCTGGCCCTGCCTGCCTCTCTCCCTCTCTTTGCAGAGAGAATCTGCAAACATATTAATCTCATCTCACACACAAACCCTCTGTCCTGATCCCAGAATCCATATATTAGGAGATTTACATAAATTACCAGCTATCAATAGGGCACATGAGGTGCAACGGCTGAAAGCCAGCACCCTTGCCAAGAAAACAGTACAAGAGGATTGGAAAGGAGGGAGAGGGAGGGGGCTGCAGAGTGGGGTGCAGTGCACAGCCCCAGGGAGCAGGAGGTCTGGGATGGCGGTGGCTGGCCATGGTCTCTAGGTCTCTCAATTTTACAGCCTTACCTTGCTCTGTGGAAGCAAAGGCCTCCTCCTCCTCCTTGCTGTGACAGCTTCCCTCAACATCTCCCCCACAAAGGACCTGGGCAAGCCAGCCCTCCCTGCCCTCCGTTGCCCACCGCAATGAGCACTGGGATACACCCTCTGGGGCCACGGCCTGGTTGGGGTAGTGGGTGCATATCTAATAGGGACAAGGCAATAGGGCCAAGCGCTTCACAACACTGCCTTGCTTTATTTGGGACTTTGCATTTGCCATCTAGCTCGAAGCTTGCCGTAGCCTGTGGTCTCCCCAAGCCACAGGAACCCAAGACATAGAGCCCTCCCAGAGCATTCAACACTTCCTCCACTCCCACTTGTTTCTTCCTGAAGTGTTTTGTCTTTCCTGGGAGAGCAGCAAGCAGTGCACATTTGCTCAGCTGCTGACCTCCCCACCCAGCCCATGGCAGGGTGCTCCTCCCCTTAGGGTGCACTGAAAAGGGCATTAAAGCCTCTCTGAGCTGCAAAGAACATGGGTGATGCTTAATGAAGGTTTTGAGAGCCAGGTACAGAGGTCTGGCATGTCGAATCAGATTAAAATGCCACCACACTTGAAAGAAACGCCCCTTCCAACATGCTTCCCAGAACAGACCTGCTCCGTAAGGATGCCAAGCATAAAGCAGACGCAGAACCTCAAATGTGTGCGAGCGTGAAGGTACGCCAGGCTGATGCTAGTTTGCCAGTTCCACTTCCCTTGGCACTGGAGCCAGGGCAGAGCCCCATTTCCACTACTGTAAGTCCCAGATACCCAGAAAAGGTGCCCTTTCCTGGGCAAGCCCGAGGTGAGCTCCGAGCTTGCAATGGGATGGGCATGGATCCTTCCTGAGAAGGCCAACGAGCCTCATCTCTCCTGCAGTATTTTTTAAGCCTCTTAGACTACAGCTCTGGAAAACTCTCCTGCCTCTGAACAGTTGAGGTCCCCTTTGTCACCAGCCGTTGGCCACCTCGGAGAAGAGCCTGCTTTTCCCGCAGTGTTTTGCTGCCCTCTCGGGCCCAGCGCACACATTGCAAGCCCCCCCCCCCCCGCAGGCCCGTGCCTGCACCCTTCGTCAGCGCCCTCTCTTAGAGGGCACCTAGGCACAAATTGTTCCTTCTCCTGCCAGGAAAAAGCGCAAGTGAAAAAGGGAGCCAGGTCCCTGGTTTGGGTCTGGACCAGGTGAAGGGCGCAGAGAGCAGCCAGAGGGGCCCCAGGGAAGACCCAAGGCGGTCTCAGTCCCAACCCCTCAGACTGTGGAAGAGAGGGTCAGAACGAGCTCCCTATGCTGCAGTGTTCATAGGAGCTAGAGCATCACCTCCACTTCAGAAGGGCATTACGGGGCACCCGTCCTTCCTCCATTCCTCTGGACAGATGGGCATCACCATAGCTCAACCTAACATGGCCATGGACTCCTGGGATTTTCTATGTCCCACGCATGTAGTGCCGAGTACCGTGTGATCCTGGCTACCTCCAAAGGCTGCAGCCATACTAGTTATCTGAAAGCTTTCTCTAGGCCTGAAGCACATCCCAGTGTTATTTCTAGTACTGGGGAAGATGGAAAAGCAGCCAGTGGTGAGAAGAAACAAAGCAATATGAGCCATAGAAAAGAGGCCTGGACTTGATTTACCTGCTAGAGAAGAAAATTAAAAAGGGGAGAACTTTTCTTCAGCTTTCTTTTTCCACTACCATAAAACAAAGTGAAGTGTGAGAAGTCAACATTGGTTCACACACACACCTTCCTCGTAGCAGTGACTAGAGTACGCACAGACCTCAGCAGAATTATGTTGATATAGGACAACATGTGTGACACCATGAAAACATGACTTACAGCAGATACTTCTAATTGCAGTCATACAGCACTTAACACACTAGTCGGCATCCTTCCTGCCTGCAATGCCAATGTGCAGGTGTAGGTACCTGCTTCCATGTATGTTCCCGGTATCTGTGTACACAGGCTAGGAGATGCAAATCCAAACCAGATCTAGCATTTATGTTCCATAAATGGAGGCTGAAAATGGATTCAAGTTTACAACCAGCATCTCTGACACATCAGGACTCCGTGCCAAGGGACAGAAGTTTCATGGGAAAGCTATTGCTATGAGACCCCAGTTCAGAATTAGATTATTGACCATTCTGAAAGTCTGTCTCAAAACTTCTGCAGTGGTTCTGGCATCTGGAGTCCAAACTCCTTTCCCCCAAACCCAACCCGCAAAACCTTGCAAAGCCTAGGAGATGGGGTTCTGCATTCACCTCTTCCTGTCTGTGCAGTCACATTTCACACTAGCACCTGAGGACCACCTTGCTGTCCCATTTGCCTGCAGCTCAGCCCATTGAGGGAACTGGGAGCTCCAGGCTGTGCTAACCTGTCACCCACAGGCCACCTCTAAGGCACTGAGCTACCAGGGACCTGAGGTGGGTGCCCTCAGCTGCAGGCTGAGAACACCCCCCCCCCTCTGTCCCCAGCAAGCCCCTTTGCATGTGCCAAGGCCCCTGTGCCCCGTGGGTGGCCCGCACTGCCCATGGGTGGCCCGCACTGCCCATGGGTGGCCCACGCTGCCCTGCGCAGCTCCACGCAGACCACGGGCTCCACGCTGTGGCCAGACTGCAGCAGCACACAGCAGCCCAGGGATGAGGGCTGGCAGGCCTGCAGGACTGGGAGCCCCTTCCCCAGCCAGTCACCCTGCGGTGCAGCAGCTTTGCCCAAAACACACCTCCCCTATTTACACACTTCCACAGGAGGATCACGGTTTTGTCTGTCTCTGCCTTCATTCTCAAGGGAGTTTTCATTGCTCTCCTCCTCTGCTTATTCCAGAGACCTGGATGTTGTCCCAGGGTTCCTGTCCACGCTAGTGTCCGCAAACCAGATCGCAGCACAGCCCAGGCACTTCAAAATTCATCCCTTTTGGGCCTGAAATCATCTCTCTTGTTCCCATAAGACAGCTCCCTGTTTGTTCTTTCACTTGCTAGGCAGCTCTGAATTTTAGCCCAACTATGAGACTGTCTTTAAGCATTTAAAAGAATGCCATGCCCTGAGCTGTCAGATCCTATGACTTTCACGTCCCACCGCAGCCGTCCTCTTTAACTGAAACTCTCCTATAAGTGCACCACTGCTCACTCTCCCATAGGGCCGTATGCCAGGGCCAGGAGTTACCATGGAAATTTGCCTACTCACCCTTACTCTTTTTCTATCCCAGTACATGTGAGCACCTGCAAACACATCCAGCGTCAGGCAGGAGCCCCACCACTTGGAAACTGCTAGGCAGTGACTCTCTGGTTGTGCACGAGGTGCAAGGCCATAATCCAGTGCCAATACTGTCTTAACAGGGTGACAAGTTATAACTCAGCAATAGGAGCACAGCTTGCTGGAAGCACCAGGCAATAACTCCACCAGCAGGTAGCTAGCAGGAGTGCTGCTCTGCTCTGGAAGGAGGGAGAGGAGCCCGACAGCTGTATGGAAACTACCAGAGGGGACAATTCCTTGGCCAGCTACACCAGGAGAGACTGCTCATCACAGTTGCTCCTGAGGTGAGAAGTAACTGCCACAGAGCTGAAGAGCCACTTCAGGAAAGACTGGCCTTCATCGCAGCAGCAGCTGCAGAGCCACTTCAGGAAAGACTGGCCTTCATCGCAGCAGCAGCTGCAGGCAGAAACAGCACAGCCAGCACGTGGCCTGTACGGCAAAGCCTCCCTCGTGCTGGACCAGGATGACCAGCAATGTCTGGGTGTTGTTCAGCAAGGCCAGCAGCAGGCCAAATAAACCAGAAGTCAGCACAGCAGGTGGAGCAGCACCCAGAGGTCAAAGGCAACTTGATTACTGTGGGCCAGGGGAGCATGCTGTTTTCTACCTGGTTATGTTGACAGAGAAAGAGAAGAACCTGAAGAAGCAGCAAAAACAGACAAGTTTCAGTCGAAAAAATGAGACCCAGTGATGGGTTTTACATGAAGCAATGAGGCCTTTTCACCTCTGGAGCAAATTCTTCAGAGCAGCAGTGGATTTTCTGTCCTGATGCTTTAAAACCCTGGCAGGAGACCCTTTGGGATGGATGGGTTTAGACAAAAGAAAGCAGGAGAATTCCCTCAGTTACTCACAAGCTTACACTCAGTGACTGAACAGCCGCTCTTGACTTAAAATTTGTCCCTGGCTCTGCTCGAGCCTTATGGCTCCTTCAGGTGTGACAGACAGACTTGCTTCCAGTACTGCAGCAACCGTGTGGGTGAGGACAATGGGACAGTGACTCAGCTGGGTTCCTAAACTCCACTTACTGCAGGAACAGCCAGCACGTGCGCTCCATCAACACTCCCATTTGCAGTTTGCCCATCTGGATATCAAACCACCTGCTGCCCTGGTATGGCTGACAAACTCCCCGTTTACCCTGTTGGCAGCTTTGGCAGAGCTGTGCACATTGGCAATCCTGGGATGCAGGGAAACCAAGGAGCAAAATGCGATGCGGCAGCAACCAGTCCCAGGATCACTGCATTCTCTTCATTACCCCTTAACCCAGCGCCTGTTCTCCTCATTGAAGCCAGAGTGAGGCAGAAGTCAGGCAGCTCTGCTAGAGGTCCAAGCAGGAGCTCAGTGAATGATATAGAGGGCCAAGAGAACTGTGCTACCAGGGCATGAGCCCTCTGAGCAGACCTGTAACAGCTCCAGGGACAAGGAGACCAAAGCCATTCGGAGAGAGTTAACAGCAGTGCTCTTGATTTGGTGTGAAGTCCATAGGCCAGATTTATCATTCCCAAGGATAACTACATGACAGCTGCTCCGGGCAGCAGACTGGCATCAGGCAAAGGCCTGAGTTTTGGAGGCACTGCCCACCCACAGTCACCCGCTCAAGTCAACTGTGCCTGTAACAGCAAACAGGAAAGAAACAGAGGGTGAAACTAGGTGGAAGAGCTCTGCCTGGTTTGCAGCACAGTTACTCCTCTTTCAGCCAAGCTGGAGAATGAACCTACAGAGTCGGCTGTCCCTCCAGCCCCAGGCTGGCTTCTGAAAGCATATTAAAGTAGAAGGAGGCCTTGTCAATGGGGCAAGAGGCTTCTCTTAGCCTTGGGCTTACTCAGCCTTGGGCTGCAGCAACCAAGAGGAGCAAGTTTCCATTCTTGATCTGTGTTAAGAGCACCACCAGTTGTCCATCTCAGAAGAGCAGCTGGGCCACAGGCCCGGCAGAGGATTGTACCAGTTCAAAGGGAGCAGTTTTCTGGTTGACCCACTGTCTACAAAGTCTCTCACAGAGTTGCTCATGGACTTACACATGGTCATAAACCGGAAGACCAACCTCTATGTTACCCTCTCAGTGCCCTTCACGGGGGTCGCAGCAACTGTACTGTAACCCTTGGGAAGAGGCAGCTGCCAACAAAAGTAGAACTAATTTGCACTTCAGGTCCAGGGACAGACGACAATTGTTCACAGGGAGGCATGAAGCACCCCCACTCTGTTAGTCCTCCTCCAGAAGTACTGCACCCCTTGTGAACAGCTCAGCAAAGCTTCCCCCAGCTAACCCAGCATTTTCCCAGCAACTCCTCAAGGAAACATGGACATATACTCATGAGTTGCAGGGCCCTGCTTCAGCCTGTTGTTCACTCACTCAAGCTGGATGACAATGCCATAACTGAGAGCTCCCTTAAGGGTCCAGATGCCCCGAACCTCTGGCTAGGCCAACGCACATCTCAGACAAACACACAGTAACAAATGCCTCAGAGAAAATCCTGCCTTCACACATTTACTTCCACTCATACTTGAATCCCCTTAATCTCCACCCCCACCTAAGGCTCTGCTCCCTTCACCCCTGAGGCTTCCTGCTTACCAGTGGCCAGACTCCAGCTCTGAGGCAGGATGGGTAAGGCTACTCAGCACTGACATATTTGAAATCGAGGGAACCTGGAGCAAACCTGGATCATTGTGGAGAGCTTCAAGAGGCTCATAAGTCCTGAGCATGAATTTTTCTGCAGCACCACATGTGCAAGGCTCACAACACAGAGGAGTTATGTGACAGACAGGGGAGAGGGCAGATATTAGCTGGGAGTGATGACACTAACTTACTCAGATACAGAAAGCATTACTGCCTTACTGTCCCCTTCTTCCCTGTGAAAATTGAGCATAACATCTCCATCCAAATCCCAGCAGATGTGATTCTCTGTCTCAGCTGACAGGAAGTAAGAGCTGGTGTTCTCAGCAGAGAGCTGAGATAGATGCATAAAGACTCTGTTGCTCTGGGCACCATACGTACACGGTCTAGGAGACCTCTGCCTCCAGATCTATGTGCAGACTGATGAGACAAAGCAGGCAAAGCGCAGGGATTATTAACCCCTTCTTTCATGTGAGGAATTGAGCCTCAAAACCCCTAGGCTTAGTGCTGCCGCAGTATGGAAATACTCAGAGAAAAGATCAAATTGGCAAAAAGCTACAATCCATGGGTAGCAAAGCAGAGAATGGAGTAGGCAGGGAGCAGAGTTCAAGCAAATGCAGAGCCCTTTAAAAGGGGTAAGCCTTGAGAGGAACTCTACAATTGAACTAGACCACAGCGGAACAGTTTTTGGGTTTTCTGGGCAATCCTTTGAGGGCTACCTTCATTTGAAGGTTATAAAGACAGAGGGGGACTCCTCAGAGAAAT
Source organism: Dromaius novaehollandiae (assembly GCF_036370855.1). Taxonomy (NCBI): domain Eukaryota; kingdom Metazoa; phylum Chordata; class Aves; order Casuariiformes; family Dromaiidae; genus Dromaius; species Dromaius novaehollandiae. The sequence goes on from NC_088103.1 coordinate 25,738,164, forward strand.
GCATCTGTATTCACAAAAACAGATTATATATAAAGGTGAGCATTCCTCAGCTTGATTTGGTAGTAGGACAGCAGCTTCCCTGTAGTACTTACATTTCAGCACAAGCAAGCATGCTCATAGAGCTTCTGTATTAGTCCAGTCCCTTTGTATAGGAGGTTAAGAACTAAGAATCTTGGTGTTTTTCCTCTGGCAATAAGAGGGACTGACATAGAAAGAGGAAAGAAGCACGGGCAGCATTTGGGTCCTCTTGTCAGCTCCAATCCAGAAGTGCTGGTGACACCAGACAGGTCATGGCATCTCTTCCCCACTTCCATTTACTTAGATGATCTCTGTGTTGAAGAACTCAGTCTCTATCAACATACATCAAGTAGAGCGGCTTTTAGCTGCTGCTGTAAACACCATGAGTGCCTAAGATGGCAAGTGACACAAGGCAAGAAATATAATCTTTCTTTCTCACATACCATAGTTAAGGAGCTAAGACTAAAAGAAAGGATTTCTTAAATAAGAACAAACATGTAATGGAAATAAACACTTAAAAGTAATTTATTAAAAGCTTCTCCTATCATTATGCTCAGTTATTCCATCCAGAGCTGAGTACTCAAGTTTGGCAGATATGATACTTAATCCTAAATTCAGCCCCAGGGAGTTTGCCAGATAAAGCCAAAGACATGAAGACAAGTCTGCCTGTAATATCACTAAAGTGCTGGCACACTATCACTTGCAGTTTCACTCTCCAGGATCAGACCCCACATCCAAGAAAAGGCATGTTCTCATGGGTGTCTACAGGTTGGCATGAAAATGAAGAGTCCTACGGTGAAAGGCAAGGAGACCCTGTTGCTTCACCCACAATAACTTAGGGCACTACCACGTCCTCATGCTCCTGTGAAGCAGTCACTTGTGACTTGTAGCCCAGAAACAATGGATTTGTCTATTTTTATTTAATTTGGGCAGTTCTCAATGTCACTGGTTAGTTTGGGAAGATTTCTCCCCAGAAAGGATCAGAATCAGTCAGGCCTTGCTGGACCAATTTTGCATTTTGATACCCTTTTCACTCCTTCAGAAGCCGTTTCCCTCATCAACTGCTGAGCAAATTTGTCACCAGATCCAGGATCTTAGGGCTATCAAGAGCTATCAAGACTATATTTCTCCTAATATTTGAGCCATGCTTCTATGTCCAGTGGGAGATGTACTGGCAAGCTGCACTTCTCCCTTCCTCCCGCTCGTAGGCAACCTGCCTAATGTCAGAAAAAGGAAAGATAGCATAGGTCAAGAGGAGAAAAAACACCACTTTGGTACTTTTGCCTTTGGCCAGTCAAAGAAAACTGCTTTCATATGCTGGCCTGACATGCCTTTGTCCCCTGCAAGTAGCTGGATCAAAGTGGGAAGTTTGGAGACTGACAACCAGCTGAGGCAGTGAAGTCCCACAGTGTTAGATACTAAAGACCGTAGTTCAGCTCCAAGACATGACACAGCTCCATAGCAGGGCACAAAATGATTGCTCACAGGAAGGACCTGAACTGCTGCAGGCTCTGCAATAGCTGAGAACATGCTTCCCCAGGCAGTGTCAGCAGATGGAGACTGGAGACATAGAAGTGAACCGGACCCATAGCTCCCTTTTTGGGAGGCCAAGCCAGCCATTAACCTGCAGTGACTCCATAGCTCCTGACCACAGCCAGGCCTGATCCACCTAGCCCATCAGTTCTGCCTCATTGACTGCAGGCAACCTCTTCCAAATGCTGCTGTAAACAGCAGGCTCTTGGAGGAGGCTGGAAGGTGGCCCTGGTAAGGTTCACAGGCCACCTCCTGGCTCTCTCCTCTCAAAGCACAGACACCTTGCCATGTGAAGGAAACCTTTGGCAGCTGTCTTGTGCTGGGAGACAGGGTTTGTTGAGCTTGGCTGAGTAATCCCAGCCGCTCCCGTCACTGCAGCTGCATGCATCCTTGTTCTCCCAACGCAAGGATCGCTGCCTCGCTGAATCACCCCATTAAATTGCTAATATCTTATTGTTCTTTAAGATTTTGAAACTTGCTGCGAAACGTTTACAGATAATTTTTTTGCCTGCAGTCACTGTGCCTAATGCCCAGTCATTGAGTGCCATATGTGTTTATATGCACTGCAATTTTCCACTTGATTACATTTTACCACAAACACTTTCATCCACTCCGCAAAGACAGCAGCAACACATCCATAACATTCAGAGCAGCCCAGACAGACAGAACCCAGACACAAATATCTCCACTGGCCAGGACATCTCAAAATGTTAGATAAGTCCAGGTGACCTAAGCTCCAGTTCCAAAGTGTCCAAGGTCACAAACACCTGTCACCTAAAAGCAACATGCAAAGTCACCCTCACGCTTCAGCTTTCCTGTTATGCATTGGGTGCTGCTCAGAGTACAGAACAGCTGCACAATGCAGAGATGCTTGCAGATAACTGAAGATGGCTCAGATCTTCCAGGAGACATGGGATGACCCAGGCCACTACAAGGATGTTTATCACCTGGACCCAAAGCTGCAGCAACCCATGGAGACAATAACAGTGTTGCATGCAAAAGGATTTTGTTCATTCTTCCCTCCCTGCAGCACAGACCTGTTCTGAAACTGGAACCTGCACCCCTGAAAGTGAGCCTCCAGCCAACTGGGGGTTATCCAACTTGTCCATGCTGGGGATCACAGCTCCTGATTGCAACACCCTCCCATTCGCAACTAGGCAAGTCACTTTACCACCCCACTGCAGCACAAAACACCCTGCCAGGAAGGTCAGCCATTGCCTGAGGACAGAACTCCCCTCAACTCCAGCTGGCTCAGGGCCGCAGAGGTGGTTATACAGCCAGGCACAGCCTTCCAGGATAAAACTGGCAACAGATTCATCTACACAGCAACACTGATACCCCTGTGTGAGCTAATGCATTTCACTGACTGAGCACAGCACTGAGCAGAGGACCTGACTCAGCTCCGATAATAAGACCTCAGCAGTGACCTAGGCCTCAGCACTGCGCTGATGTAGCAGCACTGCTTCAGTTATGCAAACGCCTCTGCCCTAATCCTGTGCTGTCCCCACCTGCTCCACTGCATGGTATGGATGCTCACGGGGAGAAGTGACAAGCATCTGCCGCGAGAGAACTAAGAGTTCCCAGTTCAACGTTGTCAACTCCAGCCTGCCCTACTAACCAGCTCTGCAGAGAAATAAGTGCAAGTTCAGTGAGGAATCTCTGCACAGCCCTGGAGACCAAAGAACATATCCCATGACATCCTGCCACAATAACTTCTGCATACAGAAATAAAATAATCTGATAATTCCCATAAATCCTGGAAGATATGTATTTTGTCACTGTGACGCTACATGATGCCCAGCCACGAGTGCATGCAACAGGCATGAATCCTTAAAGACCTACATCCCATCGGGGGGTTATTCATGACTTAAAACAGGCTTTCTAGGATAGCCATCACTAATTGCATTGCTTAGACTCCATTTCTGCTGATCCTACGCTTTCTTCCTGAAAGCTCCCAGCACTGAGATAAACTGTTGAAGACCTTGGCCATTTTGCCTTCTTGTTATATCCAAGAAGGAAACATTACTTCTCTTTTGTGGAACTAACTGTCCAGGAACAGGTCATTTACTGCTGCAAAATAAAGCCCTAATGAATGATTTGCAGTCCTAACTGAACACAAGGGAGCAAACATAACTTCCCCGAGGCCTCACACTGGAGACAAGACTGAAGCCAGTAGTGACTGCTAGCCTAGAATCACAAAGCCAGCCTTCCTCACCATTGACACGTGAGTACAAGCTGTGGAAAACGAGCCAGATCAGCTAGCCTAACTGCCAACAAAGGTCAACACTGCTATGCCAAGCATCTACAGGCCTCTCCAACAACACTGTTTAGCATTACTGGCACAAAATCAATATTTCCCTGAGTTTAGAGCAACTCAGCAGTGACCTTGGCAGAGGTCACTCCCAAGATGTGGGGCAGCATGTCTGTCAAAGGGAGTGGACACTGCCTTTTGATCTGCTGGAAAGTGCCTCTTAGCTCCTCTCCAGTTCAAGTCATCTTACCTGCCAGAGATCTGATGCAGTCAACCACCAAGGGACCAAAATGCCTATTCCAGATGAGTTCATTACCCACCCTTTGGACTTGGGGTGCATGAGCTCTTCGGTCTGTACTTGAAAGGAAATCTTCTCATGATGAGAAGAAAAACAACTGGGTGGTGCAGGAAGTAGGTGGTGTAGGAAGTAGGTGGTGTTTTTTTCCTCAGCATCTTTACTGAACCTATCCAGCCTGCTGCTAGTGGGCCCTGCTGCTAAAACTGACTCTCATGCCTAACATGTAAGGCAAGAAAAGTAGCTCACAGGGTAAGCAGTAACTACTGATGTTTCATAAGAGGGTGTGAGCTCCCAATTAACTCTGGGAAGCTATCACCTGTCTGGCTAACTCCTCACAGAGGTGTAGCTGCATTGAGCTAGGGGATTTGGCCTTGTGCTGCTGCATAGCTGTCTTGTCCCATCTCAAGAAGTGGTGACTTCTGAGCACAAACATCCACTTCCACCTGCCCTGCTCTGTGCCCATCCTGAAGAGTTAGGGCAGTCTTGTCCTGGGGCCTTTCAATAAGGATGATCCTGTTCACTGTCTTCTAGACTCAGTTCAGGACTTGTTGAGCTGTGTGATAGGAATATGAGACAAGAGGACCCCTTTGGACACTGTGTCCACTCCCCTACCTTACAATATGTGATCACCTTGTGTAAGAACTCTACATCGAGTTCCATCTGACTTACAGTGCAGCATCCTTCACTTCCTTTTCTACTTCACTATCTCCTTAACTTTTGTAAATCTTCGTTACAATCCATTGCTCTGCACAAAGGGTCTCTAGACCTCCCCAGAACCCCTGAGAGAGTGGATTTATTCCAGAGCCTCTCCTACCCCCTGCAGAGGGTATTTGCTTTCAAAGTCTACAAACTTCTTTCCCCATAGCAAGGGCAGACTCACAGGGGAGCACTGCCCCTTATGGAAGCGTAGCTATTCCTACATGATGCTAAGGTAGCATGGGAAAAGAAGTGTATTCATGTTAAGAGGAGAAAGAATAAATCTAGAAGTAGAGCATCCCTTGGTCCCATGCAGGGGGGATGAAGGATGCTGTACAGCTTGATTAGAGTGCATGCAAAACACTTTTGGGAGTATGATATGCCCCAGTCCACCCCATATCTATTTCAGTTTGGAGGCAGAGCATTTGCAATCACATATACCATGGCCTGAGAGCTCCCTTGGCTGCAGATGGATGGAAGGCACCTTGATTACAATGTGACAATCCATGTGAACCATGACAGACACTCAGAGGTAACTTCCATCCTGCACAGGGCAAAGGGAAGTTTCCCAGGGCGGTTTCCACTCCCATGTGCCAAACCATGCCCATTCTTTTCCCCTTGATGATCCTAGCCTGCTCTCATTCCTTCTCCCACAGATTTTCCCTCCAGCCACTCTGTTGGAAGCTGGTATTTTTCTGAGCAGCCTTGTTTCTTCCCAACTGCCTTTGCACTGAAACCAAGATTTGAAGGGGAGCTTGGGGAAAGGGAGGGGGGGAAATATGACACATCCAAGCTATAGTGAAACAACAGATTCATCACAGCTGAGGGGGGCCCACATGGTGCCCCAACTGGATGCTGTCCCAATGCCCATTTCCCCAGCTGGCTCTGCTGGAGTTCTCCCTGCCGCTTCCCTCTGCCTCTTTGTGGCGATGTCACTCCAAGAGAACTGGCTGGTCTGATTGGCAAGAGAACACGAGGGGTGTCAAAGAAGGTGCTCGCAGACATTTCTTGGCCGCCTCAAGGAAATAAAGGCCATCGCTGAGCCTGTCAAAATGATTAATAGCTTACAGGGAATGAGGGGGAGGGAGAGGGAAGGAAAAGGAAGGAGTAGAGACAGATGGGATGGGGAGAGCTATAAACAAACTGCAAAAGCAGGAGACAAGATTGCCTCTGTGCTGGGAAAGAGGTAGAAGCAAGGAGCTTGAGGAATGCTTCAGGTTGTGCTTGGAGTGAGTTGGTGGCAGACGAATGGACCCTTCAGAGTCCCAAATTCCTCTCAGATTTCCACTCCTGTTCCCTCCAGATTTGCATCAACCCTGAACATCAGCTCAAAGAGCATTAAGGTCTGCCTTGCCACAGTGGTGTCAGACCTGACAAGCCAAGGAACACTGCCCAGCCCTACAAGTCTCCGCAGTTCACATGAATGGACTTAAGACCAGAAATTTATTACCTCAGATCCCAAACAGGGCTATACTGCCCCTGTACCTTCCAGCTCTACAGCCTATGATAGCTAGCATTAGAACCAAGTCCCCGCCAGCACCACTAATTCTTTGCTACCTGGGGCTTATCACCCCAGTGAAATACAGAACAGGTAAGAGCAACTTCTGAGAGACTGTCAAAAGCTTGGACTCTGGCAAAGGAACTCCAAGCAGCCAGGCTTGGGGAGAATCAGTCCAGCATCCTTGGTACTAAGCTCTCCCACAAAAAACACTCCCTGGGATGCCACTGTTACCCTCCCATATACCCTCTCTGTGGGCAAGAGACTGTCTTATTATAGAGACAGGTGATTTTACCTTACTCCTTTATCAGCTTTCAGCTCAACTAGAACCCTCAGGTAGCTTATTGCATGAGGCCATCTGTGCTTAAGAAGTTCACAGAGTACACAACTTGCAGCAGATCTCCTCATAACATAAGATTATGTAGGCACAGGATAGCACATACTCTCTTTCCTATCCTGGCTTCGCAAGGAGTTTCAAATCAAATCCAAGGTTCTTCTCATCAAGACTTTCAATGACCCAAACCTGGGTATTCAGGAAAAAAACCCTGAAACTCTGGGATGAAAATCACACCTGCAGCTCCTGTTATCCAGCACAATGACATTTCCTACAGCAAGGGCAGTACTTTTCCATGTCAATTGCTGGGCTTTCTCAGGGTTTATTCCATGTTAATCGGTGAATTCCAACAGCAGCTCCACATTATCACAGCCTGCTTTACCATTCACACAAAACATAAGGTTCTCCAGTTGTAAACATTCTAAACACGCATTTAACATCTTACTATGAAGAAGAACCAGCCCTCCCCCTATGCATTTAAGCGGGAATGAAAGTCACTACCTGACACATCTAGCAGGCTGAGAAATGTGACCAATGATTCTCTTAACAATTCTCAGGCACTAGCTGAAAAGCCCAGTTAGATCCTGTCCTGAGATCTGCAGTGCTCTCTTCCATTTTTGAGTTCTTCTGGTAAACAATACCAGCCACAGGAAGAGGCTGAAAATCCAATCTGCTAATATTTGTCCAATCTTGGAGCCAGCTGGGCACAAGGACAAATTGCTCAGCTCCTCCCCTGTGCAGGTATCTGCTTTGATTTCTACTCACAGACAGAATAATCACCCTGATGGAAACCTCCACCCCAGGTGAACAACCTAGCCTTGCAAAGACACAAGTCCTTACTGAAATCAATGATTCCAGTAAGCTCAAGTCTTAGGACAAAACATCCAGCAACTTTACATGCCCTGGAACTTGCCTGTAATCCACCCCAAATTATTTTCATTGATCTAACAAGAGGCAGTCTTTCTTTCTGGAAACCATGCCCAGTTGTTTAATTTGACAAGACTTTGAAATACAAATCCATCTTATCCTTTAAGTAAGAGGACTAAAAACATGTCCTACAGCCTCCCCTCAATAGTATACACTTCACACGAACACTACTCCCACTGCAATATGTCCAAAGCTTCTCATATCTGCTATACCAGGTCCCTTGCAAGAGCCTCCTGTTCTTCTTTTGACTTTAGCCATCCCATCATATCCCTTCTCTCCTAAATATTCTTTCTATGTTCCATCTTCAGCTTGCTGTTTGCCTGGCCAAGCAGCACTGCAGGCTGTGACCAGTTCCAACCTTTATGCATGATGACAGACCAACTAGCTACTGCCTTTTCCAAACGATGAGAGCTGAGCTGTCCTTGTGCTCCCACTAAATAAGGGCATTAAGATGGTCTCCTCTACTAAAGCTCTAATTCATGTCATGCTCCTACCAGTTGTGTAGCTTTAAGGTCTGCAAGCTTTGTTGAAACAGGGAAATGGTTCAGGAGTTACAGGGAGAGACACTGGTAGACTGATCTCAGGAAAGAAGGAAAAAAAATCTATCACATAAATACAACTATTTCTCTTTACTTTAAGAGCTCTGAAATATCTTACCAAACTTCCTCAAGTTTTCTCCATATGAATATTTCCTGCTGGACAGGAAACTTCAAACAGACATGACTTAATGTGACAGAGTTGATGGAACAGTCTAGGCTATAATTCTGGAGGCAAACTAGCTTTTGGGTTGAACGTCTCTCTGTGCCTTGCTTACCACTGGCTTATTGGGTAAGCTGGGCCTTAGATAGCTGATTACATCCAATTCATAAAATCTAGCCTGTCCAAAATAAACAGAAGGATAGAACTGTAATGCTGCATGACAATGGCAGGCTCAGTGAAGAACTCCAAGCTAGAGGGAATCTAGATTTTATTTGCACAGGGTCTGCATTTAACATAGGACCTTTGTGATCAATGGAATTAATAGGGGGTTGTAGCTTAAAACAGTCCCTTGCTGTGTATGATTCTTGTGTCAGTAGGTTCTTCTAAAAAAAGGTAATCCACAAGTTTTTCCTTGAGCCTAACTTGATCAAAGATACAGTGAATTGTTAAACAGTTTCACCAGGAGTGAAAGGTTAAGGAAAGAGGGATGACAAGCACTACCTGCCCTTTCTCTGGGGCGAGATAGGTAGGTCTCCAGTCCTCCTCTCTCATAATTTAAGCCTGTGCTCTGGAATGTTCTAGGAACCTTAAATAAAGAGGAAGAGGGGTATGTTTACTCTAAACAAGATTACACAACATGATAATGTGGAAAAAAAGGATGTTTTTCGCTGGATGTTTTTTTCCAACTTGATTGCTCTGAGAGGGTTAATAACCACTCAGTGGCTGCTACAGATGCATAACATTATGTCCACTAAACAAACAGGACTGCGTATTGAGATCGAAGTGCCATTCCGCTGAAGGGAAGGGGTTTGACAAAAGTTGTCATATTCCTATAAATCAGTTCAGCATAGGTGTTGCAGCAGGGAGCACTGGTGCCCCTGACTGCCACGTAGCCATTTGTCCCTGCACTTGACCTGACCCCCTAGCCACACCTTGCTTTGGTGGAATATAAGCCCTCACCTGAGGGATATGATTTTGCTCATTAGTGTAAAGCTGAAGATGTTCTGCTCACTATATCCCTGTCTGTGCCTCCTGACAGCAGCAGTCAGAGAGAATGCCTTCAGAGACGACAGCTGTGAGAAAAAACAGGTAGTTTCATGTGTTCTGATAATTTGATCGAAAAACACAAAAACAAATAAATGTGTATCACTGGATTGTGCTTGGCTGGATGATCAGCTAAGCCAGCAAATGACAGAGACACAAAGCAGTCACAACTGTTTTCTTTTATTTACCTGTCATGCATCCCATCAGGTTCCTCCTTGCTTTCATAGGAAATGACATTATCAGGAGAAGAGCTGGAACTGTTTTCGCTTTGCTCATCCTAATCTTTTTGCATGCCAGTCAAGACCCCTTCCAGCTCTTCTCCACTAGAAACTGCAAAGTTGTATTCAAGGTTTGGGGAGGGGAGACTCTGCAAGAATTTAAGTTGTGGGGTTTTTTTTCTTTTACCTTCCCCCTGGCAATTCATGTCCAGGCACTGAAAAGGAAGCACAAACTGTTGATGGGGCAGGTAGAGGGCTCCAAAATGTCATCTCCCTTATAAAGCAGTTGGCTGAGAATCACTGTACAGCAAGGGAAGGATTTTCCTGCCTTCCTCCACAAGCTTTTCAAGTGAGCCAAGGCCCTTGCTGCTGCTCCATAGCTCAGCGGAGGGGGCTCTGTAGAGCAACACTAGCACTTGGGAGTTGCACAACTTACGGGCTTCACCGTGGCTCTTGTGGCTGCCTCCATTGTTTGCGGGATATTCTCCCCCCCCTCCCTCCTCCTAACAAAGATTCTGATTAATGATCGCTCATTCCTAATTGTCAAATTTCTTTTCCTTCATCCTGTGTCTAATCACCAGTGACAGAAGCCATTACGCAAATGAGAGCAGACGACTTCCCACAACTGTTCTCGTTGGTAAAAGCCTTGTAATTTAAAGCTCTGATTTGTAAAGGAAAGCTGCGTTTCCCCAAGGCGTCCGGGCATCTGTTCCACTTACGATCCAAGAGCCTCTACTTCCGCTCCCTCCCCCCACAATTAGTCCTCCGTTTGCAACAAATATTTGACTTTGTGAGGCAGTAATTAGAACTTACTTTGCATGTGTTTGTCACAGTAGCAGCATCTCCTCCCCTTTCCTTGGGGGTAACCCTACACAGCACAAATGCAGAGAAGTGCATATGGAAGATGGTGACTTCAGAACTTGCCAGGACATGGACAGAAAAGCTGCTCTCTCCGCAACAGGAATGGAAGATGGAGACCATAAAAGAGTGCCAGGAAGCTCCTCATACCCATGTGGCAGAAGGGAAGCTTAGAGGAAAGCACTATGAAAAAAACATGCCAGCGCAGTACTTCCTGCTCCGGCTGCTGCTCCACTTCCAGGGGAGGGAGAGCAGCATGATTTGATCGTGCATCAACAGTAAGGCCTGTTAAGGGATTGTCAAGACCCTGAGCACACTCTCCCCCTTCTAGGGCTTTGATTAGCCAAGTTAAGGAGTAGTTGGCTTTGTTCAAAGTCAGCTTGCTCATTGGTAAGAGGTGCTGTGAAACAAAAGAAGCCTCAGCCTGGACTTAACTCCTCTTTCTTGGGAACACCTTTTAAGCTGAGGCTCTACTTCCTCCTTCAAGCACCTCTGGAGTGCTAGAGGCCAAAGCAGGGAGAAAAACAGCATATCAGTCTAAAAACCCATGCTCTTCTGTCTACAGGAAAGCTCTGGCAGCCAGGATCTATGAGGATTAAGAGAAATGTCTCTCCTCCCTGGAAAAATCCCACTTTTCTAAGAACAGGGGAATGGGGGAAGCAAAAGAGAAAAAAGATATTACACGACCTAACAGAAACAGCAAACCAGGAAGACTAAAAGTATGAGGGAAAACCTTCAGAGTCTTATCTGGTTTTTAAACGACAGTTCTCGTTCCTCAGCTTCCTCTATTCCTCTACATTCCCCGAGACATTTCTAAGCTTTGCAGTACCATCCATTCATGTTACCCAAGAGGCATGTGGACAACACAGACTACAGGATCTGTCATACTGAATACAGAACACTGTATTCAGTAGACCAGTAACAACTGTGTGTTCAAAGAGATTATGATCCCAGCAGGCACAGCATGGAAGTGTGAATGCCCATGGCCATAGAAGACATATCCATTTGCCTTTCCTACTTTCTCCATATCCATATTGTCCCTCCAAGGGTGAGGAGAGAATGACAGTTGTGGGACCTCAGTATCGGACAGCTCCTTGACACACATGCCCCCCAAACCTCTATCCTCTATTCAATTCTCCCCCATAATACACATCGGAGACTTGCCACTAATGTTTCATTGATGCCAAAGGGGCTGTAGAGCTAATATTAATGTAAAATAAGTTGTGTTGAAAAAGTAGAGAGGACTCCACCACCCAAGGCCGCCAACACACAACAGAGGTACAGTGGAAGCCTCCCACCAAAATCACCTTGTCCAAAGTGTGATTCAGATTAAGGAACAAGGGGAGCACAAGATATCCCAAAGAGAAGCAACTGACACAATTCATTAGACTTGATGGTGTAGTTTGCTCTGTGAGTCAGTGACCAGAGCATAAATCTCCCACTCAGGCCAGCAGGGAAGGGAATTTGTTCATACTTGACAGAGTTGAAGGATACAGTCTCATTCCCAGCTTTCCTCGCAAACTTAGGGGAATGGTCAAGGGAAGGTGGTGCAAACACACAGTAATGAAGTTAGCACTGCTATTTCGAAGGCAGCTCTAGAGACCACAAGCCTTCGCTAGTGAAGAATACAAGCAGAGTTATTAGAAAGACTGAACAATAACTTCAGATGCACATCTCCTTAAAAAGCTCTCCTATCTAGACACTCACAGAATAAGAGCCGCACACTTCTGTTGTTCAACATTGGTTGTATTTAAGAACTACACTTCAGAAGGTACCGTGTGTTTTTCCACACCCCACCCCCTGCATTCCACACACACCCCTAGCATAGAACACACAGAGCTTCCCAATACCATGGCAAGGGGCATCGAAAGCACAAGGTGAAAAGGGAAGGGGGGAGTCAGTCCATCAGTGCATTGTAAATGAGCTTTCACAAAGTCAAGTGCAGCAAAAACTGTTCAGACACTTAAAAAGTTAGACCTTTGGCAAATAAAGAAAAAAAATCCTTAAGTTCCACTTGTACCATTCTTTCTCCACAAGGGATGTGAACTCCCACCCTGAGCTTCAAGAATTGATGGTGCCTAACAAATAGTACTTGAATCTACCATGTGCTAAGTAAGTAGCACAGAGCTGGAGTCTCACTTAAACATCTTCCATCTAACAGCAGAGGCTATGCATGTGCCCCAGATTCCTGGGAAGGCCTTGTTTTTGGCCAGAGTCAGTAGCCTGGCCTTCTTCCCCACCTGCCCAAAGGCGGAGTATTGATAACCATCCAGCTGAGTGACCTTTAAATCTAACCAGAGCTCTGAATAGTCTACAACAAGTAACACAGCAATCAGATTACTCAGTGACATGGACATACTTTTTAACAAGGGCCCTGCAGCTGCCAATTACACTTCATTTTTTTCTTCTGACCTGTAAAGCAGCCACAGAACAAGCCCCTGGGACCCCCTGTTAGAGAAGTCTTCCACCTTTGTACAAAAGAAGCTCACAGCAAGTGGTATGTAAGCTGTCTCAGCACAAGATGGGACCTGAAGCCAAAGATACAGAGTGCTTCCTCAGCAGCATCTTCTCAACACATTTATCAGAAACCCATGTCAGAACAAGCCCTGAAGAACAAAGGAAAAGCACTGGGAAGTCTCAATTGAACAATCTCCCACTAGTCTCTGGGATGAGTTAGAAGAAGCTGTTTCATACTCCATCTATCTCTAGCTCCTGGGACACATTACAACCACACCAAATATACAACTCCTTTGCTCCACCCCCCAAACCAGGAACAGCAAGGCAGTGCACAGTAGCAAAAAAAAGCCAGCCTCTATATGAGTCTAAGGCTTTTGCATGGAAGAGGTGGAAGAAAGCATAAACGATTTTTCAGGGTTACTGCTGAAGTCTCTAAACAGAGGCTCCCCTGGTTCCTGTGCCCTGTTTTTTGTTGCTTCCTGGCCTGCTAATGTCAAGACCCAGAACATAAAAAGGATGACTATAAACTTAACCACATTCAAACAAAAAGCCCTGACGTCTTTCACATGACTGTACAAGGAAGGGAACCACACACTGACATGAATTAAACTGATGGACAGGAGCCACACAACATCACACAAACATGCGCACCTGTGCGCAGACACACACACACACACACACACACACACACACCCAAGTTCTTGCAGTTTCAGTAAAAAGGGCACTTCCCATGTTAGTCCAAGGAGCCGGCACTCCCTGGTGGGGAGAAGGGAGGCTCTGTACCTATCTGACATGGCATTTTGACCTTATAGCTCAGCATCCCTGGAGAATTTCTTTTAAAATGTAGCTAAAACATCCAAGACTTGAAGAGCACCCTGGTGTTTATGCATCTCCCTTCATAATGCTACATCCCCTTTTAACCATTCTGCAGCTTCAAAACAGCAGGAGAGAAGCCTTCACTCTGCAGAGAAAGCTGCTGTCAGAAGGAAGGAGGTTTATCTATACTCCTGCAACACGGATGCCATTTGGACAGCATAGGATTCGGTGCTCACATACCAGATGAATTTACTCTGATCTCTCTATTCTGTATCAAAGTCCCAAGCATAAGTCTTAAATTGAAGGAAATGAATCATTTGTCCAGTTGCTCCTCACACACAGGCCATCACATGTTCATTTCCACTATACAAAAAGGTGCCAGAATTGAGCATGGACAGGTCCTCTAACAACAGAGGACTGTGAAATCTAACATTTCTCATCTTATATCCACTGCAGGCACCAACACATAAACCCAGCCAGGGAGACCAAACCCCAGGAGGCTGAGGAAACAAGACCACTCCTGGTTCCCCTCCAAGCTCTTCTTCAAATGCCTGAAAATCCTTAAGCAACATATCTGAGTGCCAGCAGCCATGCTTCTTGTTGTGGCAAACAGGGCAGAGGGAGGGCAAAAAAATAACAAGTTAGTGAGCATGAATCCAGCTTCCAATAAGTGCAGACTCTTTCTTGGGAGGTTCAGTTAGATGAGAGTGGAGGATGGATGGGATACTAATGGTTCTGCAGTTCCAGTAGCCCCCTTTATTGTAGTGGGGCAGGGACAGGGATGGGCCAGGAAACCCATCAGTCTGTTAAGTGCTGCGTGCAATACTAGCGCTCAATATCTTCCATTGCTTGTGAACAAAGCAGCTCCAACATCAGTCACCCGGGCAGCCAGCCATTAGTCATACCGTCCCTTAATCATCATATTCAACAAGGGACCCACCTGTTCAAAGCAAAGACAGATCGTTAGCTAGAATAGGTACACAGAAGTGGCAGCTGCACAGCCTGCTCCCTCCCCTTCGTAGCAGCTTATGAGCTGAGGAGCTCAGGGTAGAGGATCTCAACACACACACTGAGCCTACACTGAATCAATTTCAAAGTATCTTTTGAATTAAAACACTGGGACACCCCTGAGCACATCCCTCAAACATCCTACCACAGTCACAGGAGTTAACCAGGATTCTCAACCAATTTGGATTGTCACCGAAGTATCCCACTTGCAATGGGTTGAAACTTTTTAACTTCCCATCCTAGATTTGTGCTTTCTCATGATGTTCAACTAAAGAGACAATACTCATCAGGGACTGCTTTTTGCAGGGCAGAGAAGGAATGCTCTCAGCCTCTGTATTCTGTCTGGTCCTTGGGGTCACTTGGAAGAAAGTCTAGGACTGAAACCTTTGCTAAGGTTTTGTTTTCAGCCAAGATCACTCCTATTTCACAGTATTGCCTGATCAGCAAGGGAAGAACTTCAGCATGCCATGGCATTAAGATGATTCCAGGGGGAGAAGCCTGATCTCACATGGGTGTGCTAAAAAAAGTGTTGCTGCCCTGTGATAAGGGTTACTGACCATGAAAACATTTCTATTCACATCCAGTATTTCCACTTTCCTATCAACTGATCTTCAAAAATCATACCCTTTGTACTTCAATCTGCTGTTATTTGACATAACAGCTGGTTAAAGTTGCAACAAAATTCAGACAAGGCTAGGACAGGTGGGAAGGGGGAAGCACATGGCTTAATAGAAGAGACTGCTCAGATGTCAGGGATTTGTGCTTTGGCAAATACTGGGTATCTATTTTTCTTGTGGCTGCACTGAAGGCTAATGAGAGTTTGGGAGCAACACTTTTTCCTGGCAGTGCCCAGAGCCAAAGTAAACCTCCCAAGTACAACAACAATTACTCCCTTGTTTGTAGTGACCCTCTCCAGCATCATAATTTGAGGAACTTGCCTTTTGTAGCCCAAGGGCATTCTGAAAGCAGAGCATGAAGAACTGTTCAGAGCAACACAATGCTGCTTTCTCCCAGCCCACAGTGACACCTGCAGAGCCAAGCTGGCATCTTGACTTTTGTGCTAACCCACAACTATTTCAACAATTTGATCCTTTTTCATACCTCTTGTGGATTTCCTAGGGCCTCTCCCAACATCTTCTCAATGTTCCTCATTATCGCCACTTTCTGATGAGCCTTTAATGGATATTCAATTCTCTTTGGGGTAGGGGCACCCTGAAATATGAAAAATAGCTCCTTGCATGCTTACTGAATTAGCAGATTATTCCACTCTCTCCCAGCTCTTCATTCACAATATAAAAGGGAGAAAGCAGCTTTCAGCTTATGACAAGTCCTAAGGCATAGGATTTGGTGTATCGAAGTTCTCGTATTGACAGCGCCTGCCAATACAACTCCACCTGAAAAAATCCTCCGGCATAAAGCTATCCAGGGTGCACAGAAGGGTGCATATACTCACCTTGTACCAGAAGTTCACAGTGATGGTAATCCCCCCATTCAGGAGAGATTCAATGTGGTGCCACCTGCACAGAAACCACACACACAAAAAAAAGAAGAGAAACGATTGCTATAGCCTATGGTGAAATATCCTGAAAAAAAGAGTTCAGACTGCACTAGAGAGGCCTTGACCTATACCTCTATCACCAAAACCGCAGAACTTCTGGAAAGCTCTCCTTATTTAAATACAGATACTTTTCTTGCACACATTAGTGGATAGCCCACACAATAATGTAGTGCCAGAGAGAATTATCACTTCCATTTTACAGATGGGAAATAGAGCCAGACTGGTCCAAGTTATTACAGCAAATGCTATATTGCTGGGAAAGTCAAAACAGAATTCTCTTAAAAGCCAGCCCAAAATTTTGAACAGAAAACCCTTTAAACTTCTGTTTGCGCGTCACCACGCACATCCTTCTTACCAGTACATAGGTATGTACAGCACATCGCCTGGACCCACCACCGTTTCATAGCCTACAACACTCCGGAAGTTTGGAAACTTCTCATAATCTGGATTGTCAAAGTCCACCTAACACAAGGAGAAATATGAAACTCAGAATAATTTCCTGCAATGACAGCCCTCATTATTGGCTTTCAGTATCAAATCCTCCTGGTAATCTTGCTATATAACTTTTACATTCCCATTAGTGCCTAACTCCAGAGTGAGGTCCTGCAGTACCCCCAAAGCACCACCAACTCAAACAGGGGTCCGGAAACTTATCTTCAAGCAGTTTGTCTTCCACGAAGTGAACAATGAAACAGAACAGAGGAAGCAGTACCAGCAGCCTAGCCACACCATCAGGAGTAGATGCTTATAATCCTAGCACTTGTAAGTCACAATTGAAAATCTTTTGACCAGAACAAACAGAAGGACTGCTGGTCCTTCCATTTATTCTCAACGTGCTCATCAGTTAACAGATCCGAACACAGGTGTTGCAAAGCATCAGAAAGGGGTATGTGGCTCTAATTTCAGGGCAGCTTCCTTCCACCTACCATTTTTACAAATGCCCCCTTTCAGCATGGTGAAGAGGATAGATGTGCTACTCTCACCTGGCTCTGCCTGTCACATGGGTGGTGCACAGGATAAGGGTAGAGGCACTCAAACTGATCAGGAGGGAACAGGATACATCTCTTGTAGCCCTTAATCTGAGCAAAGAAGTTCTGCTGCTCATCATAATGAGCTGGTGTCACGTTCCCTGCATAGAGAAAAGGCTGATAATCAAAACAAGACATTCTCACATATACTTATGAAAGTTATAAACAAGATATATTCCATGCTAGAGCAAGGACAGTAAATACCCTTCCACATATAGGGAAAACTAAACAAGGAAGATGTTACATGTTACAAACTGATCATTATATCAGTCAGTCTTTACTAGAGCAGTTGCTACCCTGCTCAACAATTTCCATTCTAAATTCATATTCAACAACTTATGTTCTGCAGAATTAGGATTTCCAGCTTGTCTCCACAAACAGCAGATGGTGATTGCTGATGGGAAGCTTTTTCAGAAAATCACTCTGTTTAGTTGACAAATTGAGGGAGGACTTTCACAGAGTACTATTAGTCTAGAGAAAGGGAGTCCTATAGGTTGATTTTGAAAAAAGCCATATTAATTGTGCAAGAAAACAAGTAAACAAATCTTGTCACTGGGACTTCATAATACAATTGCCCCTCCTCTGTCCCAGGGACTGATTAACAGAGTTATCAAGACTGACTGCCACCACTGGATCTTAAATATAATCGTCTTAAAACACAGCGCGTCATTTTATACCCCTCGTAACTATCTTTTTAAGGTTGCTTGACAACTCAGGTATTACTGTTTTGAGTTGTTCTTTTTATGTATTTGCACCATGGAGAATTAAGATTAGAGAGAGTTAAGGTAACAGCTAACCCTATAACTTCATTAAAAAGATCACGCAACCAGATGCTTCCCCAGAGACATTCCTTTTTTCTAGCACAAACTGGTCCAAACAAATTCCTTGGTTATTGCAACTAACCTGTTCATAACAGGATTTTAGCTGATCATATGACCCACAGAGCAGCACTGGTGCCGTGCTTTTATATGAGGTTTTCTTCTCTCAGCTAGTAAAAAACATATGGCCAAGAAACTACTTTGAGCTGAGAACTACTTTCTGCAAGGGAGCAAAAACCTGCAGCCAAAAGTGAAAAAACCATGAATGGCAAAATAATTGGACGTACAGATGCAATGGCCACTTCAAACACAGGCTGACCTACATCACAAAGCTGTATATTCCTTGCCCAGTTACTGGGATTAGAGATCTACACTTTCTACTAGTATGCTCTCCTTGCAGACACTGCAGTAGTATCTATGTTTCCTAGTCCACCTGCCTATGAATCAGTCTCCACATTTATTTGGAATTCCACTCTCTCCAGATACTTTATGATTTACCTGTCTTCAAGTTCCCCAGTACCCTCTAACTTCACCAAATGAAATTTAGGTCTTACTTGAAAAACAGTTCCTCCCCACAGTGTAACAAGTCAAACGGGGAACAAATGGCTCACAAAATAATCAACATTTCCTCTTGTAAAGGACATCTCTTTAGGACAGAGATTGGACACTGCTAAGAAAAGCCCATAGGGCTAGCTTTGCTCAGCTTGCAACCCCTTAGGCTCTTGGCACTTTAAATCTACACTATCTGAAGCATTCAAATGATAAACAGGGATCCGTCTCAGAATATGATTAGTGATCACTGAAAACACAGCCCTAACAGCATCGCACAGAGCCTTTTCATGAGAGCTGACCTCCGGGCATTCACAGAAAGCAGGCTATCCTTATCTTTCTCTCTATATAATCCAGTTTAAGTTGTGACAACACTCCCCTCCCAACCCAAAGCTTTGTACTGCTTGCTCTGAAGGGACCATTAGACATTAGCATAAACTTCATTTGAAAGACTCTCTGGAACTGAAATACAGAACTGCTGACCAATTCTCCTCCCCTTCTCCTCCATTCAGAGGAAGTTGCTTACCTTCCATGCCAATAAGAAGTAGGTTAGAAGTCAATTGACCCCAGCCACGTTTCCCTTGCTGCTTGTTAATCCAGTTCCAGTTGAAGCCAAGAAAATCCACTACAATCTTCCTTCCAACTGTGTCATTCAGGGTTTGCTGCAGGTATAGCCTGTATTTCCCCAGCAACAAGCAGAAAGCAGTATTAAGCTTTTGCATGAATACAAAGGCACCTCTTTGCTCACCTTCAGAAAGACACTTCCTTGCTCCTCTATATACATACACCGTCACCAGACACCAGACATTTGAAGACAGAAGGTTTCATATACAGGAAGCAGTGGAAAAACTATCCCCCTCTGTACAGCATAAAGATCTAACTTTTAGGGATTCTGTTTTATGACCACCCACTACAAATATCCACAGAAGGAAACAGCTTCAAAACCCCCCAAACTTTGCTGAAAGATTTCCTGGTACAGAACACAGCTTTGCTGGAACAATCACAGGGGAAAAGCTTTGGATTTTTACAGCAAGAACAATCTCCGACCAAGCAGGATGAGGAAACCCTAAACAAACGAGCCACAATCAAACATCAAAAATACTCATGAGTAACCCCTGGATTAATGCTCTAAGCCATTCGCCATACAAGTTACCTTTTTTACGGTGTAGAAGGGCAAAAGAGGGCTCAGAAAACCCAGCACTTCTCAGTATCGAGTTAACTTGAAGCCACACACACATTTAGACACAGGGGATTGAAGAAACCAAACTTCCATATTCACAATTTCAGCATCAAAAACTATTGTCTGCAATGCTGGAAGAAAAAAATCTGTTTCTAAGCTCAAGGGCTGGCTTCTCGCTTGCAGAAAGTACATCCAAAGCTGAGAAAGGTAAAGGCAAGAGGACCAGTGGACATGGACACACAGAGCTGCTTCAAATAGCCATCTGTAAGTCCTCTGAGAAAGCTATTTGGTGACTGAAAAAGTCAACCAGAGGTTTAAGTATAGTTGTTCATAGGTATACTTTCATAAGAAAGAAGCTCCTCTCACTGATTTACAGCTCTGTTAGTCGTCTAGGTCAACATCATAAACACAAACACACAGCACATATGCCATTCTTCCTCATCTCCCAGAGGAAAGGTTAACAGCAACTACCTCAGCATTCTGTAAAAAGTCTGAGTGCCATTGCCTGTGCCTTTTCATCGGCTAACTAAGCTCCTTCTATCAATACCACAGTCTGGCAAAATAAAGTGACAATTAGGGCCTTCTCCATCCAACTCCTGCTATAGACAAAGGGGAAAACCCATCTCTGCAGATAGACAATTTAAACAGTTTGATTAACTAAGGGCATGACTTTAACCTGATGACACTGTGCTGTGATAACACAGGTGCTGTGAACTAACAGCCTCAAAACAGGAAAAGCCTATGGAAAACAAAAAAAAAAAGGTTCCAGAGGTTTTAATCATCGACAGTTACTTAAGTGAAACTTATCCCCTACTTAAATCCAGGTAAATGCAGAAATCCCCATGGACTGCTTACCTCTCAGCACTCCCTTTCTGTTGTATTTCTTTAAGTCTATCCACAAATTCAGCAAACTTCATCTCTTCCCTGCTTGACTTGGGCTTGAAGTTCTTGAAATTGGCCATCTTCTTCTCATCATAGTACAAAAACTTGTGTGTGCTGGCACTGTACACTGAGAAGTCCCCATTGCCAATGTTCTCCTGGAGGTAGTCCAAGTCCCATTTCAGAGCAGGATAAACCAGATTCGTATCTGTCAGCACCACTGGTTCCTGGAGAGACACAGGAAGTTTATTGATTCAAGAACCTCTTGAACTTGAGAATGAACATATTCATTACTACAGCCACAAATTCTCTTCTAAAACAGGGAATTAACAACAGGATATAAAGTAACCAGATAACTTTGTCTAAGTAGAAAAACAAGCAAAAAGCTATAGACAGTTTTAGGAAAGTGGTGGACTGCTCCCACAGCAAATTCCTAGCAGCAATAGGATGGACTCCGCTATCTACTGAGCTAATCTCTAACGTGAGAGGTTAGACAAACACTAGCTGGAAACAGTTTTAAGTCTACTTGGCCCTTCCACGTAGCAGGGAGACAGAGCAGATTCTGTCTGCTCGCTTCCAGCCCCAGCTACAAAGGCATAAATGGTGGTAAAAAGATAGTTTTGAATCTGGAAAAAGAGACAGCACAACTCTCTTTCCCAATAATCTCACAGTTAACTTCAAGACATCTAAAGGAGAAAGATTTCTCCATCTCTTTTACACCAAGAACGAACCACTATGGGAACAAAAGGGAGGTATTCGCTTGCCTCCTCAAACACAAATACTAAGAAACCCACACGAGAGCAACAGCTGCTGCATTCCCAAGCTGTGCACGCAAACTTCCCTTCTTACAGGCTTCCTTCCCAAAACCCTAGTAACTTTACCAAAAGTAGAGAGAACTTGCCTTCCAGAACCAATACAAAAGCGGCTACCACCACACAACCTTCTCATGCGGCTGCTCCCACTCGGAAAAGAACAAACGTGAGCCCACAGTTTTACATAACTTAACCACGATTTACATCCCAAAACCAAGGCACTGAAAGCAAACGTTTCCTGCAGATTTCACAACTCAACGTTGCGGCACCGGAATGAAATGCTCACGGCACCTAACACGCACCGAACACCGGCAGCAACCGGGCCCGTGCGGAGAGGGAGCGGCAACAGCGCGGCAGCCAGGGAGGCGCGCCGGCAGAGGGAGGAGAGGGCACCGGGACCGGCAGAGCCCGGCCCTCGGCGGTCGCGCCCGCGGCCCGGCTCGGCCCCGGCCGGGCAGGCAGGGCTGGCGGTCCCCCCCGTCGGGGCGGCCCCCCAGCGCCGCCGCAGCCCCCGGGCCGCGCCGACCCCCGGCACCTCATTCTCGATGAGCTCCTCGGCGCGGGGATCGCTGTAGCTGAGCCGCGGGATGGGCCGCGTCTCGAAGGAGTAGCGGCGGAACTGGGACTCGCTCCAGCCAGGCCCCGCCGCCGCCGCCGGGCCCTCCCGGCACCCCGCCGCCGCGGAGGAGGAGGCCGCCGCCATCGCCGCCTCCACCGGGAAACCCGGAACTGGAAGGCCGGAAGCGGAAGTTACCCACCCCTTGAAACGCCGGAAGCGAGGGGGGAACGGAAGGCAGTGGAGGGGGGGCACCATCGAGGCGAGCGGAGGGAGCGCCGCCGCCGCCGCGCAGTGGCCCCTGGCGCGGGGCGGGGACGGCGGGGCCGGGGCTCTCGGCGGGTCGAGCCCTTCTCCTCCGCTCCGCCGAGTCCCGACCGTTTTCACGGTTCTGCCGCAGTTACGGGAGCCGGGAAGGCAAACGAGGGAGAAGGGAGCGGGGAACAGGAAGCCTCGCCCGTGACGGCAGCGCTGCGGGACCAGAACTGCCGTATCACCAGGCTTACGGCATCATGGGGCCCGGCAACTGCGGTGGGAAACCCTGCCTTCACCTGCACCTCCTTGCTCGGGGCAGCCCAAACTCGCTGCAGAAGGCGGCATCGGACAGAAACAGAAAACAAATATTCACAATGTTTTATTTCCTGCTCGATTCTCCATTTACCGGTGAAATCAGACTGCCGCTGCATGTATGCCAGGGCGACCACATCACCACGTGTTTCCTCCAGGCCACTTCGGATGCCAGATGAAGCTGGAAATCAGCCCCCTGTATTATTGTTCGCGCTTTTAATTGATAACTCCTTTCCATTGATTGCAGCAGACAATAACAGAGGGCACAAATGGTACTGTTACTGCTAACTGACAAAATGTGAATGCTAATGTTTTGGAATTGCTTCAGCTGCAATGCCTGTAATGACTTGGGGAAAACAGCAAAGTACGTGTTGTCCTCAAACGGTCTGAAAGAAATGCATAGCCATGCTTCATTCCTGAAAACTGAGGTTTAATTAACGTTTACTACAAGGAAAAGGATGTAGCTTTGTTCAGTGTAACCCCTGCCTTTACATCGTGAAATGAATGGACATTATATGAATTGTGCTCCTAGGACCAGAACTGCCAAAATCTTTCTTTAGTGTATGTTTATTATGTGAGTCAAAGTGTGCATTTTGCATTTAATGTAAAAGCAGCAAGAACTGCAATCGCTCTTTTCCAAGAATGAGTGCCACAGTTATGCATCAGCTTTTGAGGAAAGTTCAGTCTCTGGCACTGAGTAGTTTTCATCTCATAGTTGATGGATCTGTTGTTCTAGCTGTGTATAGACTTGCGGTCATGAGAATAAGGCAGTCTATTCTGTCCTTCCAAGATTTATTTTCCTACAACTAAGTATATTAATAAGTGCCCCCTTTAAATCTGTGTGTGAAATCACTGTGTGTGAATATTCACACACAGTGCAAGAAAAACTTATACAATGTATTTGCAAAATGGGATTCTTAGGAAGCTTGAGTCATGTCTATAGAAGACTTTGAACATCAAGTCAGAGGGCCGTAAACACCCACCAGTGAAGAACCCAGGTAAGGAGCAACAGACCACGGTCTGGACCTGGGGTGAGGTCTGACACCAGCAAGCGAGTAACCAAAGGCCCCAACTTGCAGGGTGGCACTGCTGGTCCCCGAAGCACCATGCACTTATGCGAAAGAGGCACCAAATGCTGCTCCGTGGCAAAACTCCAGCTGCTTCTGCACTAGAGGGTTGGGGTCTGAGATAATAACTTTATTAAATAACTAATTGATATACTAACTTCACTGCATACTTGGTTGTTAACTGTAAAGGAGTCAGCTGGACTAAGGCCTTCCCTTGGATTAAATGAAAGGATCATATTCCAACCTGTCACAATGCTCCCCACTTCAGACACGCTGTATTTCAGACAGATCTTTGTGGTTCATCGCTATCTTCATTAAATTAGTAGGCTTATAATTAATGTTGTTATTAGAATAAATGACTTTAATGACAAATTATCCATGATAGTTTTTGATCTGCAAAGGTTTGTAATGTAGATCGTTATAGAGACATTACCCATTATGGCTGATGTGAATAACTGAAGGAAAATGAGTTCAACTACCACAGAGTTTACATAATGAAGTAAACTGCAGAATCCGTTAATGTTAATATTGATCTTATCTGCAATAATATATTGCTTACATTTGAAAAATAACATCGCTAAATTAACATGCCATTTCAGCTGTTCACATTTTCCTGGCTCCGCTGAGATAAGACAATTACATTCTGGTATTAACTTTAATAATATTGATACTAATACAAAAAAGGCAATTTGCATAACACAGCCAGCCACAGAATCGATCTTATTCAGTATCGATCCGAGTTTTCCATAAGATGCTGCCCTGTATGTGAAAGATAATGTCCATAATAAATTCTCATTACCCCGTTTCAGATGATGACATCCAGAGTGAAAGATCACTTCGGTGCCCTTTCCCTGTATTAGCTTTTGTGTCGATATTACAATAACAACGGCTGATTAAATAATACTCCAGACGGGAGGCTTTCTCCCTCCTGCGGCTGCCGGGGGCGACAAGCCGGTCGGGACCCTCGGAGGCGGCCTGGCGCTCCCGGGGGGGGCGCCGCCCTCCGCCGCCGCTGCCCCCACGGGTCACGGGCACGGCGCTGCGCCGCAGCTAAGCCATTCGCAAAAGCGGACTTTGCTCCGCCGGCGGCTCGCCCGCCACCGCAGAGCCGCGGCGATGCCGGAGGGGCGAGGCGGGCCGGGGCGGCCCCTAACCCCCTGCACCGGCGGCTCTGGCCGCCATTTCCCCGGCGGCCCGGCCCCGCCCCGCCCCGCCCCCTCGCCGCGTTTCCCAGCAACGCCGCCCCCGCCCCGCGCCTTTCTGACCTTGCCGGCCACCGTCCGCGGCGCATGCGCGGTGGAGGCGATGATGGCGGCGGCGAGCGCCCGCGGTGTCCTCTGGCAGCGGGCGGCTGCCTGGCTGCGAGCGGGGGCGGTGGCGCCGTGCGGGGCGCGGGCGGGTGAGCAGGGCCGGGCGGCGGGGCGGTTCGGGCGGCGGCGGCGAGGGTGCGGGGCGTCCCGTCTTTGGGGTGGCTGCGGCGGGGCCGAGCCCCGCTGCCGCCGCCGCGGTGTGAGGCGGGCGGCGCCCCGCGCTGCTGCGGGCTCTGCCCGGCCCCCGGCGCCCACCCTGCTCCCTCCGTCTCCCGCCAGCCTCGGATCTGCCCAAGGAGCTGATGCCCGGCCCGTACCCGCGCACGCCGGAGGAGCGGGCGGCCGCCGCCAAGAAGTACAACCTGCGGGTGGAGGACTACGAGCCGTACCCCGACGACGGCTTCGGGTGAGCTGCGGGGCCCTGGGAGCCCCGGGCGGGGCCGGCAGCACCCTGCCCCACGCCGCCGGTGGCAACTCCCAGCCGAGTGCCCGCGCTGCGAGCAGAACCGCTGCAGGTGCAGCTGAGTGTGTTTAACCGAGAGCAAACCGAATGGATGAGAGGCCGGTGTGGATAAAATAGTGTGTGAGAGACTTCAGGTGCTGTTGTAGTGCAGGGCTGAGGGGGGTGGGCTGAAATCCGTCTCTGGAATAAGGATTTCAAGAGACGTCTAAGTGGTGGGGAATATTATGCAATGTGCAAAGCAGTGGACAGGACGGGATCTGTATTTCAGTTAGGCTTGCATTTTCTTCCAGACAGCATAGCCCAAGAAAGCAACTGCAAGGAATGCTGTTTATCACAATGACTGATATTGAGCTGGTAGTTGTTGTGCTAGTTGAGAGTATGCATTTAAAATATGTATATGCTATAGTTTGGGACCTACTGTATTGCTTCATTCCTTCATTTTAATAAGTCTGTAATATTTTGCACAAGATGTTTAGAAACTAATGTAGGTTTCTTGTACATTTTTTTTTCTGGTTCTCATAGGTACGGTGACTATCCCAAGCTCCCTAATCGATCTCTTCATGAGAGAGACCCCTGGTACCAGTGGGACCAGCAAGACATGAGGCATAACTGGGGACAGCCGGTAGGAAGGCTAGTAGCTGTTTCCAAGCTACTAATCAATGCTACTTTTACAAAATACTTAAGTGCACTTCCACTTGGTGCTTTCTCGGTATGACTGTTGGTCCAGTTGCACCCCCAAGTGTGGGAATGTATTCCCTATGCAAACAGGAGCAGTCAGTTGGAGGAAAAAACTAGACCATGGCCATCAGGGTCAATTCTTGTTTTGAGGATGCCAAGGAATGCTAATATAAGTAGCTTTTCAAATTTAACTTTCCCTGTAGGAATGCCAGTTTTAGAGTAAAAGCTTTTTTTGTCCTGTGGGTGCAGCCATTGCTACTTTATTACTCTAGGATTGTTTTGGGGTAGAAGAAGCAAGGTGGCCCTTTCCAATGAAAGTCCCTAAGATATCCTGAACAGAAATGAGCAAGTAGATTTCAAAAGTTAACCTAGGTGCTCTAAGTTCCTCAGATTCCTTGTCAGGAGTAACTTTCCAGGTAGTGCATGGTGTTTCTATGAATGACTGAAATCTAACCATGAATACTTTTCTTAGTAACTGACTTGAGCTCCCTTTACTAGAAGTAAAAGGGAATGTAAGCATGTGTGTGTAAAATATATCCTAATATAAACATGCAAGAAGATCATAGCATGTGTACCACAGAGTAGGATTCAAAGTCCTTGTTGTAATGAATGTAGAAGCAATCACATGAAAACCCTTGCGATGATTCTGTATTCTTGTGCTGCCTGGCACAGGGAAGGCTTGTGCAGGTACTCCTGCCCTCGAGGTGGGATAAGATGTTGATTTGTAAGAAGTGGCTTTTGCTTAGAACTCCTAGTTGTGACGGAGCTTTGAAAAAGTGCTTGGGAACAGCAAAACCCTCACATTTTCCTTGATATATAACTGCTTATTAGGGATGGCTTCATAACATGGGAGGGCAAGATTCAGTTGCCTAAGCATAGATTTCTAATGCCTCTTGCATGCTGTAGGGTATTTGAGATTTCCATGTGGGGTTGGCAGCTGAGGGCCAGGTGAAGTATGCTGGTGCATTTCAGATGTCAGTACGTGTCTGTTTAGGCAACTGAATTCTGCTCAGAGTCTGGCTTTCCCGGGCTGATTGGAAATGGCTGTGTATGCGAAGTGAGCAGCTAGGGAACTAGGCACAGTATTTAAGCTAAAAATTAACGAGTTCTCTGTTTCCTTTAATGAGAAAGGAGACAATGGACAAGAACGTAGGAGTTTGCTTTGTATCTTTGTATACGGAGACAGAAGTTTAAATGCCGTTCTGCTCAATCAAGAGGGGCACTAGCCAGCTACCGCCCCTGCTCTTTTCCTGTTGTGGAATAACAGTGGTGGATGCTCTACCCATTTTGAGGAACCAGCTTCCAAGTAGCAAGAGGTTGCTGCTTTATTTAAAGTAACAATGCTACTTAGTTTTGGGGGTGTGACTGACTTCCATAAGCCGGAGTACCAATTTCTGCCATGCCTTCTCACCACCAGCAGGGGAACAAATGTGAGGTGGAGTGATTATATATATAAAGAAAAGCTGCTGGTATTTTAGAACAATAATAATAAAGCATCATTGTCTGGTATAAACAAATGCTGGAATTTGGAGTCCTGGATTTTACTGTGAGCAACAACTTGCTGTGACTCTAGGTAAATCACTCTGGCTCCTATGTCTTTATGTCATGTTGTGAGGTGCAGATGGAACTGCTTCTGGCAGTTTTGTGAATCTGAATGGTGTAAAGCACTTGTTTTCTAGGGAGAAGTGGGTTGAGTGTTGCTGGATAAATGTGTAGCCTTTTCCTGTGTTTTTTAGATGCACTGGGACTTCGACATGTATATTCGGAACCGCGTTGATACATCCCCCACTCCAGTTCCCTGGCATACCATGCGCAAACATTTCCTTATCTTTTTGACTACCATGCTGGTCATGTTTGGTATTGGAGAGATGTACCCGTCTTACAGGCCTGTGGTGAGTGATGCCCTCAGGCAAAAGGAAGAAGAGTAGCTGTGTTGCATGTCACTTCCAGGTGCTCAGGAGAGTGTTTTGCTGAAGCTGGGTGATGAGCGTGAGTGTGAAGCCCTGCTGTGAGCAGGAGTTGGGACAGGGTATCTCCTGCAGCCTCATCCAACCTGAACTGCTCTCTTGGCTGGCTTGGCTTAGCACAGGTTCTGTCTCTCACTGAACAGAAAAACTTCTACCATTGCTGTCATTCTCATGGAGCTAATTTTAAATTACCTGACTTATAATTTTCCTTCTTTGGCCTAGGCATTCACTTTCCCTGTGTATCTGAGATGCATTTTTTTTACCCTCTGTCTAGGCCAGTAGACTCTACCTGCATAGAGACACTTCCTGGGTCCAGTCTTTTTATTAAGTAGTTTGCACTTTTTCTATGTGCTAAAGACGAATGCTTGATATCCCCTGTCTTCTCCTGGCTGGTGTTTTTAGTTGCATCTTATCTGATCTTGGTCATTTGGAATAGTTTTGATGAATAAGTCTGAACGTACATGTGACTTTTGCAATATGTTATGCTCATGCTGTGCGATGAACTGTTGGTTAAGGTCAAGTGTGAGACTACCTTATGTTTCTGTTAAAGGACGTGAATTTGTCCTATCACTCTCTGAATTTACAGACTTTCCTCCTGCTCCACTATTCCTACTGAAACACTTACAACTTAAATTCTTATTTCTTAACTGACAAGCCTTGATTGTATGTGTATGTGGGGAAGCATTCCTCCCTTTTCCTGTAAGTTGCTTGTTCGAATGTAGTGAACTTGCACTTCAATCTGTCTGTCTTTGTAGGGACCGAAGCAATATCCCTTCAATAACCTATATCTGGAGAGAGGAGGAGACCCGAATAAAGAGCCACCAGTGGTGAAGCACTATGAAATCTGAAAGTTGTTGGAAGTGCAAAGTTCCTCCTGTGTCAGCTCTGCTTGGGATGGCGTCTTCTTTAGTGTTCACTGTGGCTTATGTTAATGCTTGTTCTTCAAAATTTAACCACTAACTGCAGTGAAATATATTGATGATACCTATTGTGCTGGTTGTCTTCTGTTGGTTTGAGAAGGCCAAATAATAGCCAATGAAATTAAATGACCTTTGCCATTTTTCTAAACAGGCTAATATCTGTGGAGGCACAGTTCTTTGAGTACAGTCCTAGGACTGCTGCTAGTTTGTATACATTGTGCACAAATGTTCCTTAGCTAAGCCTGAACTATTCAGGTAGGAAGCGTTGCCTATTACCAAGTGGCTTACTGCAGGTGCTGCTGGGAATTGAGGAACTAGAATGTATTCACTTAATATGAAGTGACAGGCAGAACCAGACTGTTCAGTTCTGGTACCTGGGAGTCACATACCATATGAATAACTGTCCTTCCTCACTGGAATTTGGCTCTGGCCTCTTCTTTCTTTAGATAAGCTCTTAAGTGAGGCTTATGAAACCAGTGGGCAACATTAGAGAGGCACAGAGCCATGCTGTGCATGGCTTGAAGCTGACAGTGAAGCTGTCTGTAACAGTGATACAACAAGGCTAAGGAGCAAGTCCAACTCTGGCCAGACCTGTTTTGCTGTGTCCGAACTTTGTTCCTCGTTCCAAGAGCACGGACATCTGAGCTGGCCACACAGGGCCAGAGCTGGCCAGCCAGGGTTGTGGTTATGTCTGACCCATGAACTGTGCCAGTTTTGCTGCAGACCACTGTTCTAGGGCCGCCTGTGGCTTCAGCTGTAGTTCAAAATTGGGAAAATTATCCATATGATTTCATTAAGCTCCTAGACTTTGCAGCTCCACACTTCCCTTCACATAAGCCTTTCCCTCTATTATAGGAGGAGAATACTCTCAGTATGGTGAAAGTTCTTACTTCCGCTATTGCTGTGTCTTAGGCCCTGCTGCTTAGTTGCAGGAGTGAGCCATCACAGAACGCTAAGGGCTTGGGCTCTTCCTGGTGCTCCTCATAAACTGGGTGCTGTGCTTCCCTTTCAAAATCCTGTCATGACTCATGTAGTTTGGTGCCTTCTTAAGGGAGTAGGCGTTTGGAAAAAGTTATTCACAAATTGCCAGTCTTTAATGATTTTAAACTCAGATTCTAAATGACAGCTCTCATGACCCCTATGTGGCAGTTTCTATAAGGATGTATGTTCAAGGGAATTAAATGATCATTAAGTGTTAGGATATTCAAATATTTATGCTTAAATAAAACTAACCTCCTTGGAGGTGCTGAACAGTCACCATTTCTCCTGGCTTGTGTAAGCTGTCACCTTTTATCCTAGTTAAAGAAATAAAATACATCATCTGTAACTTGATTTCCTTTCCCATAGAAGAGTTTTTAAAATATTTTCTGAGCTGCAGGTGCCTTAAAACTGACTTCTGATGCTTAGTGTTATGCATAGGAAAGTACTCCTTAGGCATACTTGAATAAGAATTGTTACTGTTCCACGCAAAGCACAGCTGTTACAGGATATTGTGCTGTGACAGCACCCTATACAATGTCTTGAAACTGTCTTGAGTTAAACTGAAAAAGGTCATGGCAATAATGGGTGCCAAGTCTTGAACCCTATCTTGGTCTATGCAAAATTATGTCACAACAATTACTGAGTCCTGAACCTGCCTCAGTTCAGCTTATTGTACTGCATTCCAAAGGGCTGCCCTGCCCAGAAGGGTATTTGCTGCTGCCTTTGAAGATGTCATCACCTGTGCAGCTCCAGCCAGTAACTTATTGTACTAGGTGATGTTTTTCTGCATGGGGAAGTTATAAGGGGTAGGGCAGAGAATATGACTCAGAAATCTTTAAGAATGCGCTTCTGCTTTGAGCAGCAATGACAATTAGAAAGATGTAATTGAAGGAGAAAAGACTGCTTATTATGTAACGTGGACAAATCTTTTTTTTTTCCTCAAAAAGGGAAGAGGTGAGGGAAGAGTGTCTGGGGGCGGCTTTCTTTTTGCTGGTAGCTAAAATTTATTTAGCAATAAATACCCCTTGCCTATGCCACATTCCTTTCCCTCCTGTATGCTGTATCAGAAAGGTTTAAATTCAGAGCTCGAAGGCTGTAGTTGAGGTGAAGATTCGTGGAGGGAAATGACTTAAGTGGTAACAGGCCCTGGCTTCACCTGTGGTGATCCTTGGCCTAAAGAATGAAGCGGGTATCAAACTGAGCAAATCCAAGTGTCTTAAAAATGGAAAAGGTGCGTAAGATCCTCTTGGCTAGGAAGCGCATGCGATGCAAAGACTGGGCTTGGAAAACCCCAGTTCAGGCTGTAATAGGTGCTGTACAGTAGCTGAAAAAATGAGAATGAAAAGGGGCAGAAGGAAGCAAGAAATTGTATACGATATCTGCTGACTGTAAGTGGATATGAATTTGAGTCATATATCTCTGCTGAAGGATGGGAAAGGACCAAGGTGGTAGTTGCAGATCTCTGGAAATGTGGGTTCTCCTCCTCGTGTGCCTTCAGCAGTTCTGGATGACCTGTTCTGCTTAGCTGTGAGGTTCTCTTCAAGCTCAGAGGCTTCACCTGTTGCTTCACAAAATTGCTATTATTTCTTTTACGTAGTTCAGGAAAAGCGACAAAGGCTGCCCCCGTGGTGGTGAAACCCAAGCAGAGAGCTGACCCCCCCCTGCTCCCTGGTGACGCTCGGTGGCTATGGAAGTACCTACCACCAGGAAATCCAAAATACCCCCAAGCCATAGAGCAGACCCCAGACAGCCCCCGCTCCTGGGCCGGGGCCAGAGGGGCTGCCTGCCGCCAGCCGTGCAGTGCCCTCGCTGCTTCCTATACGCGCTAGCGTATATATAGGTCCTGTACACGCCAGAAGGGTTTAATGGCTGAAGGCGCAGACCGAGGCGCTCTCGCCGTCCCTCTCCTCGCCGTCTGTCCCCCCGCAGTGTCGCCTGGCGCCGCGTGAGGGCGGCGGCGGCGCCGCGCTAACGGCTCCCGACCCCCGTAACGGCTCGCGGCCGCCGCGGGGGGGCGGAGGGGGGCCGCGGGGGAGGCGGGGCCGGCCGCGGAGGGGGCGGGGCCGTGCCGTGCCGTGCCCGTCAGGCCGGGCGGGGCCGCCGCTGCCTGCGCCGCCGGGGCGGAGTCGCGGCGGCGCTTCGCGGGCGGGTCCTTTTCGGCTCCTGGCGGCCGCCGTCGCGAGGGCTCAGCTGCGGGAGCCGGCGGGGCTCGGGTCGGCGGCGCGGCGGGGACGGCCCGGGAGCCGGTAAGGGCCGCGGGCCGCCTCCCCCGCCGCGCTGGGGCCCGCCGGCGGCGGCCGCTCCCTCCGGGGTTGCGCCCCCGGCCCGGCCGCGGGGTTGCGCGCCCAGGCCGCGCCCCCGCGCAGGCCCCGCTGCCCGCGGGCGCCCCGGCGCCGGGGTCCTGCCCTCCCCCCACCCCCGGCGCTGCCGCCGGGCCGCGCCCCTCCCGCCCCCCGGAGCCAGCGTCGTGCGGCCCCGCGGGTGCTGGGTCACCGCTGCCGCCGGGGGCCGGGGCCGGGGCCGGCGCTGCGCGGAGCAGCCCGAGTAGGTGTGCGGGCGGGCGGCACCTCCTCCGTGTGCTCCCGGTGTGAGCGTCCTCACGTGTCGCGGCAGCTGTCGCGGAGGGGCGCGCCGAGCCCCAGCCCGCCCTGCGCAGCGCCGCCCTGCAAAGGCCGGGGGGGAGCTGGGCGCAGCGTCCCCGTGCCTGCTGCCCCCGTAGCCGGGATTTATAGCGCGCACTCACGGGAGCGGGCTGACGAGGGTGCCGGGGGACTGAGAGGGGGGAGTGTCGGACCGAGGCGGAGGGGAGGGGTGGCGAGAAGGCTTTAGATTGATCCTGGGATGTGGAGGCCGTCGGACGGTTTGTTTCTGAGCCGCTGTGTCATGGCTGAGAGGCTTCTTTCAGTTCTTAGGGCTGCTGTTTGTCTCCCGCATGACCTTGGACAAGTCACTGTCCTGCTGCCCAAGTTTCCCCCTCCGCAAAGGGAGCTCAGGCTACCAGCTTCCTTTGCGTGCTGTGCTGGAAGTCCAGCACCGTCGGGAATTACTCAGAGAGGAATGCCTGGGTGCCCAACGGCGGCGGGAACACCGGAAAGTCAGTAGGAAGGGATTTCAGATTGACAGTGTTTGGGTGGTGAGAGAGAGAAGGCTTTGCTGGAGCGATGCCAGCGATGGTTATCATGGCAGTGCTCAGGGTCAGTTAGCTAATACAACATCGACCACTGTCTTTGATGATGTGCTCTGAGCAACAAGTATTTCGTGTTAGCATAGGTGAGGAATTTCTGCCTCTGTCAGCATTGCCTGCACAATCCACCATGATTTGAGAGCACATGCATTTAGTTTTGATTGCTTAGCTGCGTGCTCCCCGTCCCTCAGTGGCGGGGAATGCTCTGACCTGCTGGGTTTTGCTTTGCAGACAGTGTTACCTTCTAAGGACACCGTGCAGGAAACCATGGTTAAGGGAGGCTTTGGGGAAATGCGCCTTCTGTTCTGTGACTCCTCTTGGGGTGAGGCATGTTAATACCTTAGGTCTGTAATCAGATGTCTATCTGCAGGAGGAGGAGGATTGTCATGATTAATTAATTAGAGGTCCTGAGAAAAGCATGAGCTTTCTCAGAAGTCTTAAATGCTGTTTTGAGAGATAACAGCAGGTGGCAATCTCTCCTTAAAATTTTTCTTGTGGAACAGTGCAGTGCTTTTGAATTTTTGTCAGGTGGCCACAAGAGGTTGCTAAAGAAGGGCTTTTTCTGCTTTAGGGGTCATGAGTCCGGTTTTGGATATAGAGGTATATAGTGTATGGAAGGATCACCTCTCTCCAAAGAATAAGACTCAAATCAGTCTCTTTTTCCCTCCAAACTTAGAGCCCATTCATTTGAGGAGGAGGTGCTGCAGTGGAGCTGAACTGACAGAAGATGCTTAGGAGAGGTTGTGATTCTGTGACCTTTTGACTTCTTATGCATCTTCTGTGGGTCTTCTCAAGTCTGGCACTACTGCTGCTTTGCCTTCAGGGACAGGGACATCTGTACGTTTTCAATGCGTATGATCCAGTACTTCTGCAATTGTTCTGTTAATGCATAACCAACCTAAAAGGCGCCTTGTCTGCTTTCCTGTGACTGGCTAGGGTGCCTTGTGCAAGGCACTTTACCTTCCCATTCTGTTTTGACTTAATTGTGTGAAATAGGAACACCAGTATTGACTTTCTATGCAAAATGCTTTGTGATCTATGGAAGAGTTGGATGATTGATCGCTACTGTTTGGCATGTTTTTGTGGCTTGTCTTTGTATTTGCCTGTTAAATGCAAATTGTGCCAGCCATACCCACAAGCCGTCTGACATTGAGGGAAAAACGTGAGAGTTGGTGCCTTTGACCTAGCTAGTTCCTGATGATTGCACTCTTTGTTGCTTCCATGCCAATTAACTTAGGTGAGGGGAGAGGTCTCTTGCTCATTGCCTTGTGATTTTGATGGGTTAGCAGGGGAGTTGCCCTCTCAAAAGCCAAGAAACAGCGATGCGTGCATGTACAGTGAGCTCCCGTGACTGGTGGATTGTAATCGGAGGAGGAAGAGGCAGGAAAGGGTCTGGTAAGTAAAATACCAGCTGTTCTGCTGCCCAGCATCAGAGGAGTCGGGCAGTGCTTTGTGTAATGGACAACAGGTTCCCCCAGCCCCCTGGGCACGGTTTTGTTCCCCTGCCTCGCTGACAACAGGAGCAGATCAGGAAGGGGTTTCTGCGCTGTTGCAGGAGACAGATGAACAGGGCCTGCAAGCTTTAGGTGAAGAGACTCTGATGGAGCCCTAGAGAGTAGCAGACAAAGTGTGTGCTGGAAGACAGGAAAACAAGGTCTGTTTAGAAGTCTGTTACGGTGATGCTGAGGAGATGACCTTTCCACTCGCTTCTTAGCATGCATGAGGAAATAAATAGTAGTACTTGTGTTATTGTACATGTGTTCTGTTCAGAGTCCTCTGGGCCTCGGCTAAGTTGGTATAAGGCTAATATGAGAATAGAAGTAGGTACTTTGAGGTTTGAGAGATTCTGCTGCAGACTAATGCTAACAAGTATTAAAGAAATCCTAATCAAACAGTTATCCTGTAGTGAAAGAATAGCTCATGGAGGGGAGAGAGGATATCCTTATCTTCTGACTGGTGCTGAAGAAGAAACCCTAAAAAGGGTGTGAGTTATTAGTCAGTAGGCCCAAGTCGGAGAAGCAATGCCAACCAGATTGCCCTTTTTGTGGGCTTCAGATAGTTGGAGGCAAAACTTCATATGAGCCACAAGTCTCCTTCAAAGTCAGTTTTTTAAATGATTTGACCAGACAGTGGGCTGGCCACAGCAAGCTATGTTTATGAACTTGGCTAGGAATGAACATGTATTTTCTGGTCTAGGTGAGGCCAAGCTGTCAAAAGCTGATACTTGTAGCTGTGCATCTGAACATAAGGCCCATGTGATGCGAACTGTGATTTTGCTGTTAGCCTAGCTAAGGCAAACAGTGTGGAGTAAACAGGGGAGGTTAATCACAGCGAGCAGTCAAGATACAGAGTGTTGTGCTGTGCTGCCAGTTTTACTTTATTCAGCATGATATCAGGTGAATGCGTGGTTAGCAGCTCTGTTTAGCTAGAGTTAAAAGATTGTTCTGCAGCCAGACTTGAAAGGTTTAGGAACTGCTCATGAGCATGACCCTGCTAGCCTGTGAATGACACATCTGTTTGAATATCATTGTTATTAGATATTATTTATGTTACTGACCTGCCTAGAAGGCCTGGGCATAGCCTGGGACCAAAAGGTGTTGGGTGCTTTATCCTCAGCAAGAACGGGATCTTACATAGAATAACAATTTGGTGTTTTGGTATTCAGTGTTGCAGCCTCCTGGCTGCCTACTGTTGAAGTTTGACTTGCAATTATCCTGCTACATTATTGCCTGATTAGTCCCTCTCCAGTGAGGTGGGGAAGTTTTGTTGCCATTTTATAGATGCCAGTTGATCTATCCAGAGTTATTAAAAAGAATTGTTGTCAGAGCTGAGATTGAAATGCAACAGTTTCTTTTGGATCACTCTGCTTCTCCTACCAGTTACAAACTGAAGAAGGAAGTGAAATGATTTTTTTCTTTGGGCTTTTTGAGAGGAGCGAGAACAAAGTACAGTAACTGAATTGGCACTTAATGGTATTGCACTTTGTTTTCTGTTGCCACGTCACTTTGCTACTTGGAATTTAGCCTGTCCTGAGATTCTTTCTGCTTCTCTTCTGCCTAGGTATATACCGACATCAGCTTATTCAGAGAGAGCAACTAGAGCTTTGCAAAGACATTTGTTTAAATGAATTTCTGCAGCTGATTTAAACCAGCCTGGACTGAAGACTTGAGTATGTTGTTTAATTTAGATTCCCTTCCTTTTACTGAAACTCTCCTATAATTGGGGTATAGGAAGAAGAGAGCTATGTGTGAAAGAAAATTTGGGATTAAACAGCTGGGATTATTTTTTTTATGAATTCTAAAATACCCTAATTCATCTCAATAAAGCTATATTCACTGGCTCAGGAAGTAGCAAATAATTTTTCTCTATTGAGAGCCATTTGTTTTCACAGTGCAATCCTAAGGGGGATATTTTGTTACTGAGGTGGTTATTTCCATGTTAACTTTGTCAGGCTGTTCTAACCACTGTGTGAAATTTCTTCTAGAGCCTGGAAAATGAAGCTAAAGGAAATTGAGCGAACAGCTGTTCAGGCATGGAGTCCAGCAAACAACCACCCCATTTATCTAGCAACAGGTAAAGTTCTTCATAATTCAAGAAAATTAAAGTATGAGTCACAGAGAGAGTTTATGTGGAGTTGTATCAGCCTTATCTTTCAACAATTCCCACTCTAGTAAATGCTGGAAAAATTAGAAGCAATGCACTGGAGATATTATCGCTTTTTTTTTTTTTTTTAGTGACTTGTGGGGGATTATTTTTATGCCAGTCTTTGACTCTTTACAGGGCAGTGATTTTTTTCAAAGAGTGAATACATAACTTTTCAAATGTATCTTCTAATTAAGTCTGTTTGCTTCAAGTATCTGAACTCTAACACCTGCTTGCTATAAAGGTAAATCAAATTAAGATTACTTATTTGGTATGTCTGCAGAGCAAAGTTCATTCTAATCACGTCCATTTAAGCTCACTTTCACTTTGCTGGATTTCAGACACTATCACGTGGCTTGAGAGTTCACGAATAGAAATCTCTTTTTCCTAAAATTGCCTGTTTCTGCTTACATTCATTTTTGCAAACCCTCAAATTTGCATGTTGTTGATATTATTCATTATTTGCTATTAGTATAAACCTTTTATTTCCTGAAGCTTAAAGTCAGCATGTTCGCTGAGTTGGCAGTAGGTGAGTTTAGTGTCTGTGTGGAACTGTTGGCCTGAGTTGTCTACCCAGTGTGAGAATGAGCCAGCTCTGTTTCCTGTC
The DNA here is from genome assembly GCF_036370855.1 of Dromaius novaehollandiae. Classification (NCBI taxonomy): domain Eukaryota; kingdom Metazoa; phylum Chordata; class Aves; order Casuariiformes; family Dromaiidae; genus Dromaius; species Dromaius novaehollandiae. The sequence goes on from NC_088103.1 coordinate 25,775,585, forward strand.
TGGGTTGCACAGCGCTGCCATGTTGTTTTTGCTTTTTTATAGGGCTGACTGTCAGGAGAATGTGACTAAAGTTCAACTGTTGCCTTAAAAGCAACATTACTTCTGGGGTAGATGGTGTATTTTGTGCTTCTCTAATAAGGCCAGAGTTTTGGTTAGACCAAAGGCCTTGGCTTCAGTCTGCTTTAGATCAGAAGCTGCATAGTTTCATAATTTGTGCGGCTTTTTTATGGTCTCTTGGGCACTTCCCCTCCCATAGACAGTTACAAAGCATCCCTGTGGTAACTGGGTGACTATTTGCATGGCAATGTCCCGTTAGGCAAGCTTAAATCTATTTTTAGCTTTTATTCTGTAAACTAGGGAGAAGTAAGGAAGCCACCACTGTGTGACTGCTACCTCCCTGTGTTTCATCAGTGAATGTTTAGACAGCTAAGGTTGAGGAACTTTTGCTGTAGACTAGGTTTAGAAGGTCTGATCAAGACTTTCTGATCATGGCTGGGCCAACAGCATACAGAAGTATTTGGGATCATAATTGTACCTGGATTTCATGATGCAACTGCATTTGTAATTTGATAAGGACCTATTGTCACAGGCTGTGGCTGTTTGGAAGAGGGTATATGAATTATATCTCCCCAAAGAGAAAAAGGTATTTTCGCATCAGTGACCTGGATGCCCAGAATTTCTTGAAGTCCTGATTTCTTTCAAAGTCTTTGTCTTAACTTTTGTCTCCTGCATCTGAGCTGTTTAGACACATCCTCTCCTTGAACAGGCACAGCACCAAGGATAACGTGACTATCAGTCAAGGATTGGTTCGTTGGTCAAAGATTGGTTGCAGTGCTAAAGCCTTACTCTTTTTGTCCCTTGTGCTCATGAAAAAAGTGCCTACTTGTAAGTGTCCCACTTATACTTCTGTTAGGAACATCTGCCCAGCAACTGGATGCATCCTTCAGTACAAATGCCACCTTGGAAATATTTGAGATTGACTTCAGGGACCCCTCCCTGGACATGAAGCGGAAAGGAACCCTTCCTGCCTCAAACAGGTATTAGAGGCTTATACCAGTCGGTAGACATACCAGCTGGTAGAATTGAAAAGGGCTTTTCTAGCGCAAGAAAGGAGAGAAGGTGAAATTGTATTTTCTGTGTATAAAGTGATCTCTTGGAATTGGCTTACCTTCTGTCTTTAAGGACCTGAGCATTCTTGGCTTGAGACAAATCATGCTTGGTATTTAATGTGTTCGCAAAGGTACAGCAGTTGGATTGGTGGAGAAGTCTTAAGAGGACTTATATGGTAGTCTGGAGAGTCATTCTGTATCATGTGAACTAACTGGGGCTTTTGGTTTGAGTAAAAAAAACAGCAGCAGAGTGAAATCTATCTTCCAGCTTTTTAAGAGGAGATGATTTATTACGCTTGACAGTGATGTTTGCACCCAGTGCAAAATACAGTTACCCTTTATCTGTAACTAGCAGCTTTTTCAATGAATAAACATATTTTTCAGATTTGAAGGCTGGAAAGGAAAGAGTATAGTAGTCTAATCTAACTGTCCATATAATGTAGTTTAGAGGATTTCACCCACCAAATCCCACATGAAGTCCTAAACTTCTTTAAAAAACAAAAAAACAAAAAACCCCGCCCAAAACAACAAAAAAGAAAACTAAAAAGAAAAGATCTTCTATTGTAGGTACCTTCTCCAAAGACACTGGAAGGAAGCTCATTTCTTTTTGGGTGTGGGAGCTGCAGTCTTCTTCAAAAGGGCATAGTTATTTAAGGTATAGACTGATAGGTGTGTTTGATAGATTGGAATATGGATGTTGTTCTTGGTTGTGCAGGATGTCTTGGTTTCCACTGAATATTGCGGCTGATGCCAGCTTCATTTTCTCCCTCAGGTTTCATAAGCTGATCTGGGGTAACTTTGGAAATGGGTCCCCTGAGTCCTCTGGAGTGATCATTGGTGGAGGGGATAATGGAGTACTGACAATGTATAGTGCACACCGGATCTTGGCTTCAAAGAGCGAGCCAGTAATTGGGCAGACAGAGAAGCATTCAGGCCCTGTTCGAGCTCTTGATTTCAACCCTTTCCAGGTATGCAGCCTTAAGATACTTGAACCTAAATGAAGGTTAGCCACCATGAGTTTTTCCCATGTTTATGCAGATTTATAAACCGAAGGAATGGATTTAACCCAGAGGAGGCATGGTAGTTGTGATACAGAACCGGTTTGGGACCCAGATTTGAGTTCTGTTCATGGCTTTTTCACTGAATTCCCCTTTCCCTGTGAGCAGGAAACTCAGCTGACCTTTTACTTTCCCTACAGAGTAACCTCTTGGCCTCTGGAGCCAATGATTCTGAAATTTTCATCTGGGACTTGAATAACTTCAGTGTGCCTATGACACCAGGAGCTAAATCACAGGTAAAGGAGTTTTCCTCTGGGCAAGACCCCTGCAGTTTTATTTCTCAGTAAGCAAGGTGAAATGATATGAGGGTGTGGAATGATCCTGCTGTATTCACTCTCTGAAGAGGGAAGTCATCTTGATCTCTCTCAAGAGGAAGATGAATCAGAACTGGCTAGTCGGCCTCATTCTGGGGAGGTGGAAGGAGTGGTGTAAAGGGAAGGGAGGTAGGCTGTTAAGCTCTAGAAGCATGCATATTGCATGGATGGGTAAGCGCTTTGTGGATTTGAATCAAGTTACTGACCAGTTTGTCTTGTGATTCAGCTGGGGCATATGTGATGGATTAAGAAGGCTTATTGGACCTTCTCTGAGGTATGAATCTGCTTCAGCTGAAGCTTTTCATATCTCATGATAGTAATATCCCCAGCACAGCCAGTGAACCATTTAATGCATCTTGGCTATTATTTTCAGATAATGTTTCCTGAGCTTGGAGGGGAAGCTTCTGATCTTCTGATCCTGGTTATGTTATTCAAGGCAATCAGCTCCTGAAAGTAGAAAGATCATAGTAAGCTTTCTTAAAAGCAGGCCAAGTTTTCCTGCAGTAAGCTTCCCATTTGTCTCCTTGCCCATCTCCTTCATTGCTGTAGATGCAATAACAGGAATTAGCCTTGAATGCTTCATTGTCCGTCTCACTGCACTCTTGAAATGTTGCACAAGGTCGTCTTTCCATTTAAGTTCTCTTCCGGGAGTCAGGGTAGAAACATCTGTGTTCTTTCTGGTCTGCAGCCTGATCTCAGTATATTGCAGGCTGTTCTATGTGCATCTGTTCCTTTACTGTGGAATTAATAGTTTATGACACGTTTCGCTAATGCAGACTCAGATGTAGAATCTAATACCTGCTCCCAAGGTGCAAAGGAGCTTTTCCAGGTGACATTCTCAATAGAATCAGACTGTCCACTGCACTTTCTGTGTAAAGGATTTCCCCTGCTCCCTAGCGTTCCCTGTCAGTGCTGCCGATATTTCCAGTTGGTTGATCAGAGATTGAAGAGAGGAATCTGCAGGTCCTCAAATCTCTTAGTCAAGCTGGTGACAGAATCCTGCGATTGATGTTCCCTCAGCATGGTGGTAATGGATCTGTGGCCTTTGCTATCTTGGCAGCCTCACGAAGACATTAGTGTGGTGTCCTGGAATCGGCAGGTGCAGCATATCCTGTCCTCCGCTCACCCCAGCGGCAAGGCCGTGGTTTGGGACCTCAGGAAGAATGAGCCTATCATCAAAGTCAGTGACCACAGCAACAGAGTGAGTGGAGGAAAGACTGTAATTTTGATGGGCCTCCAGCACGCCACCTCAGTGATTGCAACGCAGTAGTACAGGCTCTAGGGATGAAGTGTTTTTACTGTGGGAGCTGTTGGGATTGGTCGTCTTGGAACTGGAAGGCTTTTGTAAGAAGGCTATAGCAGGGGGTGGCAGTGGATCTGTGCAAAGCATCCTTAAGTTTTAGCAATTCTGTGCTGCTGCAGCACTGTTTGGAGTCCCTCCTTGCAATGGAAGGAGAGAAATCAAGGAGCAAGTAGACTGTAGAAACAAGATACTGGCTTGCTCTTTGGAGTTCTTGTCCTGGGTCAGAGCATGAGGCAGCCAACTGTGCGCATAATTGACACTATTGCCATGCTGTAGCTGTCACTCCAAACCAGCATTTGATACATTTTAAAGCATGAAAGACTGGAAATAAATGCAGCAAATTGTTATTTTGGGAGATTTAACAAGCTGTTGAACCTTGAGAAAGATCTGATTGTTGGTACAAATCGTCCTTGGAAGACCTAAGGTTTTGTGTGTCTGTGCCTACAGGCAGATGTTCATATGACCTTGCAGCAGGAGATTTGTAATTCATAAAGGGATGTGTAAGGAAATCTTTCTATATCCAAGGCAGGTGGGAAGGCTCCCACCTGTGCAGGAATAGAGTAGAAGTCCTCCAGCTCATAAAAGAATGCAAAAAACCCCCCAAACTTTCAATCACAGCTCACTTCCTAGATAATTGAAGGACTACTTCTAGGTTTTCTATAGACTTACTGAGTTTTTCTGCTGTGTAGAAAAGGTAGAAATACTTGTTTCCCACAAGATATTGCTGGACTTGCTTTATGTCAAATGTTGGAGGAGAGTTAGGTGGAGAATGATGTGGCTCTGGGCCAGTTGCTCTGTTGCCAGCTTGCTTTGCTGAATTTTCAGCCCATGCTATTTTTGTCCCTAGATGCATTGCTCAGGAATGGCCTGGCACCCAGAAGTTGCAACCCAGCTAGTCCTTTCCTCTGAGGATGACCGCTTGCCAGTGATCCAAATATGGGACTTGCGTTTTGCTACCTCTCCTTTGAGCCAGCTGGAAGGGCACATGAGGTAAGGGCCTGCTTGTCATGTTGCCTTTTCAAGGATTTCCATCTTTAAAAGGAAGGCAGCTGGGAGACTGGGCTTTGGCAAGCTATGATGTTTTTACAGGCTGCTTTGTTTCACCGATTGGTCTGGTTCAGGCAGAGATGAGAACCAGCATTTTTGAGCTTAAGTGCAAATGTATTCTGCTTTCTTGTTGACAGGACAGGAAAGTGGGTTGGGTATGGAATATGACTGTATTTTCTTTCTGCTCTATTTTAGGGGAGTTCTGTCTGTCTCTTGGTGCCAGGCCGACCCTGAACTGCTGTTGAGTAGTGCCAAAGACAGCCGGATCTTGTGCTGGAACCCAAGTATGGGGGAGGTACGTAACCACAGCTGGAAGTATGCATTGGCTGCCTTTCGCGGAGCTGTGTGCCATGCTATGCGTGTGTCCCTTCTCTGTATTTCTGTGGAGTACTGATGTCATTTCCTCCAATATGTCTTCTGCACTCTTCCTGTCTGAAGAGAATGAGGTTGTTGTCCATGTCCAAACTGAAAACAACAGAGACTCTCAGATATTTCCTCTAACTGTATACAGAGGTCACAGAAGGAGGAAAGCTTTAACTAAAACTTAGTTTCAGCTAATTTTGATTGCTGTTATTTTGTTCACATATGTAGTGGTTCCTGTGTCCATTTGTTTCTTCTTCCTCCTTCTCCTAGGGTATTCAAAAACTGGCAGAAACTTCAAGGAGAATGAGGAGCATTTGTTAGGGAGCAGAACAGTGTAACTGAAGATGTGTACAAACTTTTTCCATAGTACAGTGGTTTCACACGTGTGTTTATCTAGTCGTGTATCTCAAAAACACCATCTTTGAAACATTTAGGCATCACAACAGTTTTAAACATTTAAAATAAGGCTGTGCAAAAATGTTTCTGGATAAAACTGAATTTTGAACTTTGAACAAAATTCACTTAGTTGATCTCAATGATAGCATGGGAAAAGTACTCTAACAATATTAACAAATTCCAGCTAGGAGCCCCAGATCAGATGCATCTCATGGGACAGTTTCACTGAGCTGACCACCTTTGCCTTGGAGGCACGGAGAAAAGTTAAGCCATTTTTGTAGAAAGCATGAAATGCTGCTGTTGCGGCTTCGTGGGATTTGATGATCACTCTGTACCGATGTCTAATGACTAGAAGAGAATCTGACTCTGAAACTTTCCTGGTGTCTATTTGTTACTAAAATCTTTTCACTGTGTTTTAGGAGGAGAACTTAAAAGCCAATTTTAGTAAAAGTGGCTTGTCTTTGTATGCATGCTGCTGTAGATTTGCAGGGTCCAAAATTAAGTTAGACATTTATGCAGAGATTATCGTTAGGGGTCTGTTCTTGACTTAGTGCCAATCTTTAGCACTGATTAGAAAATTTTCAGATGATACAAAAACTGGGAGGGTTCTGAACAGTAAGGACGGGGAAATTATAGAGTATGGCTGATCTCCTGGTAAGCTGTTTTAAAAAACTTTTTTGTTGTTGTTTAGCAATCTGTATTTTAATATAAGACAATGCAAGATTGTATACTTGAGAGCATAGAACACAAATCAAGTTCCTAGGCACAGAAACGTGAAAAGAAAGTTAGGATTCTGTGTCTCAGGAAACTATTTATCTGTGAGGCACAGAGGAAATCTCCATTTTACAAACTGTAGGTTTAAAGTCAAGGTTATATTAGTGAGCTGCCTAACATCATGCAGGAAGTCTGTGACTGGCCCTTGAATTGAACTTTGGATTTTTGAGGGCTGGACTAGAAACCTGTTGGCTAAAATATCCTTTGTAGTTCATTTGTACCTTTTACCTTGTACCTTGTACCTCTTTTGCCATTCTACTTTTTTTTCCTGTAGCCTTTCATTTTCCCTATCAAGTTTGTTATTCCAGACAGTCCTTTTGGTTTACATGTTCTTACTCCTGACATCTTTTTGCCTATTGGCTTATGTTTTTCTGGCCATTGTTTTTGATGCGTCTCCTTGAATTAACAGCAGGTGCCACAGTTAAGCACTCTGGTACAGTAATACTTAGAGCAAAACTGACTTGTTGCTTATTATTTTATTCTATGGTCAGAATATTGTTTAGCAGCTTTTCATGGCTTTCCACTGCTTGGGCTCAGTGCGTTGCAACTCTAATGTTGCAAATATATCCTTCAAGCAGCAAAAATAAGAGACTCTTATACATGGTGAGGTATAAATAAGGTAGACAAGTAAATTGAGGAGAGCAGGGGAATATTCTTATGTCATGTGCTTTTGCCTTCTCTTTCTGTGATAGGTGGTTTATGAGTTGCCCATTCGGAGTCAGTGGTGTTTTGATGTCCAGTGGTGTCCTAGAAACCCCACAGTCTTCTCTGCTGCCACATTTGATGGGTGGATCAACATTTATTCTGTTATGGGTGGGAGTTTAGAAGCTCAACAGAAGACTCAGGCTGACAAGGTAAAGTCCTGTGGACATCCTAGGGCTTAAGGCATTGGCAGCTTTTTATCTGGCTTCTAAGAATGTGAGAAGGATACCCATGTAACAGTGTGATTTTAAGTAACACAGTCATCTCATCCATGAGGATGTACTGCTGCTGCATGATACGTGTGAGAACCAGAAGCTAGCTGAATGAGGACTTAATATCCACACAAGTTCAGAAGGGCTGTTTGCCTGTGCTGCCTCTTGATAAACAGGTTTCTCAGTATCTCTTGTAAAATCCGTTAAAGTACATAAACAAAATCAAGTGGAGTTTTGATGATACATGTATTCTATGATTACTACTACTAGACTAGAACTAAAGCAGCACAGCTATTAGAGCAATAAGCTTTTCTTGCCATTAAATTGAAATTAAATCAATACTAGGTAATACAATGAATTTTCCTTTATTAGCTCCGAAGAGAATCTTAAAAAGTAGCTTATAAACCATAGTTAGTAATTTACCCCAAGTCAGTTGACTATAACTTGGAGCAGGTTAATATTTTGAAACTGAAACCCATTATTTAGCTGATGAATAGATGGCCAAACTCTGATCAAATTAAATGCCAGTGCTGTCTAAAATTTTAGTTTAATTCCTTCCATCTCTCAGCTGACAGATGTAGTATAATACAGGTTTTAAGAGAATACATATAAGCATGTTTGTGTTATTTATACAGTAATTTACAGCTGACTGAGTTCAATTTCATAGGATTTGCAAGAGACAAAATATTTTATGATGCAACAGCCATAGGAGATTAAGGATTTACGTAACCCATAGAGAATTTTCTTTATGTGTATTCTTCACGTGCATGTGATCACACTCCCACACTTCAAAACTGGAGAATAGTAGGGTAGAACAACTCCTAGATAAATAGAATAAAAAATAAGTACGTAAGTAGAAGATGACAACAATAGTTACAGAGACAAGGGAGTTCATGACCTTTTAAGCTTTCTGTCCTCTGAATTTGATGGTATCAGGACAAAAACCCTTTGTCAAAGATCTTCATTCTGATGTTTCTAGTACCTCCATAGCGTGTATTTATTTTTTAAGGTTTAGGAGGAGTTATCTGTTAAGTACAAGCTGTTACCCCAGGAAACGATCCGTTTCAGAATTACTTTCCACTAAAGTGACTCAGTGATGTGAAGGACAAAGCATCTAGGTCTTGCCTGTGATTCTTTGTTTGGCAAACTTACTTTGCTCAAACTTGCATTGTTTCCTTTCAGGTATGTCAGTCAGCCATTCTTTGGACCTGTGCCCTATGATCCAGTCAAGCTTGAATGGGATTCTCCTTTGCAAGCATCAAATCTGTGCCATCAATGTTAAAAACTGTAAACGCTTGCAAGCAGCATTGTGTATATAGTCAGTGACTTCCTAAATGTCAGAAATCAAGATCGGGGGCTAATTCTGATACGCTCTTGTCTAGGCAAGAAAGTCTGGAGAGATTTATTTTACCAGCCTCCTCTAAAGTCTTATAAAAGCTTGAGACAGTCCTTAAAACTAACACATTCCAAAGACTCTGACAACAGAAGGGCAGTCTGCATTCCTTTATGAGCAAAAAGAGAAATAAGCTGGGCAACTTTTGACCATATGTAATCGTTGCCTTGCATAAAACAAGTAATTTTGTAACTCCTGTGTTTATGAGCTGGGTGCTAGGCCAAGCAGTGTTTGTTAGGCAGTTTTCATCTTGCTAAGGAAAACTTTAAAATCTCTCAAGGTGAACCTTGCTTAAGAAATAATTTCCAGAACTGTTTGGAAATACTGTTTCTCTCACATAGGGGTTTGGTGGCACTCCAGGAAGAGGAGTTATAGCCTCTTTCTTCATCAGCAAGGAGGGTAACTAATGACTAAGCAATAGTTGAATGTACTTATACCCTACAGAGAGGAACAGAATTATATCTCACTCCCTTCTCCATTTGATCCCAGATCTCCTCCTCCTTCAACAACCTTGACCCCTTTGGCACAGGACAGACCCTTCCTCCTCTGCAGGTGCCGGAGCAAGTAGCTCAGACCACCTTGATTCCCCCATTAAAAAAGCCGCCCAAGTGGATTCGCAGGCCTGTGGGCGTTTCATTTGCAGTAAGTAAATGGAGCATCCTTAGCTGAAAATGCAATAGATTCTTCTTGTTGTGATGCAATCCATTTCTCGTGTTAGAGAAACCTTTTTATTTTCATGGTACTTGCTCTTTTTTGATGCCTGTGTAAGGTGCAGTGTGGTATCCCATGCAAGGAAGCTGTCTTGCTCTGTGTTCAGATACATTTTGAGCAGAGTCCTATAGCAGAGCATGTGAGTTTATAAGTAGGATTTATGGAGCTAAGGAAAGCCCATAAATCCTTTCCTTGTAGGCTGTGTGACATTCATTCCCTTTCTCCTTCTCTCTCTTTTTCTCCTTGCTATCCATGTATGTAATTTTCAAGCCCTTTCCTCTCTCTGTCTGTCTGTCTAGCACCTGCCATTCACATTATGGCTTTTAATCAGTGCAGCCTGCCTGTCCATTTCAGAAAAGAACAGTTCCAAACAGTATTTCTTCCTCTGTGCCTCTCTGGCATTTCCAATTGGCTATGCCTGACAGCACATACACAAGTGTTATGGTTGTCAGTGAGGGCTACTAGCCCTTCAGCTGAAGGGCTTGTGATGTGAACTCCTTCAGTGTCACTAACATCCATATGCATGTAGCTGTTTTTGTTCTTTGTGATCACAGCTGGAACTTGAGTCAACTTTGCCAAATGAAAAGCTGAGTGAGTTGTTTTTACCTTCACTTACAAGAATGCTTACTGTGTCTCCCTTTGTCCTTCTCAGTTTGGGGGAAAATTGATTACCTTTGGTCTTACCAAAGTTCCTGGACAGCAAGTGCAGCAGATTTGCCCACGCCAGGTGTTCATCAGTCAAGTCACTACTGAAACAGAGTTCCTGGTCCGATCCAGAGAACTGCAGATGGCCCTGCAGTCAGGCAACCTCCTCGAATACTGCAAGGGCAAGATCCAGACAGCCAAGCTGCAGTTTGATGAGAACCTCTGGAACTTCCTGAAGGTAGTATGGCTGTGGAGAAACCCAGATGTCAGTTTTTCTTCATTTCTGGGGTGGAGTGTGGCCATTATGCTTCTCTATAGCTATATATATTCCTGTTCTTCAAGATTTTAAACTGAACTAGATAAACTAATTAATCTTTTATCTAAAGAAAAGCTTTGGCAGTTGAAGTCTTGGAGGCTGCCTTATTTTTTCAGTTGGAACGGTCTTTTCGGTGGACTGTTTTGGGCTTTCTGTCAATACGCTAAACAGAATTTTCTCATCTCAACCTACAGCCATACTGTATTTGCTACCCGTAGAGCTCTACCCTATTCATACTCAAGACAAAGTCCAAATGGGCAATGAGGCTACCCTATAATGAGGGAGAGAGCTGTGACAGCATGAGAACTGCCTTACAGCCCTACATAGGTTGGTGGTTCTGTTGACAATTTGGTATTTATGAGAGTGCAGTAGTGAGAAGTGACCACCCTTCTGGAGAGACAGGGCTAGTGGACTCTTAGCCTTGATAGCACTGCACAGACACTCATGGACTCATGTTTGTGTGTGTGTGGGGTGGTGGTGGTATCTTTTGCATAGGGTAACACTTGCATGTGGAATTGAGTCTCTCGAACAGGGTGTCCAGGTGCTTTCCAGGTGATGACAGAAGTCTCCATTGCAAGGATCATTGCAACAGTGTGTTCAGCTGTGTCAGATGAGACAGCTCAAACTGTTTGTTCTAATGAATTTGGGTGGTCTCATGGTCCTGTAAGAGCAGTCAGGATATGCAAGATCCATTGCTATTGATTGTCTTGAACTACAAACCAAGCATCTTAACTGTGTACAGAAGACTGCCCTGCATGGTCATTTCTGTACCTGCAGGAACAGTTTCTACTGACTATTTAAAAGTTTCTCATCTGTGTACAATTTGGTCAATTCTACAGTAGGAACTGCCTGGGAGAACTGCTGAGACAGACACATTCTCCTCCCAGGATGTTAATCACACATTGAAGCATGCAAATAGTGCCCATCCATTTAGCAGTGGGAACCTGTGAGAATCCCTAGAAATGTCTGAAATTCCCACCTGGAGAGTTTCTGTAATAATTAGTTAAATACTTTGTTGTGAAGCTCCAGCTAGGAGTTCAGGCAACCACTCTGTCTCAGGTTGGTCTGTTGTCTCAAATCAGTGCGTTGTTTTTATGTGGAGATTAGCTGGAGAATTCTGGGACTGTCCAGGGAATTAATAAGCAAGAGTGCTGGATTTACACAGAGGCATAGCTCTGATACGCAGCTACACCACAATTATAACTATGTGATAAACTCGAATTTTACCTTCATATCACAGTTATAACTTAAATTCCATACGTTTTAGAATTTAAGTCAGCACAGTACACAATAGTCACTAGGTGGATTTGTCATAGTTGGGTCCATTATCTGAGCTCTAAACTTTGCTGCTGCAGAAGTAGCCAATTGTTGACAGCATGTAGATATCTAGGATTTTACAGATTTTCTTGTCTTTTTCAATTTCCTTTGGGACCCAGGTGAATCTGGAGCAGGAGTCCAGGACTAAACTCCTCAAGTTGCTGGGCTACAGTAAAGAAGATCTGCAGAAAAAGGTGAGGGGTCTACAATAGAGAGAAACCTATACAGGGCTAAGGCCACTGAAGGAGAGTTGCAGGGTCCCTGCTGGAGATGAGTGAGTGATCTTGCATCACATGAGACACTCAACTATATGAAATTTCAGGTGAGGGGTACCTCATCCCCCAAGCTGAAACCTAGTGCAATGGTCAGGGAACATAAGCACAGATCAATCTATAGTTTCTTTTGGGACTACAGATGGGATGCTGGATCAGTCTGGAATCATTCCTTTCCCCTCCTTACCTGGAGCTCTACTAACACCTCTTGGTCTTGCATACCACTCTGAAATTGTTTTTCTAGATCTTAAATAGTAAAGCTGACCTAGATGTGATGGGTATGATCGTGAAACCTCTGCTGAGATCTGAGGCCTTCTCCCCACAGCTGAAAGATTAACTGCTTATCCCAGAGATCTGCTTTGAGAGGGTGATGTAGGAAGATGAAGTTTGAAAAGACTGTTCAGATCCTTTCTTCTGATTGTGCTGGGCCCAGATCTCCTGAATTCCTATTAAAAAGCAAATGTTGGCACCTGTAAGAATATAACCATAGATGTGCAGGATCAGACCAAAGGAACCTTGAACCCAATATCTTGCCTCTAGTTGCTGATGCTCAGAGAAGTGTATAACAACATGGCAGTTGTGAGAGCATTCTTCTAGCTCCCAGCTGTCCGTGCCTCAGAGAATTCCTCAGTGATAAAGTAAGTGATAGATGAAGGCAGTCTGGCATAGCACTGATGGAGCTGCAGGGGAAGAGACTCTTGCAGCAGCATGGTCTGTGTCCTTGTGAAAGGGACAAATAACTTCTGCTACATAACTAGGCAGGAATAGTGAGAGGTGGAACTTTTCAAAGAGGTGAAAGAGCCAGGGGAATTGTCTGCAACTTACTGGTCAGTTGGCTACTTTGCTGCCCATGTGTTTAATTTTAACAGGGGCTTCACCCTGTGAATGTCTGTTCCTTTGTAGATCTCCTCCTGTTTGAGTAATGGGATACCAGATAAACAACCCCTTCCTGAGGCAGATGACAGGAATGCTGTGCAGCCAGGTCAGGTATGTCCTGTACATTTTGCCAGTCTGGGAAAAGAGTGGAGGGCAGAATGAATGGGAAGGTTTAATTCCAACCACAGGTTGTTGGGCTCAATGCAGGAATCGCAGAGGGCAGTTCACAGGCCTATCAGACCCCCACAGGGTCAGACTAAACGATCATAACGGTCCCTTCTGGCTTTAAAACAAATCAGCGAATGATGAAGATGGACTCCTGGCTGTTAACACTGCAAGAAGGCTTGCTTCACCAGTGCTGATTTCTCCAGTGATAGAATTAGCCTCACCCCAACTTAACTTCATCCTACAGTTCTGGATTTCCTCTATGAAGCTTCTGCTGTGGTATTTCTTTTGCATTTCTTTCCTTTTCACTTCTGTCCTTTGAAATGTATTTTCACATGATTTTGGGATGTCCATCTGCAGGTGCCTTCCAGGGCCTGGTTCAACATCCACCATAAATTTTGCTCCTCTAAGGTATATAAAGCTGCTCCACTCAAATTAGCAATTTTTTTCACAAACTTTAAACACTTGCTGAGATAGTCTAGGGGCAGCAGTTTTGTCTTGCATTTCTGTAGAGCACCGAGCATGGCTGTGATCCCAGCTGTTAATTACAGGTATTGCTTGTGGGGCTCATTCCTATTCCATCCAAAATTGTTCAGCTTAATTAAGGGCTGGCAGTTGAATGGATGAATGCTGGCTAACAATACCGTTGTCATTGCATGTTTTACACCAGCAAACTTCGAAGGTATGTCAGTAGCAGCGCTGTTCTTATTGCTGCCTCACTGAAGCTATATGGATTGATAGAACAATGACAGGAGGCATGAATGGTTTCCAAGCTGAAATCTGATTTACATGAGCATTCTCAACCAAGTGGGGGAGCACCCCATCCCACTCTGTAATCCACTAAACTGTTTTGGGCAGGGGCCCATGTGTTCAATGAATTAACTTCTTGTGCTCTTTGCACAGCTTTTGATAAATTCCAGTGATGATGTAGCTGCTGTTTCCTCCTCTTCAGCCTTTTTTGACAACCTCATCCCACAGGATATGAGCACTTTGGAGATTCCTGTCACAGCAGGTGTGTTACATGAGGTGTGCTTCTGCCCTATTTTAAGGAAAGGGGAGGAGGGAAAACCTGAAAATGGTGGAGAGCAGGAAAAACCTGGTCCATTTCAGCACCAGAAGAATACTTCTAAAACTTGTGATCCATCCCAGTGTCTTGCAACATCTATCAGCATTTTGCAAAAGAATATTCTTCACAGATAAGAGACCCATGAAGAGTATGGGAAAACCTCCTAGGTAATAGGAGACTTGCTTTTAAGTCGGTGATTTCTTTGGAGATACATAACCTGATTTGTATTTCCAAATCTTCCTTTAGCTGGACTTCCATAGGTTATTGTTTTTTACTGCCTATTCTTTAAAATGAGCATGATTAATGTATCTGGGTGGTGCCCCTGTGGCTTAGATCTGCTTTCTCACCTCTACAGATACTGATGGACTCATCAGCCAGGCCCTCTTGCTGGGGAATTTTGAGGGTGCAGTGGAGCTGTGTATGCGGGCAGAACGCTTTGCCGATGCTATTATCTTAGCTATTGCTGGTGGAGAGAACCTCCTAAGGGAGACCCAGAAGCGCTACTTTGCCAAACGGAAAACAAAAATCTCCCTGGTAAGTGATAGTCTGGTATACCTGCCGAGCAGTGGAAGGTGTGTTTGACACCTTGGCAGATGTTTGTCTGAATATGTAGAAATGCTTTGGGGGGAAAAAGAAATGTCACCAGTCTGTGCATCTCTTTTTGGCTTGATATTTTTTCCTGTTTGCTTGATACTTTTATGACAATTTCATGCTACCCACTTAGAATTTATGTTCTCTGTTCCTTTCTTTTTGTATAATGGTTTCTGCCTCAGCTCCCTATGCCTGTAACCTGTGGAAAATACTATCCTTTTAAGGCTCTCAGCTAGGAAGGTCCTAGCTTACTAATTGCCAATTGGAGAGTGTAGCAGGGGTCGGTCTGTCCTAACCCAGTATTCCTAATCATCGATACTGGCTGCTGTGAAAGAGAATGTGTGTTAGCTAGATCTTTGGTCTGGCCTAATGTGGCCATTTTCATATTCTCTCATGTGCTTTGGTGGGCCTTTTTTTTTAACCTTCTTTCAAGGCATCAGGTTTCCAACTGTTGATGCTGGGGTGCTGGGATTGGTGGACCTTAACATGCAGAGAGGTAGTTGCTGCATATGATGAAGCATGCCCAAAAGTGAGCTATCAGTATGGATGCCCTTGCTCAAATAGACAGCATATCTTAGTCTTCAGTGACTGACAGGCTGCCTTCTTCCTTTACAGCTTCTTTCCTCCATTGTGCAACAGAACTGGCAAGATATTGTTTGCACATGTGATCTACAGAACTGGAAGGAGGCACTGGCCATCTTGTTAACATACTCAAAGCATGAGGATTATACCCAACTTTGTGGTATGCAGTTACTCTGTTTTGATAAGGTTTCTTTTAGGAAAGGGCACCTCTGAACTGTTTACAGAAAGAAGCACATCAAGTTGAGGAAAGACAGCAGTTCTTACACATAACAGAACTTGCAGGTAGCTGGAATTCGAAATCAAGTGTGGACTGTTGAGCTAGGGGAATGAGTTATGCGCATTGTGTCTGAGAGTAATGGTGTATAATGAGACATGCTGGTATTTCCTGCCACCTGCACCAATAGCTTGGAAAGACCAGGGTAGGTACCGGGCTAAAGCACTAAGAGAGGGTGATATTTATTGTTTTATTTTGGGGGAGAGGGATTTCCTTGACAGAAGAAGGTCAAGTCCTCCCCATGTGGATGGGGTTTCCTCTGCAGATTCCTCTCCCTTCTAAGCTCATAAACTGGGGTTGATGACTGATGGCTTCAGTAGTTTACTCAGTCCTGTTTATAGTCAAATATGCTCAGCAACTGATGGTTCTGAGAGTCGGAGTTAGGGGACAATCCAGTGACCGAATCTGAAGAAGTTACTCAGATTGCTTGTCTGGTAACTAGCCTGTGGCTGACAAAAAGAATGGCTGAGTGATTTTGGAGAAATGCCAGTACTTGGTACAAGTAAAACAAGGGTACATGAAATGCAAGAAAACATGTCATCTTGCATGGAACAAATTGTAGGGGTGGAAAATGACTGTGGTGGCGATAATGAGAAAGCTCCAACTCCCCTCTATCTCCTTGCTTTTGCCAGACGTTGATAACTACCAGGTTACCAGCTGTCTGTGGTACTGTATACTACTATTGCATGGAGAAGCCCACACGTCTTTTGAAAAAGAGGGTTGGATTTTGTTCACTAAACTCCTCTGTCTTTTTTAAGGATTTTCCTTTATTTTATATGTCTGGGCAGGCATATAAAAATGGACAGACATATAAAAATGAGGGTTTTTTCCAACCAAATTGGCTCTGTGATTCCTTAATGGTGTCCGTTTCTCTGCGTTATCCTAGAATTAGGTGCAGTTCTTAAGTTGTCAAAACCTTTTCATGCCAAGCCCCAGAGTAAGATTGCTGAGAGAACCTCAGGGTTAAAGAGATCCTCAGAAAGAGACAGTTAAATGTCAACTGTGCTTCTTCCTCTGTAGACATGCTGGGTGCCCGCTTAGAGTTGGAGGGAGATGCAGCCCTGTCCAATGATGCCTGCCTCTGCTATATCTCATCAGGCAATGTGGAGAGGTTGGTGGAATGCTGGGTAAAAAACCATGAGACTTCGTCACCCCTTTCCCTGCAGGTACAGGTGCTGTGATGTTGGTTTGACACATCTCTAGGCCAGTCTGGTAGCGCCACTCTGTTTGCATTATCCCATCAAACAGGATATTTGACTTCTGGCAGACAGTGCTGTCACCAAAGTATCTCCTTCTAGCCTGTATTATGGGGTTACAATTAAAGGAGACTTGTACTCTTAAATGATAAGGGGTTTGCTTAGAGGGTACTGATTACACTTCACATAAATCCAGCCAGAGGCAGGAGCTCTGGGCTGCCTGCCTGTCTTTGTATTTACTGTTGCCATCTCTGAGCTTCCATTTAGTTGGAGAAGTTTAGACTGTATCTGTTATCTGGCTGGTAGTTGCCTGGGAACACATTTCCTGCTGTGTTAATCATGTCTAACTGTAATACTCCTGTTATCTGGCTCTACTTTCATCCAGAACAGCCTCTGGCAAAATAACATCTAGACTGTGGTCTTCCGACTGCAAGCAGAATGATCGTGTATGGAAAGTCAGAGCAGAGCTTGAGAATGAAACCAGGGCTCCTAAGTCCTTCTAAGTCAGTGTTGTCTACCTGTTATACTTAAACCAATCCTGGCCAAGTCACTAACCTCTGTTGCGTCCACCAGTCACTATAATGAATAAGACAAGTCTTCCACTCGGATACCTGCAGATAATATTCTCTGATACAGAGGTCCCTGACCCTGCTGCCCCACTAGTGATTGGCAGCAGCAAAAAGACATCTTCACCATTCCTGGTTATGTCTGAAACTGGCCTTGTCCCTATCTGTTATCAGTCAGTGATACTTATATCATTCCGCAGTTACAAACATTACTTTGATTTCTAGGAGCTGAAGGAGATCAAATAACTAAAGACCTTCTGGTTGTTCTGTCAGCAGTAGCAGTTTTTCCTAATTAATTTCTCCTGGTACCGCTTTAATGCTTTCTTTTCCAAACTGATATCTTTTAACTCATAGAATTACAGGAGTAAACTTCCTAATCAAAAAAAAAAAAAAAAAAAAAGGACACAGTTGATTAGAATGTCCTTGTGGCTTCTGATTTTTCTTTTTCTTTTTTTCCCTCCCCTTACCATGAAAGTGGCTGTGTCAGGGATTGCTTCTTGGTTCCTGTTTTATTCCACTAAGTGCTTCTGCTCCTGTGTTTCCAGCTCTGTGCGGAAAGGCTTTCAGTGATAGTATGTGGTGCCAAGTGGATTAACTTCTAATCACATTGGCCTCTGTGTCAGTTGAAAGTGGAGAAAGCCATCTGGCATTTTCTCAGCATGAGATAGACCAGTAAAGCAAATCAGATTCTGAGGGGTCTGTTTCTTCCCTGAGATTTTATTTCCCCACCTGCCTATTCAGGATCTGATAGAGAAGGTGATGGTGCTGAGCAGGTCCATTGAGATGCTCCGAGGCACAGCAGGGCCAGCGCCAGGCCCTGTCTTGGCAGAACGAATCACCCAGTATGCCAGCCTCCTGGCATCACAAGGATGCTTGGCAGCCGCGATGAATTATCTACCCAGCAGCTCTAAAGAGGTGAGTGAGAAACAGGTGGTTGTGGGACAGAGTAGCATGTGTGGAAGGGGGATACTTTCTGCAAAAGACTCATAAGCTTGGGTTTCTGCATCAGGA
This sequence comes from Dromaius novaehollandiae, assembly GCF_036370855.1. Taxonomy (NCBI): domain Eukaryota; kingdom Metazoa; phylum Chordata; class Aves; order Casuariiformes; family Dromaiidae; genus Dromaius; species Dromaius novaehollandiae. The sequence continues at coordinate 25,793,844 of NC_088103.1, forward strand.
CTTGAGGTTTCACCTTAGTTATGGTAACTTGAGGGTAGAGATTTTAGTTTTTCTAAGATGCAGCATTTGTCTTAATTTGCTTTTTTTCATAGTAGCTTTGATTTGGGGGGGGGAAGGAGAGGAACTATAGTGCTGTTAAATGGTTCCTGGAAAGCAGTGCTGGGAAGCAGCTTCCCAGGGAAGATGCGCCTAATCCTGAAACCGGCTGTTGGAGGAAGCGGAAGGGAATGGGGAGGTCACATTGTAGTTCAGAGCAAATCTGTTCAGTGTGCAAATGTGGGTGGGGAAATACCCTAAATACTGGGGGAGGGATCAGTGAAAGATGGTTGAGACTTTATCTGCTGGGGGAAGTGATAGGTGGTCTCCCAGATCCTGTGGCTTGTGGTTTTTTCCTTGTGGTTATTGGAGAAATGGTTAATTCTGCAGGTTGATGCTCAGTGTTTTTGGTCAGGGTCTGCTTTGAATGCCTCCACAGCATCCTCAATCTGAGGCTTCCAAGGCACTTCCCTAAAGTGTAGTTTGTTTCAGCTCCTGATCCAACAGCTTCGTGACCGGCTGTTCCATGCTCAGGGAGAGAATGTGGCTGATCAGCAGCCACCACCTTTCCCCTACGCTCGTGTCCATGTAGGTGGTGTTAAACACACATCTCCAGCAGCCAAGAGCAGCTCCACCCCTGAAGGAGCAATCCACAAAGCAAGTCCCAGACATCCAGAGAAGGTAGGTCCTAAACTCAGGTGTTCATGGCCTGAGGGAGGAAAGCTACTGGACTGGGCGGGGTGGCATGTGAAATTCTGAGATGGTGCAGATTACAAGTGCTGAGGAAGACATGGCCCACAAGCCTTGAGCTGGCAGAGAGGGCAGCACCTAGTCTTGTGCTCTTTGCCACCTCCTGCCAACCATGGTGATGGTGGAGATCTTGTGTGCTCCTGAGAGCAGTGAGGCCTTTGTTCCAGTCTCTCCAGAACACTAACAGAAGCAGCATCTTCCCTTGACTGAGAAGTGAGAGGGATAGAGAGTATATCTGCTCATGTGTGTGTTTGCATGTGCATCCCCACATGTCTGTCAGCCATTATCAGGTTCTTTTTCATTGCAGCCCACCTACCAGTCATCACTTACCCCTTCAGCACCTGTTCAGCCTTCAGTGTCTTCCCTCTTCACGCCTCAGCCAGTGCCAGCAATGTCTGTGACTCCTCACAGTGCTGCACCTCCCCAGACCAGTGCTGGTCCACAAAAAAACATATATTCCAGAGGGCCCCCATACCCACAGTACAACTTGGGCTTGGCTCCGGTGGCAGTTCCAGGGCCAGGTAAGCATTGTTTGTCATCAGTTTTCCCAGTGTGCTTCAGGCTTTTTTAGACCAAAGTCGTCGGCAAAGGAGGCTGCTCTGCCTCTTCCTCATGGGTCCGTTGTACTTGCAAAGAACAAGTCAGCTGTCAAAGTGCCTTCTCAGTGCTTCTGACACAGCTGGTCTTAGCAACTGTGCTTTACTTGCAGCCATGTTAGCTGCAGATAGGGGTGGAGAAGCTGCTGCTAACTTCATGACAGGGTTTGTTCGACTGATGTAGCCTGACTTATAGGGGGATACCCCTGATCCTGAATCTTCTAGGGCATGGCTTGGAGAGGGAATGCTTAGTGACACAAGGGAGAGCAATTGGAGTAGCTTGGACATGGAATAAGTGGTGCTGATACATTCTTTCTCATTTGTAGTGCTGTCACAGTCTCAGCCGTTCAGCCCAGCCAGACCTGCTGGTCCAACTCCCTTCCCCAGCCAGCCTCCTCTATCAGGACAGGCCATGGCCATGGCATCTCCTGGTGTGCCACCGCTCGGACCCACCCTCTTCACTTCAGCCTCAGTCCCATCATCTCAGCTCCCTGCGGCTTGTCCTCTCCCTTTGGCAAGCCAGTCTCCTCTTGGTTTCTCTTCAGCACCGTTCAACTACCCCATGAACATGGGTTACCCTCAGGGAGGTCCTGGAGCTCCGTCTGCTAAGCCCCTGGCAGCATCCAGCATTCCTCCACCTCCCACAGGTAAATACTGCTTGTGTGGCATGTATCCAAGGCAGTCCTGGATGGGGTTTGCAGTACTTAATGGACATTGGCCTGCTGAGCTCTGATCTGCCACCATAAAGGCTGGATGTGGTGCTCTGTGGGGTTGACGTTACAGGTATGTTGTGCTGTGTCTTGCTGTGGTGATGAAACACAGGGATGGTGACAGTTTCAGGCTATTTGGCTGCTCTGTTCCCCAGGCTGTTGTTATAAAAGTACTGTCTCTTCAGGTCCCCAGCATTCCCTGAGTAACCCTTCACTCCAGAGGAATCTGCTCTGACTGAAAGGGTGGTGGTTCCCAGGAAATGCTGTCTTAGACCCTGGTGAAAGGCTTGCTGCTCTCATCTCTGCTTACATTACTTAATAAATGCGTTTGAAATGTTGAGAGAGCAGGGCGGTTCTTTTCTCTCCATGGGACACCCGTTACCTAGCTTCAGGATAAAATTCCTCTATCTGCTTGCTCCAGTGCACCCAGTTGCTTCCTGTTGCCATGAAGTGCTTGCCCGGGAATCTCTGTCTGAACTCAATCTGAATGCTTCTGTGCAGTGCTCTAGATCTGGAGCCTTTCCCCTCTGGGTCTGTGGTTTGAATCCAGCCCAGACTGCAAGTCCTGTGAAGTTCCCACTAGTACAATGAAGAAAATGGAGAGAGTTGTTGGAACTAGTTCCCAGTGGATGGGCAGCCCCTCTTTCCAGTTCCCACAACATCAGCACAACTGGTGCTTGTTAATTCTTTGTTTTCTGCCTCGGGAAGGATTTGGCCAGGCTGTGGAGACCCCTCAGAAAAAGACTAATGGTCCTTAGGTCTTTGAGCAGATGCTTCTCTGAGCCACACTTATTCTGAGAGTGAAAGAGTTGATGCTTTGTGGTTTGCCTCCACCTGGAATCCATCGCTAAGCTGGGTTTAAGCACGGATAGCAAATCCCACTGTGTGAAGCCTGTGGTGACTACATACAAAGGCTCTAAGCTTAGGCTGGACAAATCCCTTCTGAAAAGCTATCAGGGACAGCAGTCATGTACATTACCAATAAGTAAAAGCTGTTGTTGACACTGACTCTCACTCTTACTTCCACCCTGCCTTGATTTTCAGGTTTCTTCCCTTGGCTAGATCCACACTTGGATCGTGCAGGTAGTACACAGAGAAGCCTCCAGACCTGTGCGGGAGGAAATGTTGCTGCTTCCAGTGAAATGTGGGGTGTGTGTGTGCATGTGTTTGTGTGTGTGCATGCATGCTCATTGCTGTTCGTCATGTTCCTTGCATGCCTGGGGATATGTACAGCTTGGGTAGTGGATTTACCTGGAAACTAGCAAGTGACGTTTGGGGGTGGTGCAAGGGAATGCACCCTGTAAGAGGTACAATCCTGGAAGGACTAGAGCATTTTAAGTCTGAGTCCCTTCTGACAGCTGTTGGGCCAGGAAGACAGGGACAAGGGCCGTGCTCCTTTCTTGTGTCCCTAAGTAAGGAACAGACCTGCAGTTTTAACTCACCTCTTGTTTTCTCCCTGTTGTACTGCTAGCTTCATGGATGGCTTTACTTGTGCTTGTGTTCTTTCCAGGTGGGCTGGAAGAGGCAAATGCCAGTAAGGGCAGTGGTGGACCAGGGCTTCCCCAGAAGAATCTGGGGGCTCTGTTCCAAGGGGAATCAGAAAGCCTTTTGGACTTCAGTTACGGGGCAGGGTTTGGGTTTGAATCTCAGTCCATCTGCTGAGAGAAGTTGGACCCTCAAGCTTTTCTGGCTGCTGCTTTGTACTGATTTTTCTCCTTGGGGTTTGATGACAGAGTAGGTCTTTTCCAGTCTACGCTGTTGGTGGGGTAAGGCTCAGTGTCTTAGTGAGATGGTTCTGTACAGTGTCTGTTGCTTGTGTCATGTGACCATCTGCTAGGCACAGAGATTATCCAGGGAATCTCTAGTTATCCAGTTTGTTTAGGAAATCTGGGTACTGAGTACCCACTTGTGCCACCTAGCAAGCCCAGCTGTGTGGAGTAAGACCCTAGAAAAAAGGATTTCCCTTAAACAGAGAAACAAAAGATGATTCCAAGGCAGAGATATCTATCATTTCCTCAGGCTGAAGGTTTCCTGTGGTACTTCACTGCTGTGAAGTACTCTTACCCTGGCAGGCATTTGCCACGATTAGTTTTAATGGGAGTGAAAGGCATACCCAGATCAGCATGTGCAAATAGGTTTCCTTCTTCCTTGAGGCCTTGAGAGTGCTTTCCTGCCTGTGTGTGTGTGTGTGTTTTAGGCTGGCCGGAGTTTGTAAAGTCACTCAATTTGACTGGTCAAACTTGCTTTGGAAATTCCTGTAGCTGAATTTGTGGACAAATTCTCACTAACTTAGTGAAGAGAAACCTTTGTTTGTAGAAATCCCACGCTCTTGGAGAGTGTCAGGGACAGGATGAAAGACAGTAGTAACATGTTGGCTCATCTCTCTTCTGGCCAGGATAATCCCTGATTCCATCCAGTGACAATCTTGATTTTTTTAGGACAGGCATTGCTGGAGCCTGCTGCTGTGGGACACTCCTTCCAGGGTTTGAGAGAAATCCTCTTTCACCTATAGTGTAGGCAAGATAGTCAGAGTTTCATCCCAGAAAAATGCAATAGGGTTCTGTCATCTCATGTCTGATGACTTTAAGTGCCTGGCTTAAAAGACTATAGTTTAAATAGCTGTTTCCTCTGAGGATTCAAAGTGCCACTGAGCTGGAGCAGTGCCAGGGACTGCTAGGCCACATTCTCGGTGGGGGCCAGCGGAGTTCTAGGGCACAGAATCCCCAAGCTAGAAATAAGTGCCAACTTAATTAAACTTCTGATTCAAACTCATCAGAGAATGAGCCTTGAAATCATGGGAAAAGGGAGGGCAAAAAGAGGCTGCCAGAATTGTAATAATAAAGGTAATTAAAGTAATGAAGCACCTATTGCATCTTTCCCCTGTGATTTTTTTTTTTTTTTTTAAAGCTCAGTTCAGAATCAGTGTCTCATTAAGTGTGGCACTGAGCTCCAGAAATTCTTCTGATATTGCTTCTTAAAACTATGCCACTTTCTCACAGAATCCTCCCATCCCATAGGCTTGAGGTTAATACTGGGGTGACAAATAAAAAAAATACAATGGGGTTTTATCTAGAGATCTGGGTACCCTTAAAGAACAGCAGCAAGCAAGATAGTTGGAATTTGACCCTAGCAGAATGAAGTGTAGTCACAAGCCTTTGGATTTCATGTTGTCTGATGGATTTTTAATTGCCTGGAGTGAGGTTAAAAGCTAGTTACCACAGAAACATCTGCTGAGATATGTCTGCTCCCAAGGAATTTAACAGTTAATTCTGTTCACTTCTAGCTGGGAAGCCAGCAAAATTTCCCAAGCTTTGGTCCAGAACATGCTTTTAGAAGGGGAAAATTCAACCACAAATTCAATCCTCTCCTACCACAGCAACCTGCATTGCTATGGGCTGCCACCATGAGGCACTCCTGTGAGCATTGATGAGAAACCCTCTCTCACCTATAGCATAGGCTTTGCTGCAGTATCACAGCACTAGATTCTCTGGGGAACCCCCAGGCAGTCCCTGAACCCTGATGTGCACCCACATGCAGGTCCTGACCAAAGCTTGGGCCTGACTCTGAGGCCGACTTCTGCAGCCTATGCAGAATATGGAAAGCTTCAGGTTAACTGCAGAAAAAGCTGTGTGTACATGCACCAGGATAATCTGAGCAGATGTCACCTCATACAGTCTGTGCACATGCTTAGATGCTGCAAATGTAATTAAGAAAGAGAAAGGGAAGGGAGAACAGTTCTTGCATTGTGAGCTGGGCTTGAAATTCCTTGGTTGAAGTGTCTGAAAATACAGTGATGGGGAGGGGAAAGAAATCAGAGGTGTGAGTGTTTTTGCTGAGGGAAGTTCCAAACCATGAAAGCAACCACAAATTGCTACTCTAGCTGCCTTCTTAAAGTCTGACATCCATGTCTCATTCTCTGTCCTGGCAGCTCAGGAATCTTGGACTGATCCCTCTGCTGCAAGAGGAGGCCTTCAGAAGAAAAAGGTAAGCTTTCAGCTCAAGTTTCTGCTTGTTGTCTTGCAGCCAGGGACTTGCATGCAACAGCTGAATTCTGATAAATACTCCCTATTGCACTCAGCAGCTCTTCTTCCACATAGATCTGTCCAGTTCTGCACTGTGCACTCAGCTAAGGCTAGAATCCATCTGAGTCTTGTCCCTTTGCCATCCAGACTTGCATGCCATTCTCCAGGGTGTCTGTTTTGCATTTTATCATCTGTGGTGCTGCATTCTCTGTCAGTACTTCCCAGGCTGACTGCAGTTACTTGTTTCTAGAAATACAGATGTAAGCTCCTTATGCCCTTGCCCACCCACCTTTTTTGACAGGGGCTGGAGAGATCATGCTCACTTTACATCTGACAGTTGGGGGCAGCATTTCCCCTCAGCGCAGTGAGAACCACAGTGATTTTCCTCAGAAGCTGATGCCAACTGTGTGGCACCTTATGCTGGAAAAGTTGTAGCTGTGAGCTGCCTGCCCTGTTGGCCCTGCTGCACTCTGCCTTGTAGTGATTCCACTGGAGGACCTGTGAGCTGGGCTTTTTTGCAACATGCTCTTCATACCCCGTTTCCATCACTGCTGCCTGCTGGCAGGTGTGATGAGAAGCTTCTTTGGCACCATTCCCACCCCCACTCCTGTTCTTTAGCTTGGAACAGACTTCTAGCCCTTTTTCTGGCAGCATAGCTGGGAACCTGCTTCAGGCTGTGCTCACTACAACAGGATTAACCTCTTGTTAAAGCCATCTCCTTTTGATCTAGCCCTGTCGGAGAGAATCTATCCTGACTCTGGCTTAGTAGGGGCACGATGAAGTGTTTGCAAGAGGATTCTCCCCCCATGTTGTGGGATTTTCCCCAGTGCTTCCTCTGTTGGACACTTTACTGCTGCTAATCTCTACATTCAGGACTCGTGCCGTTGCAGAGCCAAGGCGGCTTTCAGAGGACCAGTGCTTTTGGGGGCAACAAATCTGTTTGAGCAATTTCAGTGGAGTTTTCTTGCTGTCGCTTTGCTGTTCATCTAGGATGTGAGAGGAAGGGCCCCATGCTCTGAGTCAGTGGGCTGAAAGAAAAGGGGTGTATTGCACATCACCTTAAGAAATGGGGACTCTGCAGTTTAGAAAGGATATTAAATTTGACTGGGGAGAGTGCGACCAACCCTCCTTCCTTGGACTTGGTTTTCTTGCAGCACTGTTTTTCTTTTTTTTTTTTTTTTCCCCTCTCTTCTCATTTTGAATCATTCCTGTTGCTGACAGTTGCCAGAGAAATTTACACCTCCAGCCCCCATCACAGCTCCAGTGATGAACCTCCCCACAGAGCTCCAAGGGATCCATCCTCAGCTCTCCAGGTTGCAAGAATGTGGCCAGTCACCCCCAGGAGCACCCAAGGAAGGCAGCCTGCAGGTACCCAGGGAAACTTGGGGTGTTCCTAAGGCATCAGCTCCTTGTCAAGTAGAGAAACAACTCGGCTTTTGAGATTCTTATTGCATGGCAGCTGCAAGGCTTATACCTGACCCTTTCCCTGGGTGTTAGAGGAATTGTTAGCATTGCTGCCAGGGTGGAAAATGACACCTAGACACGGCTGGGAGGGATGGAGGCCAGCCAGGCAGTCAGCCTGCTGGTAATCAAGAATCCACAGAGGCCTGAAGCTATACTGCAGTCTCAAGATGATAATATAACCCAGTGCTTCCAGGTGTTCTCCAAATTTTCCAAGGAGTGAACTTCTTTCTGTCTGTAGTTGCAAGTGGGGATTCTGCCTGCCCTGGTCTTTCATGCTCCTGTTGCATTCACTCAGCCACTTCTTTCTCTGTCAGTATCACCAGCTGCCCACGGAGAGGGTGGAGAGGAAGGAAGTGCCCCCTGAGCACCAGGGTCTGAAGACCACATTTGAAGATTTGGTGCAGCGCTGCTCTGCTGTTGCCACTGATCCAGTAAGTCCTCCCTTCTCTGCTCTTTAGCTTTTTTTTTTTTTTTTTTTTTTTTTTTTTTTTTTTCTTTCTTTCTTTCTGTCACAGATCTCTGGGAGGCACTTCTTTCCTTTGGCAAGGAAAAGAGAGGAAGAGTCTTCTCCTGTATTCAGATTAAGCTCTATCTGCTTTCTCCCTTCAGGCCCTATGCTTGTCCATCTTTTGGGATTGGAGATGTGTTCTCTAGCACTTATCCTCTTGTTGTCTCTCAAGTGTGCTTGGTTCTGTCCTCCTGGCTGTTTTCTCTGGGGAAAATAGAAGCAACACCCCAGGAAATCCAGTCCCTTTTTTTCACTGGGTTGACCTGTAGATAGTTCCTGCAGAGCTGACCATCCTCAGACCTTAGAGGGGAAGGCCTTAGAGGAAAAGGGCTACCATGGCTAGAAGAGAAAGCCAGACAATCTTTATTTTTGAGACACTGTAGTTTCTCCACCCTGGTTCCTGGAGGGCTATTGGCATGCATGCCATGTTGCATGAATGTATCAAGCTTGACTGTCTGGAACCAGAAGAACAGTGTTTGCAGCATTGTGTTAGGCTGCTAAGTCTTCCCAGACCTTGGGGCCACTATGAAGTCTCCCAGATGACCTCTGCTTAGTGGGTGTTGGGACTAGCACTTGAGTCTAAACTGTCAAGCCATCCTGGAATTAAACAATTTGTGTGTAGCTTCAGCTTGTTTGCTCTGTTCTTTCTAGGAGTACAGAGCAGCAATTTCTGGGAGAGAATCTAAAGGTTCCCTGTAGGGACAGAAAGGCTTGTTGGTTTGGACTCAGTAGTCCATAGCTCCAAGGTGACATGGAAGTTGAATAGCTGGGTTGACACAGCAACACATCTGAGCTTCTAAGTCCTTCCAGGCCTGTCTCATTGCTGCCCAGAGCCAACTGTTGCTATCCACAGTATTATTTACCTGTGAGTGGATTATCCAGGGTGGGGCTAATGTAGTCTGTCCCGCCAGAACTTCAGTACACAGCCCCTTTCTTTGGTCACCTAGTGGGGGAAGGATGTTCCCTCATCTCCTTGAGGAGACAGGGAACAAGCTGTTTCTTAGGTCAGCCAGGGTGAGGCTGTCTGAATGCCCAATGGGTCATTCAGTGGATGTTTCTCAATCTTTGGAAGCAGTTGCTCTGTCCTGTGGTGTGCAAGCACTAGCAGAAGAGAGGAATGCCTGGGCTGGGAGATGGGGAAAGTAACAAATCTAACTGCCTGTATAGGGGAGAGAGCACGTGCACATATATACATGCACACCAAGGGCATGGCATGCTGGCTTGTATCACACAGTCCCTGGCTGTGATCTGTGTGGCAGAGGCTGGGATGCAGCTGAATTGCAAGGGCCTGTGGGGAGAAGAGAGGAGGGAGGGATTGAGCCGGGTCAACTTGATTCTGGGAGGTGAATTCGAAGCCCTGGCAGAACCAACAATGCCTGTTTCACTTCAGAAAACTCGAAGGAAGCTGGAGGATACATTGCAACGGCTGGAGTGCTTGTACGAGAAGCTCCGTGAGCAGGTGGTAAGTAGGCACCACATTTCCCTGTAGTTCGGCTGGGTTCTCGATCTCTCCTCTGTGCTGTGTTGTGGGCCTTGGCTTCTGTCCCAGTGTTTTTAGCGCAAACAAATGAGGAAAAAAAAAATCAGAAAACCAAGAGGTTTCTCTCTCTTGAAAACAGCAAGGGGAGTGCCAAACTCTACCACGCTCCTTGAATCCAGTCCGCCTCATCTCCCTTCCCCCTTCACCTTGGCCCAGAGACTGTGTAAGGAAAACCTGGGGAGGAATTCGTGTGGTGCTTTTATCCCTGGGAAGTGTGCTGGCATACAAACAGGTTCCAGACAGGAACAGGCAACTTGTAAAGGAGTAATCTAGGGGTGGTTAATACACTAGGGGAACCTAGTGTAACCTCCAACTTGAAAAGCTTCTAAGCTGCTGATTCCAGCTGCTGGAGGGTTATATATCACGGATAGAATCCTTATAACATTTCCCTCAGTGTCTGTATTAGGCCCCAACAGAGACAGGATTTTGTGCTAGGTGGACCTGTGGCCTTCTAAAATGCATCAGATAGTCAATTAATGCTGAAATGTCATTACCTAGGACCCATGTTTACTATAATCCAGCACGAGTGTTGGATTAATGTATGTTTTGTGCTGGGAAACTCAGGGAGGAAGCAGGATACCCTTTACGCTAGTACCTGGTTCTGTAGGTTCTGTGTTTGGTGAGGATGAGGACAGCAGAAGGGAAGGGTGTGGAGGGAGAAGGCCTATGTTACAGTGCTGAGCATGCTGATGCATTTCTGCTTCCTCCCTACAGCTCTCTCCAACCATCCTGATGGGTCTCCATGAGATTGCCCGCTGCATTGAGGCTAGGAACTACCAGCAAGGTCTCCTGGTTCACACCCAGGTGGTGAGCAGCAGCAGTTTCAGTGAGGTGTCTGGCTTCATGCCTGTCCTGAAGGTCCTCATGACCATTGCTGGCAAGCTGAATGTCTAAAGTCTGGAGCAGCTGGTGCAGTGATGCACTGGTGGGCTCCCTTACCTGTTGATGTGCTACAGGTTGTGGACTCTTCCTCTGGATCTGGAGAAATAAGTCTTTGCCAGTGCCTGGAACCATGCTGGGCCAATGCACCTGGTCCCATCTACTCTCCAGACAGCCCACTGGGGCCTGGATCTCTTGGAGACTGTTCTTTCTCTTTCTTACTCATCTGAGGCTGCTTCCTAGCCTAGGGATCTTGATTTCAGGCTGTTCTGGTTGCACAGAGATCCTCCCAGAACTGCTCTGCATTAGCTTCCTCTTCCCTGTTCCCCCACCAGAGATGGGAAACTCCCCTCCCAGGCTGACACTACTTTTCACTGGGAGGCAAACAGGACTGGCACCTGCAGCACCACCAGACAGAAGAGCCTCAGGCTCTATTCCGTGCTCCTGTGTAAACTGGTCCTGGGTGACAGCTGGGCTCCCTTGGGACTTAAGCTGGAGTGTTCCTGCTCCATTGGGCTGCAGTCAGGTTCTCTCCTCTGATTCCTCTTTTTCCTTTGTTCTAATCCTTGACTCTCTCTCTCCCCTCTGCCCCCTTATCCTGCTACCACTAGGGCTGACTACCTGCGTGCTCTGGGCTCACTTTGGTCCTGTCTTACTTCTGCACTCAGTCCTCTCTTTTCATAGCCTTCTCTGCACCCTCTACACCCTCCTTTTTCTTTTTTTCCCTGTAAGCCCCAGGTTTGAACCTTTTCTGTTTCAGGCCCAGGACTGTTTCCCTGCTTCCAACTCTGGGGACTCTCCCATCCTCAAGAATGCTGGCAGGTTGGACTCCTGCTCAGTGTGCTCCTCCTCAGAGCCAGTAGCGTCCTGTGTTTGAGCTGAAAGCTGCACTGTCTGGCTCTTGGCCTTTTTCACTTCCTTTATGTTAGCACAGTTGGTCTGTTGCCAACCAGTGTTATCTAAAGGCTTCCCACATTGGGATTTCCAGACAGTCTAAGGGCTTTAGAAGCAGCAGGGGTTGTAGAAGTCCCTTAAAGTGTCCCCTTAAGCTGCTCTGAACAGCCCAGATTTGAGCAGGGGGAGACAGCTCATTGCTACAAGTGTGGTGGGTGCATTCTGCCTATAGTAATGGATATGTGTGAGGGTGGTTCTCAAAGGCTCCGTGGTACCACAATGATAGGAACGTGCTGCAGGGGGTGATGCTGTCAGGTCTTGAGGAGACAGGGCTGTTCTGAGGCTTTTCATCACTGTGGTGTTTCCTTTGGGCTGAAACAGATGAACGAAGCATATTTGTCCCGTGGGAGGAGTCTGGGAAGGCAGATGGGATTTTGGGGCACATCTGTGTGTGTGTGTGTGTGTCTTTTCCTCCCTCACTTACTCTTACCTCTTTCATACTAAACAGTATGAAATCCTTGGACCCTAGCTGGGACCAAGGCTTCTTCCCACCATTTGGCTACAGCCTGCCCTTACTTCCTCTGCTTGCTGCTTGAGTGATACTGCTATTATGGGCCCATGGTTCAGCGCCTTATGCGAAGCAGCCTGCTCTACCCTGAGACTTAGGAGGGAGGGTAGTCAGAAGAGGGAGAGAGCAGGGCTTACTCTCTCCTTGCCAGGTCAAAGTGCCTCCTTGTTGCTGCTGTGTTCTGTTGCCATTGCTGCAGTTTGATGCACTGAGAGATTACAGAACAGTGAAATAAAAGCTGTGTTTTGTGATGCTGCTAGCGTCTTTCATAGGCTTGGGCCTACAGGCAGCTGCCTGTCACCTCTGGCTTCAGTGGACTTGTCTCATGTGCAGGGCCACCCTCTGAGTTCTCAGCTATGGCGAGGGGAAGAAGTCAAAAAGGTTTGGGGAAAACTGGATTCTGGGCTCTGCTGGTGTGGGCAGCAAACATCCTGGTGTGGTAAGACCTCAGGCCTTACTGCCCAGGGCCGCAACTCAGAGAACCGTTCTTCTCCAGATCACCTTCCTCAGTTGTGACTATTCATCTGCATCAGATACAACTAGAAGGGCCTTGGGGTGGCTGACATTCCCTTGGGGAATCCCGGTATTTTTTTGCCATGATCTCAGGGATTTTGCACTTGATATCAGGACTTGAAAGTATGTCAGCAAGCAAACAGAGTCCTGGATGACATCCTCTCCTGCTGCAAGTCTGCTTTACACCACTAAAGCTGTGTTGCTTAAACTAGCATGAGGATGTGACCCCCTTTGTGTAAATCAGACTTATATCATTGAAATGTCAGTTCTTACCAGGGGAAATCAAACTTTCTTTTGCAAAAAGACTGGCGTAAGTTCAAAATAGTTGTTTTCTTTCTGCTGCCAGCTGGCCAGCTAGTGTACATGTATGGGCCAGCCAGTCAGCACACACAAAGGTAGGAAATAAGCAGGACTGTTGCCTGGCTTCTGGTTAGAGGACTTGGGAGGAGGCAAATGTTTAGAGAGGTTGCTTGGTTTATGGAGAACATTATAAGGGTCATTGCTAGAAAGGGAACAGGATTTATGAGGGATCTGAGGTGCATGGACACAGTATGTACAAACAAGAAAAGCAGCTTTCGTTGGTCCTGCTGCTCACAGAGGCAAATATAAACTGGAAGGGAGTCCTGCTTGCAGAGATGTTACAGCCAGGTCTGGGAGCAGTTACTAATCAGGCAGCTCTCCAGCTGTTCCCCATCAGGGAGATGCAAGTTGGTTTTCATGAGCTGCACTTGTGTTATGACCCTTTCTGAAGCTGAACAAATAATAGCCCCGGAGATGCTCATGTGCTTAACCTGTGTGTAAGGAAAGTCCTCAGACTCTCAGACATGATATAACAGCCTCGTATTTCTTAGATTCTGCCTTTTTGGATCCAGTTATAGTACCTTGTGCAGTCCACACTGGCTATTTCTTTAATTGAGGCCACTTGTACCATGGAGAAATAAGCATGGATTTTCATTGTGTTTCTCAGATGTGTTTGGCTCTTGAGTTCCCTCCAGTGCACTGCTTCTACTATCTGTGGACTCATGCAGGGACTGGCTATTTAACCTGCCTTTGCGCGTCCTTCCTGCCTGTCCCCTTTGCCCTGCTGTTGCTCAGTTCTGCTCCGGGTTTACTCCAGTGAGCACTGGAGGGCAACCATGCAAGGGGGGGGGGGTGAGTTGACCCACCCAAGGGTCCTTGATGGGCTCGTGGTAGAGCCAAGGACAGAGCGCAGGTCTCTAGGGCCCTCCTGTCATGTGCTGAGTCACAGGCCCCCTGGAAGAAGCTGCTCCAGTTATAGCACTATCTCTTCTGGCTGGTAAGAGCTTCTGGTTTACGGACAGCAGCTGCTTGGCATTGCCTTCTCCCCTGTGGGCACATGCTCCTGCAGCATCCTGCACCGCTCAACAGAGAAAGCGTTTTCTGCTGGGTGAGAAGGCCTTTGGCTTGACAAAGAGCTGGGGGGAGGCAGTAGGAAGGGATCCCTGGGCACAGAGTGAGCTGAGCTCTAATCCTGTTGCAGATAACATCATGTCTGCAGGCTAGGCTTGTGTGTGTTTGGGGGAGCTGGAGGGGCCGAGATTGTTAGGCAGTATTTGTTTGTAAAGCCACTTGCTCTGAAGATAATGCTTGCACTAACTTCTATTGAAGGAGCAGTGTGAGTCCCCACAAAGTCCTTTCCCAAAGTGTCTTTGAAGCCAAGAACCCATTGAAAGGAAGAAAGGCCAAGAGAGGGGATTAGTTTGTTCAGCAGCTGTGAATTTCAGTGGGAGGCTGATGAACTCCAAAGTCTTTGTTGAGATTTTTTTTGTAAGGAGCCCTGCTGGAGGGAGAGACCCACACGGGGGCCGCGGCCTTAGACAAGAAGGAATCCGAAGCGGCAGGGAGCTGTAAACGGGCCACAAGGACTTTTCCCAAACACTTTTCGGAAAAGGTGTTGTGAAGAGAGCGGAGGGGGATTAGCATGTGAAATGACACTTTCCATTGACTCCACAGAGGGGAGGGGAAAAGGGTTGGCTGGCTGATTTATTAGCATTTTGTTCCCTTCTCTATTCTGCTTCCCCGGCTGCCCCCCTCCCTCTGCTCCCCTCCTCCTTGAGCCCTCTAAAGAGGTTTGGATTGGAAAAGGGAGCGGGGGGCTGCCTGTTTGTGTGTCATCTGGGCGAAGGTGACCACCTGGGAAGCTGAATGTAAATATTTCTCCTCTGAGGAATGCGCCTTCATTAAACCGAAATGAATACATGGAAGCATCCAATCCTGCCGCACAATGGCAGCAGTGCCTTTACCACTAAGGGCTCCTTTTGCCTGGGAGGAGGACCCCTCCGGGGCCCGACCTGCTGCAGAGGTCAGCACATTTTGCAGCTGTGGTGTCGCCATTTTGTCCCAGAAAAAGAAGCGTGCGGTGGTGAGGCCCCTGCTTGTAATGCTCCCTGCATGCCCCCTTGCTCTGCTGGTGACGGGGAGAGGGGTGCAGTTGCCCTCCACCAGCAGGCGTCACTGGGCTAAGAGGGTGCATCCTGCACTGTGCTATAGCCTTTGTGGGGCAACCGTGTGGGGCAATCATGAGGGCAAGGGAGAAAAGGGGTCACATGGCCTGTCCTGTACTGGAGATGGGGAGGAAAGGGGGAGCAACTTCCACATCATCTCCTTTTCTTTCTTCTTGAGCTGGCTTTGGAAAGGGGGGCTGAGAGGGCCAGGAGGGAGTCAGAAGCTGTCCTCTGTGCCTTGCAGTCTGACACTGTCAGAGCCAGCCTATGTTGGAGCCTTCCCCTGCAGGGTGAGGGGTGGCAGCTCTCTGCTTTCCTGCCTGAGGACATATCCCCACTGCAGGGAGATGGAGGGCAGGGCAGGGTGAGGGAAGATCTGCTGACATTGATGCAAGTCTATGGATATGATGGAAGTCTACAACAGGGTCCCTGTACTGATAAGAACCCTTGAACAAACAGCTGGTGGCTTGTATGTGAAGTGGAAATGTTTCAGCTTTCCCTGAGGATGGGCTCAGATTGTTTCCTGCAGTTTTTGAAAGGCCAGATTCTTGCTTGATGTGAGTGGTCTTGCTCTGATGAGACCCTAGGTTTGCACTGGGTCCAAATTCCCATCCCCAGCAAAGTAGTCCTGATATCAAGAAGATGTTTGCTAACCAA
Source organism: Dromaius novaehollandiae (assembly GCF_036370855.1). Lineage (NCBI taxonomy): Eukaryota > Metazoa > Chordata > Aves > Casuariiformes > Dromaiidae > Dromaius > Dromaius novaehollandiae. The sequence continues at coordinate 25,809,446 of NC_088103.1, forward strand.
GAGACACATATGGATTGATATGATTGATGAGTGTCTTTGATTTGTCATCTCTGAAATGTGCAATTGGGCCCCTATCTGCCCCTCCCAGGTAGCTGTATTGCAGTTAGATGCAACCTCAGCCAAGTTCATGGAGAGAGCAGGCCCTTTCCCCTTGTGGTAGGGGCAGAGGTGGTGCTAGGTGCAGGGAAACGGCGCTTCTTATGCTGTCTCCCCACCAATGGGTGATTGGCTGAATTTTAGTCTTCAGAAGTGTAACCACATATATCCACATGCAATACACAACCATTTACACACACCACCATTTTGCAAGCACTTGGCTTCTGATTTATTGCATTGGCTATTGGTTTACAAAGGTTGGGTACAAGACAGGTCTAATGGCCAGTCACTTAACTCTGCTGGCTTCTCCTCTGTCTAAAGCACACTTCAAACAGCAAAGTAGACAATAACCTCCCAGCCCAGGGGAAATCACTGTGATGGGCAGTAAGCTACCCCAGGGCCTGCAGCTGACAGGCTCTTCCCTCCCTACCTCAACTATAGCAAGGGAACAGAGATGCATCAACCCAATCTTCCTGCTGCTTGCTTAGCCTATAGAATATATACAATAAGTGGTAGAGAAAAACTGTTATGTATACATCACAGTAACTGTGCAATAAATTAAACTTCAAAGTGCTTCACTTTCCTATTTACAACACCATTAAATAGTAACTGACATTATTTTCTCAGGCTAGGAAGAAATATTTAGTTAGTTAGCTGACAGGGTAAGAGTGCTTGGCAAGTACACCAGGAGGTGGGGAATAGGCTCAGCTGGCAGCTCCTCTGTGGGGGAGATTTGGGAGTGAAGAGGGAGAGAAGAAGTATGAGGGTATCTTTATGGCATTAGTCAAGGGCTTTGGATGGGGTGCTGGGTGAAAAGAGTAGCCAGACCTGGGGGCTTAGAAGATACAGAGTAAGTGTGTGAAAGCAGGTGATAGGACCCCTCTTTTGGACAGCTCTTTAATGGGCAGGTCAAGCAGCAGCTTGAAATCTTGCTACTGGAGTCCCTCAAATGCAAAGTAAGGCACAGGAGAGCTTAGCAAATTTGTTAATGGATGGGATGTGAATTTGTGGCCATCCTGGAGGCTGGCTTGCTGCAGAAAGGGGTTAAGCGCTTTTTGTCTTCCCTCATAGTGCAGGGCCTAATAAAAGGCAGTGACAATTTCCTTAATGCCTCTATATATATATATATATATATTTTTTTGGATACAAGAAGCATCAAACAAGCCTCTTCTGTTTTAGGGACTACTGCCCTGAGTGGCCCAAATCTGGTGGTGTCTTCTGAGCTTAGTCATGCCTTCCTGGCAGTAGTCAGGAGTGTTGATCTCGCTTGCTCGAAAGCCCAGAGCAGGTGCTTTCTTGGGGAAGCAGACAAGCTCAAGAGAATGCAGGCCTCAGCAACGGGCTCTATTTTCTGCCATAAAACTGGAGTCAGCAAACAGAGTGACTCCGGTTCGAAGGGAGCAAATCTCACTGTGCTTTGTCGATACCTGAGGGTCTTTCCAGAAGTCATCAGCCACTGCACTAATGGGAGATGCCCTGTGTGGACATGGCCCTGGGACTTACACCAGTAATTTTCCATTATCCAAGCCCTAGTGAGATGGTGTCGGCTGAAGAGACCTTGTTTGGAAGTGGGACAAAACTAAGCCAAAAGGGAATGGTGCTGGGGAGATGGGGAGGGAAGGGGAAAAGATGAGCAAACAGGACCATGGAGGAGCAGGGGGCAGTTAGAGCTTCCTCTTGAGCTTGTGGCTGGCCCCACCACCCCCACTCCGCTCCCGCTTCTCCTTGCGGACACAGAAGTACTTGGTGACCCTTTTGCGGCACTGCTCGCACCGCACAGCACAGCACCAGTGGAACTTGCAGTTGCAGCTGGACACCATCTCGGCCCGCCTCTCCTCCACTGCCAGCCCGCAGTCCCCACACAGCCGCCGGCAGCTCCGCTTCTCCCACTTGCTGAGTGCCTTGCCTCGCTTCAGGCACTCCCTGCCTTCCGTGCCCAGCAGCCCCAGTGTCTTGTTCTCCAGGCAGTAGTCAGGAGAATCTTCTAGGTGGACCAGCTCCTTCTTGGAGATGGAGCTGAAGGTCTCGGCGATGGCCCCCCGGCTGGCAGCGCTGTTCCCTGCCCCCTGCAGCAAGTCCACCTTCAGGGCCTTGTGGTACCTCTCCTTGAGGTAGGTGCCCACCTCCCGAAACTCAGGCAGCTGCAGCCAGCAGGTCTGGGTGGTGCAGCTCCCAGACACGCCATGGCATTTGCATGTCCGCTTCATGGTCCCTTTCACGGCCTACAGGATGAGGAGAGAAAAGGATCTCAGGAAGAAGCCCAGAGGACTTGATGGGGTCATTTCCATACTGCAGCTCAAGGATAAGTTTGGCCCCAAGCCTGTGGAGGGATTTCCTATGGACAATAGCAGTGCCCAGGGACAGTTGTTTTAAAGATCACAGATTTGCTTCTCCAGGGTATGGTACTATTTACAATGGGAGGAAGGAGGAAGAGGGCACCAGGCAGGAGTTAACATTGTAATCATGGAGAGTTGGCTATGTTAGAACAAACAACATGCCTCCCTTTCTCCTCAGCAAGGTAATCATTTCTTCTGAGCACATGCTTTTAGCCACAGAAAGAAGCACAATTCTGCAGTGAATAGCCAGAGCAAAGCTGGTACCCAGATCTGGAAGCAGAGATGGGGCTCACCTTTCTACCAGCCTCGTTGTTGTGCAGGTTCATAGCAGCTCTAGCATCTTGTCCAGTCTCCAGAGCATCCACAAACTGCTTGGAAATGGCTTCCCCAAAGCCCACGTTATCGCTGCAGCCTCCCCACAGCCAGCCTTGTCCCCCTAGGGAAGGAGACAAGGTGAGCACTTTCAGGGAATCCCTCCCCTTCCTGGCTTGTGGCTCCAAGGATGAGAAAGGGTCCCAGAAGTGATGGAGGGAACGGAGTTGTGGGAGAATATCCAGCTTTTTGCCTAGTGATACTCCCAGATTCTCTCTTCTCTGGCTCATGCCATTTCTACAAAGATTTAGATATGAAGTGGTTCATGCAGGCAATGGCAGGGGGTTGTCCTGTGTTACCAGCCCAGGGACTTCCATGCTTTCTCTAGAGCAGGATTCAGAAGCTGTTAATTATCATGCATTAGCAGGCTTGTACAGATGAAGCAGCAGGTCTTTTATCCCCTTCCCTCAAACTCTGACTTTAACTGGTTCAGTTTGACTTGTAGAGGCAGCATCTCAGGTTGCCAACATGAATTAGTTAACTGGTTTACAGATCCTGTCAGAGCGGACAGATTCCCCTCCACTAGGAAACAAACCAACCCTAGTGCATGTGTACCTAGGAGGCCCTCTTTCTGGTATACCCAGGATCCCAAACTGATGCTGGACATCTCTAATGGGTCTAATTTTCTAATTATCATAAAGGGACAAAGGAGTCAGCACAGAACTGGGAAACTCCATAACCAGATATGGAAGTTACTTTTTCTAACTTGGGCTTGATAATTTAACTCAGCTGACATGAAACAAGTCACATGGTTTATTTTCCTTCTAGAGAAAAATGCCAAATTCTCTGTGAAGATTTGAAAGGTGAAATATTCTGGCTCTAAAGTGTCTTGGTGGTACATCTTGGGAGTTATGGTTTAATGGCCCTGTGCCTCTCTCTCTGAAAGGCCGGGCCCTTAACTGGGCTTCCATAGAGCATCGCAGTCCCCTTTCCCAGTGAAAGGCAGCAGTATCTCAGGGGACGAGAGTAATTGCAGTGGATGATGAAGTCCAGATCAAGGGCCCTGTGCCTAAGGGAGAATGGAAACACTAGCAAGCCCAGCTATAACAACTCTGAGTCAGCACAGTGGCATTCAGAACTGAATCATATTGTTTTGGAAAAACTCATATTTTCCTTCGCCTTCCAAGGGTTTAAATTGGCAATGGAAAATTTTCATGGAAAACAGACATGTTTTTTTGGGAAAAAAAAAGGTGTAGCATGACTAACTTGATTTTCCAGAGAAGTTAAAATTTGGTGCGTCATTGCCCAAGTCCTGCTCTCTTAGAGATGGGCCATCCCAGACATCAGACACCTGAGAAGCACTGGTTGTTTTTAAGACTATTAGCCAATAAAGCAAATTATGAAATATTGGACACTTCTGTTGAGTTTGTCATAAACTGAATAGTACTGTTGGGCAGTGCATGGCTCTTAAAATGTTTGGTAATTTGAAATGTGGCTTCTTTCCATTCAAAACAGAACACAAAAATGTTAATGTTTTCTGTGAGAGGTGAGTGGAGACCCCGAGCTGTGAAGCCTGGAAGTCTTGGGGGCCCCCACGAAGGGAAGGCCCATGGCTGCAGGCCTGGGTACAGCTGTGATGAATGTAATGGGGCGAAGGCTGCATGGTGCCACAGTGGTTCTGCTGACTGTGCCACACTGACTAATACTGATGTGGGTCTGTAGATGCCACCCTGCTTTCCCTTCCCTGTAATTCTAATAGTTATGTTCCTGGGCTACCCTGGTACTGTGGACCTGGGAGCCCCGAGGTCCCTGATCTGCACTTTTCTAACCAGACATACTATTTAGATATACAGCACCATATCTGCTCTTCCGCTTGTCTTACGCTTCCATTCCCTCCAGTGGTTTAAACTGAGTTGTTGTTAATTTGAACCAGAGGAGCTGCCACCCCCTTCCACATTCTTGCTCATTTTATTTCTCTAACAGAAGGTAATGGAAAACATCAAGGGCCTCAACTGGTGTAATTTGGAGGTGGCTCCATTAAGTTCCACAGAGCTACTTTATTTAAGCCAGACAAAACTCTGTTCTGGAAGTACCTGCAGGTGCTGGGACCAGGGGAAAGAGCTGTTTCTCCAGGCCTCCATGCAGGAGAGGAGAACAGCTTTCCACAGAGCGTGGGGCGTGAGAGATGGACCACAGCTCATCTCCTCCTTACCAAGCTGTCCATTGCGGGAGTCATCACAGCCACAGTTGTCAAAATCCCCCAGGCTGCAGTTCCGGGTCAGCGTGTACATGACACCCGCAGAGCTGATGGCATGGACGAAAGCAGTTTCTCGGTTGGCTGTCAAACGGGAATACAAGGAGAGGGGACATGCTAAGGATTTCATGGTGAGTTAGAAATGCTCCTGCCATGCAGGAGACTCGGTAGGGAGATATTTGCAATGTGCAGGTCTTTGTGGGTTGGAGAGGAACCACCCCCGTTGCCTGCATGTTAGATTAGCCTGGTCTTGTCTTGAGCTACAGAGGGACAGAAGCTCTGAAGTTTGATCCGGATTGACTTGTGCCATTTCCAAGAGCATGAAGGAGTTTTGGATGTCACCACTGGAGCTCACCAGCAGGGATGCAGCACAGACCAGTATGTCTTCCACCTCTTGCTAATACACTTCAGAGAGGAAAGGGCTCTGCAAAGATCAGAGAGCTCATGCTCTGCAGCCCACTTCAGCCTTAGCTTCTGCTAGGCACCAAGCTAGAGTGTGCAGGGCTCAGGGCAATGTCCATAACTGCCCACTGGGATCTGTGTGGTGATTATCAGCTCACTTCCCTGAGCCTTTGGCTTACGTTAAATATCAGCAAGGTCTGGATTTGAGCAGATAACCTAGACAGGAACAGTTCTGGGACCTGTTCCATGTCTCAGGGGTGTCACTTCATGCTGCAATTTCCTCCTCAGGGCCCCAGGCAACCTTTCTCAGGTTTTGAAGCCTCTGACTCCCTTCGCCTAGGGCCTTGGCCCTTCATCTACTGCCAGTGCCACCAAAGTCCTCAGGATCTCTGCTGTAACCAGGTCCTGCCTGTACGTAACAGGTATGAACTCAACCCAGCAGCGTACGTGAGTCTAGAGGATTCACGTCTACACTGAAGCATTTCCTGGCACCTGCAAATAGGTAAAGAAAGGGCTGGCAGAGAAAGGGATGCAGTGACAGTGACAGCACCCCCATGCCCTGTGCTGCCATGGGTCACTGGTGCTGGATTTCTGGCCAGGGTAACTCTGACATCTCAGTCTCCAGGAAGCTGTGGGAAGACTTCCCTCCCTTTCCTGCCACTTGGCCAGAGCACAGCCGCTGAAGAGCTCTTCGTTGCTCCCTTTAGCCAAATCCCTTTGCTCGCCTCTCCCTTACCCCCACTGGCTCTCAGCCTTCCCAGTACAACTTCGCCACAGGCATGACTTGGGCCCGGCATACCTGGCAGCCCTTGCGGCCTTTTTTGTCGACACTCCTTCGCGGGGCTGGCAGCCACTCAGGGAGCCAGCTGGGCCCGGCTGGGCAGCACCCTCCTGTCTCACACCAGCTGGGGCCCCAGCGAATCCCGAGGTGATGCCAGCACTGCGAGACTACCATGTCGGGAAGCTAGTTCCCAGCGTGTGTCTGGGGAGAGGACCCTCCTGAGACAGGGACATGCTAGGCGGAGGAGGAGGAAAGGAGGCACTTGCGAAGAGAGGAGGGGCCCCTGGGCGCTAACCTGCAGCAAAGGGGTCTCGGTAGTGGCACCCAATGCTTTCCTTACCGCTGCGCAGCCCGCCGTGGCTGGAGAGCTGCAGCGCCCGCTCAGGGCAGTTCCAGCGGTCCCACGCAAACTGGAACTTGCACTCCTCGATGCCGCTCTGTGCCCCCGCCGCCACGCTGCTGGAGTAGATGAGATAGGCCTAGGAGCAGAGCAGGGGTCAGGAGGGGAGATGCCTCCTCAGGCAGCGCCGTGTTAGTGGTGGAGGGGCCGGGGTGCCTGGCACAGAGACGGGCCCCACTCCAGTACCCCTCGGGCTAGCATTACCCTGCAAGACCAGAGTCGCGATTCCTTGGCTAGCAGGCAGAGACAGCACCGTGTGTGAGGGGGGGTTGCCGGGAATTTCCCCGGGCTGCTCCCAGGCCATCAGGGCTCAGGACAGTCACTTAACAGCCAGATGCTCTGGTTTCCACTCCACGTAGTGCAAAGTCAGTGTAGCCCCAGCCTCTTCCCACCAAGCTGTGAGGCCGACATGGCCGTAGTTTTCCTGCCCTGCCCTCCAAGGTGGATGTGCTATGTGCTGGGATGTTTGGTGCTTCGGGGTTTAGACGGATGGAGGGGCACACCCAGTGCACACACCCCAGGGAGAGCAGGAGGGGCTGTACTTCAACTGCAAAGGACTCTTACACCATCTTACAGAAACAAGACATGCAAAACTGAGGAGCATTCTTGGGTTTAGTTGCCCAAGGCACCGGCGATTGCTGGCAGCAGCGGGAAATACATTTTCTGCTGTACTGGGTCAAAGCCTGAGTCTCCCTGGAGGAGAAGGGCGAGCGGAGGTGTTGGCTGTCAGCCATGCTAGGGAAATCCTGGCTTCCCCTCAGAGACCAGGTTGCTCCAGGCCACAGGCCCCTCAGCCTGCCTCCCCTTCCCACAGCCTCAGGGGGACGGGCTCTGTTTTGAGGTTGCTCCACCATAGTGTTAGGAGCTTCCGCAAGAGCTAGCCATGCTTGAAGGTGTTTCTGAGTAATAGCTGTGCTTTTTAAAGATGAATTTTTCAGGAGGGGTAAAAATCTGGGATGAATTTGACAGCTGGTTCCGGCTAGAAAAAAATCCTCTGAAAGCAAGTGCAAGGAGAAAAGGAGGAAAAACACTGAAAAAGGTCCTGACAAGTCCAGCTGTGCTCCTTGGGGAAGTATGTTTTGCAAGACCCACAGAAAGGGCCCTTTCACCTCAGTGAACATAGGTCCTGATGTAACCTGATCGCTGGGAAGCAATAGATGACAGGTGAGATCCTCAGCTGGTGTCAATAGACACATCTCCAAAATCTGGAGATGGACCCCCTTGGGCCCTCTTTGATCAAGGCTGGCACAGCCCAAGGAAATACTGATTGTACCAGCTTGTTTCTGGCTCTCCCCTGCATTGTCCTTGGAAAACTGGGTGCCAGGAGAGTGCTGGCCGAGGCTGGAGAAAGAGAGGGAAACATGGAGCCTCCTCCCCTCCTGGTTTAGTGGAACTGGGGATAGACATCAAAGGGATTTCTCTTACCTTGGGGCCTGTCATCAGGAAATTATTCACTGACCTGGAAGAGAGAGAGAGACACACACAGTGTGAGTGGGGAGAGGGTGGTGGTAGAGGGCCAGGGAATGCCTGGCATCCCAGGGCTCTCCTCTCACCCCCTGGCTCCAGGCATCTTTGGCCTCACTGCTGCATGGAGAGGCAGTGCCTTCTCCTTCCCCTCATCCGGGCTGTACCTTCCCTGCCCACCCAGCCCTGGGAATCCCTCCTCCCACTCTCAGCCTTCTTGGGCCTTTCCCCTAGGATGAGCATGCTCTCCCCTGTACTTGCTTTCCCCTACTCCCTCTCCATGTCTGCTCTAGCCCCTGGGGGTGACCCCCTCTCCTCTTCTCTCCTTTCCTCTCCTCTCCCTCAGGCCAGTTGCATACTCACCTCCTTTCCTCCCCCAGCTGCAGTCCCCTTGCCCTCTCTCACCCCTCTTCCCTTCTGCTTTCCTCCTTGTGGCTGCCTTTCACACTAATTTCCCCATTTTTAGTGCTTTCCTCTTCCCACAGCCTTTCCCTTTGCCTTATCAAATGTCTGCTCAGCTCAGCCTAGCTCCCTGGGAGCCTCTCTGGTGCCTCCCACCGCCCCGCGTGCCAGCACTGCCGAGCCCAGCACGGTGGCAGCTCACCTCTCGGCAAGGGATCTCACAGCGGGGAGATCGCATTGCTTCTCCTTCACAGCGCTCGTCCCCATGGGATCCCCCAGATCCCAGCATCCCTGACCTCTGTTGGCCCGTAGTCTCTCTTTGGTGGCTATTGCTGCACTAGCCGAGCACCGCACCGGGCACATTTGTCACCCCGACCCTGCTGGGTAGCCCTGTCATCCCTCCCGTGCCGAGAGGGGAGTGTGCGGATTTGCCCCGGGTCATTCAGGAAGTAAATCGGGGAGCGGAGCTGTGCAGCTTGTGCCCTCCGTGCCGTGCTGCCCTCGGGCTCCCGCAGTCGGCACCAGCTGGGCGTGCAGAGGCATTGCTGAGGTTTGGGGGCACTGGGTTTGCTGGTTGTGTTCCTCTGGATTTTGTCAATGAAATAAATAGAACAGGATCTTTGTATTTCTGTCTTGAACCAAGATGAAAGTATGCAGCAATTTCGAAAAACTAAAATGGGACAGTATGTTCCCAAGTTTCAGCTGGCCTCAAAAAAAAACCCTCAAAAGGGTTTTCCTTCTGTGATGTGGTATCTTTTCATGCTTAATAATAGCCAGCAACTTGAAAAGTGCTAGTCAAAATTAATCTTTCTGATGTTTTCTAAGTGAAATATGAAACTCAAGATGAATTGTTTCAAAAGTTGTCTACTTGTAAGTATTCCTGCAAAACATTTGATTTTGTCACTATTAATGGAAAACTGTTCCATTGAAAATGTTGGGGTCTGTTTTAGTAATTTTAAGTCTCAGGCTCCAGCAACCTTCAGCTCCGGGAGTCAAGTGATTCTCCCCTCTTTGTTCTTTGGATCAGCAGTTCCTAGTTTTTGTGCAGAAGGGAAAAGACTTCAAAATGTGGTCCCTATCCCTAAGGATGTTGGAAGGCAAATAAAAGGAACACTAATATTTATTTTAAAATCACAAGATTTTAAGATCAATTTCACAGCCTTCTGGCACCTGTTTTTTGCTTCCCGGCAGCTTGCCATGGCCCAACGAGGTCATTAATCCATTCCTCCCACTTCCAGGTGGGAGGGGAGGAAAAAGCAAACCAGCTCACTCAGCTCATTGCTCCCACCTGACTCCTCCATGCCCCAAAGCCCTGGCCATCACTGCTGGTACCGGGTGCTCTGTGTAGCTCTCACCAGGGCACCGTGGGCCTAACTTCAGCCCTAGTGACGGGAGGCTTTGTCCTTCCCTCAGCCAGCAGCTGCCTGCTGAGGATGAGCTCTCTTCGCAGGGTGCTAACAGCATCCTGACTTTCCCAGTGTTTTGGGGGGCGGTAGAAGGTGGCACTCATCTGTGAGGCACCGAGGCAGAACTGGAGCTCTCAGCTGTTCCCAAGTGATCCCCAGACACGGCCTCTCAGACAGGTTATCCCCTGCTCAAGCCCCACGCTGGCCAGGCAGCAGACAGGGCTCTTGTGCGTGTCCGTGGTTCCTAGGTTTTAACAGCTTCCCCCCGCAGCAGAAAAGAGGGAGAGGAGGCAGCTGCATCACGTGCCACACTTTCATGCTTAACAGAGTGAAAGGACTGAAATAACACTTTGCCGGTGGGCAGGGTCCCTGTGTCTTTCCTTCCAGGGTGCTCTTCTAGACTTGTCACTGAAACTGCATTTTAGCAGATGCCACGTGCCGAATCAGGGCCGGGGGAACAGAGACCGGAGCAGCTGAGGGTGCTGCCGTTGCCCTCTGTAGCCTACAGCCCTTTGGGCAAGCAGCTTGCTTTTCTTGGCTTGCAGATTGTGTGTCCCCTGGACTTTTGTTGACAAACCCCAGAGCTTGAAGCCCAGCGCCAGCCGCCATCTAAGGCCAGGTACCAGTGTGATCGCACATGAGCACAGACCGTTTTGAAGAGGGGCTGCAAAGAGCAATTTAAAAGCAGTGCTGAATTCTGTTCAGTCTCTGCTCTGTCCTGCAAGACCTGCAGCCCAAACACACTGAGGGCTGAGCACAGGTGACATGATGCAGAGCTGGGGCACCACGCAGCTCGGACCCCGGGATGTGGGTGGCCTTGTACAGGCTGCACTGAAATCCCCTGCTCATAGCTTCCCTGCTCTTGCTTCCTCAACATGCACATGTCCAGGCATATTTTCTCACAGCTGTGTACATACAGGCCAGTGTCCAACTATATATTTCTCCGCTGGCAACATCTCCACCTGCTTCCTCCGTTCACTGCAGCCCTGGGGTCTTTCACACACACCACCACAACCGTTTGTAGGCCTGTGCTAGAAACCAGGGTCACAGAAATGGTCTGGATCTCTTTCTCCAGCAAGAGAAAGTCTATTTCAATGCAAATAGTCAGTGTGTTAGGGACCCCATGGTGCAGTGACCATCACTAGGAATTCGGAGGGTGGCTGGGTGAATCCAGCTTAGCTGTGCCACTGCAGAAAGGATCAGGGCTTTAAAAGGGCCCAGGAGGCCATCCTAACTATTCCTAGCCAGAAATAAAACTAGATGAGGGAGGGTTTACAAGATCTGCAAAATTACTCTCATCATCCATCCTGTTGAGTCTCTGGAGTGTCTCACTGGGCTGCACCCAGACACCCTACAGAGATGGGTAAGTGTCCTTGTCCCCAGGAAGGACACTGAGGACCAGAAATGTGAGCAGGGCTGACAGAGACCTAGCAATGACAGGGGAAAGCTAGAGCACATACCAAGGGAAACAGGGCTCTTCAACTTCTAAAGATGATGTTCCGTTTTAAATGTTGGTTGTCTCCCAGTGGAGGATGCCTCTCCTTCCCCTTTTAGCTAGCCCTTGCAGAGCCTGAGCTTTAATTTGCATGCCCCACTCTACCATTGGACTACCCAGGAGTGATGCCTGAAGCCTTGGTTTCTGCTTCTCTGTCTCTGTTGTGTTGCTGGCTGGGATCCACTCCGTTCCCTGAAAATTCCAGTAGTAGAGTTGGGCAGAGAGGTCAGAAGTGGTAGGATGGGACTACAGTTTCAGTTCAGTTCCCTCTCATGGCCCTCACATCAGCATTTGAAGACAAGGGGCTGTGGGACCTTCTATGTCTGCCTGTGGGCTCAAGCTTGCAGGGGCTGGAGAATCCCCCTCTGGATGACCCCTCTCGCACCCCAAAGTGCCAAGGCCACCAGGCTTTGCAGCAGTGTTCCTCACCGAAGAGCAGCTGATGCCTCAGCCACAAAGGCAGCTGCCCAGACCTGTGCAATCCGGGCACACGTGCCCCTTCCCTTGCTTCGTTACAGCCACACACAGCCTGGGCTAGAGGGACCATCCTGAAAGGTGACTGCTGCACACCATCACACTCCCACTGGCACCAGCGAGCCCTGCAGACATTTCCCGTCCTGGGGGGTCTAACGCCCCTTTCCCAGCACATATGCCACTCGGGCTGTGTGTGCCATGTGTTTCGATGAGGGATGTGAGAAGCTCTAGCCAGAAGCTAGTCGGAGACCCCAATGCCTGGCGGAGCTGCTCCTGCAGCCTGGATGGGGCTGGCAGCGTGGCTGGTGGGGCTCAGGTGCGGAGCACGGCTGCGTGGCCTGGGGTTTTCTGCACACCGGGTAAAAGGCAGATCAGGGGATGGATGCTGGCTGCGTGGGGAGGCAGGAAGGAAGGTTCGGTTACGGGTGCCACAGGGATGCTCTACAGTGTTTTCAGCTGAGAGCTGGCTGTCCAGCTGGTCAGCAAGCCTCCTCCCTGAGGGATGGGAGAGCTAATGAAGGAGCTTTGGATATTTTGTTCCCTGGGTGTTTTCAAGCAGTGTTTTTTGGTGCTACAGGTATTGCTGTTTAGACAAAGGCACTGTTGTGTTGTGATACAAATCCAAAATGCAGAGAGAGATACCAGCCACATGAGAGATTCAGTGAGGATATTCCCCTGCCCTGGAAAACTGCTCCTGAGGTCAGTGAGCCCATCTCACCTTAACTAGAATTGCCTTCATGGAGGTCCTCTCAGATGCACCACAAGAAGGAGATCTAGCTACTGTAGCTTGGGCAAAATCGTAGGAAACCTGCTCTTTGTTATTCAGTGAAAGTATCTTACCTTGTTTAGAACTAGCTGAGAGTTTACAAAGAGTTGAGAGAACTAGTTTCTGAAGTTTCTCTTTGGAAAGGCTAAATTTTTTTGTGAAAATGTACCCACAGTGAAGCTTGCATTGGGAAAGACTCCTCTGGGTGAAAACGGGAGAGAGGGCTGTGGCCAGGGCAGGGTGTGAGGGTAAGCACTCCTCATCTCTTTGTTCCAGGCCAGAGATTCAAACCCGGCTGTTCTTCAACCCCTGTGGGTGCTTTTGCACTAAGTTGATGACTGTTTTGCAGTGGAATTTTCCCTTGGGAGCTGCTTCTGCATTGTACAGCTAATTAAATATTTCCTGGGACTCAGAGAGACGGGATCTGTCGCCTGGTGATTAGAGCATCGGGTGACCTGAATCACATAGGGGCATGAACCTGGGTCTTTTCAGACTTTGTAAGCTCCATGGGTCCCCATCTTAGTGCAACTGTGTAGTCGCATGAACAAGTCATTTTTCCTTCTGTTTTCCTTCCTGTGCTCTGCCTTTTCCTTAAGTGCTTCGCTACGGGGACGGCTCTAGCTCGTTCATCATCACGTCAGTGCAAATCTGACCTCCAGGAAGCAGCTGTGAGAAAATTCTGGTAAAATGCCCTCACGTAGGCAAGACTAAGAGAAAGCAAGTCCTCTCTTGTCCTGCTTTTGAGACCAAACCAAGAGATACATCCCATCTGCATTGCTTCCCACTTCCTTGGTGGGAAACGCTGAATTCACGACACCCCAGAAGTATCTGTTTCAAAGCCTTGCTGGCTTCATCTTGGGTTAGAAACACCTGAGCAGCTGCAAGGATGGCTTTTGGAGCAGGGCAGTAATCCACAAGCACAGGGTTTACAAAGACCCAGCCCGCTAGCAGGTGTCAGTCTTCATAACTGCATTGAAGCAGAGGGTCTGTTCCTCCCAGGATAAACCTCGAGGTTCACAAAAAGGCCAAGTTCAGGATATGCCAATTCACCATCTGCAGCTGAGCAAAAGGTACAGTAGCAATTTCCCAGCAGGATATTCTAAACATTTTTATTAAGTTGGAGAGACAGAAGGCATTTGCCCTGGGCTCTCTGATCAGCAGGCATGCTGCAGCGGAGGGGTTGTAGGAGTCAGGCATGTAAAGGAGTCATTTAGATTCATATACCTAACCCCCCCCATTTAACTCTTGCAGCTGCAGGTGGACTGAGGAGAAGGGGAGGGGGGACAGGTTGGCTATCAGGATGCTACGCACTGCAGGGCAGTCATGTGGCTGGGAGGTAGCTGGAATTTTGTTATTTAAGTCGAGAAGGAACAAAAAGTAATAATGGAGGCAAATTCTCTGTGCTTTGTCTTTGCCCATATCATATAGCTAAGAAAAATACCTCTCTATTCTGGATATATTCCCCAGTGATGGCAGGGAGCAAATTTGCCACTCATGCCACAAATGTAATGCAATATAGACAATAGCAGTAATCTCTGCATTATAAATGGGAATCACTATGAAAATGAATCTCTCTTCATTTTTGCCTCTGTAGGCAAAAAAAGATGGGGTCTTTTACTACTAATCCATGCCACTGCAAAGGAAAGCAGAATCTAACCCTAAACTAACTAGCTGGCCACACCAGCAACTGGTGTAAAGCAGCCCAATTCCAGCAATTTCAGTGTTGCCACACTGATTAAAAACATGAAAGGAAGCTCTTGATACAATTTTTCTGCTTCAGCAGAGCTTGTGGGGATTCCAGCTATCTGCTACGCTTTCATTCCCCCTTCAAATTCCAGGGAAGTGTTATGTGGATTAAAACAGGAGCACAGATAGACGTTGGCAGGTAGCAAGAGAAGGGTCTCACTGAGAATTTCGGTCCGTTCCGCAGCCCGAGCAGGGCATGCTTCTTTGCTAACCACAACTCAACTCTGCTTATCCAGGGTGAAAACAAACCTGGGGCAAGTGATGTTTCATTACATCCTATATTACAGATTTATATCAAAGCTAATGAATGTCTACTGCAGGAGTTATTTAACATAGCTGTGTTGGAAACAACAGCAAATTACCCTGCCAAGCAGCCATCCCGTTATATTTTATACACATGAAACACCAAAAAGCTTTTGACAATTTCAGCTCAGTTACAATTTTACCAATAACTGCATTCCCCTCCTCAGTTTTGTTGAATAAGCATCAATCTTCATCACTTGGAATATGCCCTGAGAGTCTCGTCAAGTCTCACATGAAAATATTTTTTTGGTGCTTGATCATCCACGAACAAGCTAGTGCGCTGCTGATCCAGCTCTCTCTTTTTAGAAAAGTATATGGTTGCATTTAGATCTTTACTGTCATTATTGTAAATACAGAAAATGGATCCAATTTCACTTTGGATCTGAATCTTGTTCTCTAGTAAAAGAAAACCCTCAAGTTATTAGAAAAACAGCGACACTGGAAACTAGACACAACCTCATAGCTGAAGTGTTAAAAACAACTAGAAGCAAGTTGTCATGTTATAGATTGTTGAATTTTTTCCACAAGATAGGAGACTAGGAGGCAACTTGCTAACATTTGGGGGCTCTACTTTTTTTTTCTTCTTTTCTTTGTTACTGTTTTGTTATATATATATATATATATATATATATATTTCTTCCTAAATGCAACCCTGATATTTTATTTGTCTGGAAATACACTGGCCATCCAACCTAGCCAACACAGTAAAATCACCAGAGGCCTCAAATAAGCATTCAGAGAAAGGAAGTGACCATCTATATAAAAAATATTAGATATTGATCTAAATGTCTGCCCTTCCCCCCAGATTCATGTGGTCAGATCACAGAAAAAATAATCTTGTTGCATTTTTAATGATTGGATCAGATAAAGAACAGTAAGAATTGCAAGCAGGACTTTTGCATGATTTCCACGAACCTTACTTTTTTTCCCTTCAAGAATTAAGGGAGAGGGTCTATAATAGGATAATGGGGAATAAAATTTTTGCAATATTTCCTGAAATTCCTTTCTCTCAGAAAATCATGACCTATCAGCAAGACATCTACAGAAGGAGGACTATCTTGAGCTATAAATTTTTCCCTTAAATAAAAACTTCCAAAAGGCACAAAGAGCACTTAGACACCCAGCTTTCTTTGAAAATGTCTGAGATTTGTGTATTTAACTACACTTTGTGCTTCCAAAAATTCTAGCCTTTGAACTTTTCCTAACAAGCTTTGATTTTTTTCTTTTAGCATATGCTAAACCTGTTTATATTGAGGAAAAGAAGGTAAACATAAGGGGAGATAGAGAAAAGCAAAGGAGAATCAGCATGAGTTCTTGCCTGGCCTCGCTGCATAAAATTACATATTCTCCTTGTTCAAGATGGGGAATTTATCTTGAATTTGCTATTCTGTAATATTTAGAAATATACAAACAGTTGCATATTTTTTGGGGGGAAGGGAGGAGAAAAGCTTGGAGAGAACATGGATTTCATCCCCAGCGTAATGGGAGTGAGCTCCCATTTAGTCTTGAGTTTCTCTTTCTGTAATTTTGGCTTCTCCATCCATGGTAATAACTCTAGAGATCTGCTATAGGGCAGGCAGGGGATTTTAGTCACTGAATGGGAAAAGACTTCCCTTGCTGTTAGAGATAAGGCTGTAACCCACTGCACAGATTCCCCAGGGCATCACAGAAAGAGAGAATGAAGTGTGGGTACTCAGTAGAAATTACATATGAAAAAATACCTGCAGAGCCAGGTCGCTTGAGTCCACCTCCACATGAGAATGGGACAGGTATACTCCCGAAAGGAATGATACTAGATTTTATGTAAGCGTAATCTTTTTCTGTCCACCTTGTAAAATGTTTCTGGAAATCAAAGTAAAACCACCCTGAGGACAGAGCAATATGCCCACCAGAGATGACTGCTGGCTTATACCGGGGTGATGGTCTGACGGGGTCCAGGTGGTTGGGAACCATTTGAAAAGGGAGCCAAACCTTAGCAGGCTCCACACCAAAATTTCCTTCTCCCAGGAAATCCAAACACCTGAATTTCAGACATATGTAATCCTGTCCCTGTGCCTGCCAGGGAGTCCGGGTTTCAGTCTGTTCTTACGGAGTGACTCTCCTGTGCATTTAACTTATCCCTGCTGTCTCTGAGCTCTTAATCAGCGACTGTCCTCTTTGGAGAAAACAAGAGAAGCCCCATTTGATTAAGACAAGAGACAAGCAGACTGTGAGCCTTTGGGAAAAAAAAGAAGAAAAAGAAATCCCCAGCTGTCCAGTTGGGTTATCTTCCCAGTTGGAAATGAGGGGCAAAATCTTCCTGACTGCTCTCAGGGCATCTACTCTAATTCACATTAGGTCATGATTTGGTCCATAAAATTACTACAGAAAGTTGAGAGAGGAAAAGGGGGCTTTTTCTGCTTAGGTCAAACCTCTCTAACACTGAGCATGTTTCAAATTAGTTAAATATCTGATCCCATTAAAGGCCAGAACTCAGTTAAGTGGAAAAGAGGGGACATTTAGGAAGGTGAAGAGGAATACCCGTAGGGTCTCTGGGAAGAGCACCTGCCTGTGACACAGACTGAGGTGCTCCCAATACTCACCAGGCACAGCAGGATTGGAAGAAGGGAGCGAGGAGGAAGATGCCCAGATAAGGGTCCATGTGAAACACAAAATCCAAATAAGGAGGGAGAAAGGAGATCTTAAAAAAACCTTGGGTACCACCACCAGGGAAAAGAAAAAAAAAAAAAAAGAAGAAACACAACAAAATTAGGGAAGGGATGGAGTTATTTTCCACTCGGCGCTCCTGGTGTGATGAAGAGGCATATGCCCCCTGAATCCCAACTTCTGTGAAGGGTAACCAATCCTAAAGTAAGAGCTAAAGGGGGTTGGTGAAATGGAGCCGCAGAACTTCCTAAGAAGAGATTATCTACTTAATTAAAGATTTTTTTTTCCCTAAGTCCTTCAGCCAATCAGGACTCAAGTGCCAGAGAGAGATTGAACTGATGAAAAGAACACCCCAGGTTCCTCGAAGACAAATGCACCACGAAAGGGATAAGAGGGAGGGAAAAGGAAAAAAAAAAAAAAAAAAAAAAAAGGAGAGAGAGAGAGGGAGAGAGGGAGAGAGGGAGAAAGAAAGAGACAGAGCAAATCCCTTAAAGTAGTCACTAGATTCAGTCTCCACCAGAAATGCCTTCCTCTCCATCCCCCAAAGGTGACTTGAAGGGCTGCTTTCTGTGAGCCCCATCCCTCCTGCCTTTGGGATGTCACTGATAGCTGAGGCCGGGGTCCACCGGGTGCTGTGAGATGGGGCTCGGGGTCAGGCCACCAGTGCCGGTCTCTTGGCAGCTGTGGAGCATGCTTGGGGAGAAGGATGCGAAAGGATACACTGACTCTGGGTCTGCCTCTGTCTGCCCTAGGGGTTTAGGAGGAATCGGGGCCAGATCTAGCTGACCCAGCCTCAGCATGGTGACCTGCCCTTTCCTCCCAGCTGCTGTCTGCAATACACCATCCTCGCCCTGCAAGAAAGCCCTCTGACTACCTCCTCGCTTTCCCTCTTGATTTTTGCAATCAGGGTTTCCCACAATGTGCACAGGAGGGGATCTTTCGTTTGGGAGAACTAGTGGTGAGGGATTTTCCCAGGCCAAGAGTTACTGGAGCTGCCTGGAAATGCTCCCAGCCTGTCCCTCCAGGCCATGTGGGACATGCCACAGTTACTGCTACGCTGCACACTGCAGCCACCCTGAGTGTCCCCGGTGGATGACACCTGGCCTGACCTCCCTGTCCTGGATCTGCAGGAGCATCCTCTGTGCCAGCCCAGGGGCACGTCCCGAGACCTACGGGGTATAATGGAGGTCCACATCCAGGCTGCCGAGGAGAGTGGCAGGACGCAATCACCCGTTGCCCCACACCCCTGTCCCTTCCCACCGTCGTGCCCATGATGTTGCCAGCAGATCTGCCACCAGAGCCCAGGCCCTTTACATATTCACACTCTGAGCTGTATTTTTCCTCCGTGCTGCCCTCTCAGACGTGGGCTGCATCTTCTCAGCCCTGCTCAGCTGCAGGGTGGACTTTTGTGCTGTGGATGGCGGTTGGCTCAAAAGTGGGCTGAGACCAGTCAGGCTCATTCCGTCTGACCTGCAGCTGTGGGACAGAAGGGGTGCACCACCCTGGGGCAGGATTTGAACCAGAGTGAGGGCATAAAGCCTGGAGCTGAATGTTTAGCAAGGCCGGCGGGGAGCTGCACTGTGCCAGGTGCTGGGTCAGGTGGCCAAAATGTTTCTCTCTGGCCATGCGATCTCAGAGAGGGGCGCAAGCCCTGACCTCGGTCACAGCACGACCCTCACGCAGCCTCCTCTGCCTTTGGTGTGGAGCTGACACAAAACGCAGAGGTGGCCCGGAGGGGCATGAGGGGGAGCAAGTGCGGGGGATAATCGCTTGCCTTCCAAAATGAGGAAAACCCGCCCAGCTGTTGGCTCCATCCTTGCGTCCCGCAGAGGTTTGCTTTCAGCTGGACTTTGGACTGAACCATGCAGAGACCGTCTCTGTCCCAGGTCAGGGAGCTCTGGCCAGGCGCAAGCAGGGCGCAGCACGCAGGACCCTCCTGGCAAATCAGTGCCTTTGCCCCAGCGCTGCCAAGCCCGCTGGTGGGCCCCCTCACAAGGGGGTTTGCTTGGCTGTTTGCAAACACCTAGGCGAGAAGAAAATGCTGCTACTGGCAATATATGCCAGGGCCAGTTGTGCCTTCTACCTGCATCATGTTATGGGAAAGCTGATAGTATTTGGCAGTGATTAAAGCCTCAGCTGCTGGAGACCTGAGCACTTATATAGTCAGGGTGTTACACGCTCTGAGAAAAAGTTTGAAAATGTATCTAGCAGAGGTTAAAACCCCAGAAACTGAAAGGCAAAGGAAATAAGCCCAATTATCATTTTAATACTATGCAATTTAGCACAATTGAACTGTTTTAGTGGCCTAACTCATGCCTCTGAGGTACTCAGAGCTGGCAGTGTCGAGAGAGCCCTCCTCTGTCAGCAGCCGTTGTCCTGGGTCCCCGTGCAGGGCGAAGCGGCTGAGGGGGAGCGCGGGACGGAGGGGACACAATGACCACACTCCACCTGCCTGGGTGGGAGGTGGGATGGGGGGCATGGAGATGCTTGTGGGGCTCCTGAGTATCTGCACCCTGGGTGGGCTGGAGAAGGGGCCCCTGAGGAAGGTGCTGGCACTGGTGGAGGAGATGCTGGAGAAGGCGAGCAGAGCCCTGGTCAGGGTCCAGGTGTCCTGGGTCCTCAGGTCTCCCCACGTCCTCGTGCGGCAGGGCTGGGGCTGCTCTGCCCGAGGAGTAAGCCTGGGAGGGGAAGAAATACTACAGCCACCGGGTTTTTTCCAAATGCACTCTGCATTTGGCAAATGTTTTCAATGGCAGGCAGAAGATGATTTTTCAGTTGTTTCTTCTAAGTGTCCAAATGTTTGTTTCACTACTCTTGAATTAGAGCTTCGTGGTTCCTTGGGTCGAATGCCATTAGTATTTTGAAATCATGCAAAACTTCAGACAAGTCTTGACCAACTGAAAGGGGAGGACATATACTGGGTCCACTGGGATGAGCTATTTTTATTTACTCCAAGCCAAATTACATTTGTGGAATGCAAAAATGAGGAAAACATAATTGTAGGTAGATCCAAAACACAGACTGATAATTTATTTTTTATTATTCCAGCTGTGGCAAGAGGCAGTCAGGGCTTTCTCCTAGCTCACAAAACACCAGGATCACCAGGCTGCTTCCCAGCCAAGAGCCTCCCCAGCCAATTTCTAATCTCGATTAAATGCAATGGTAACTTTCCTGTAAACAAACATGCTCTTCAAAGCCAAAGAGGCTGGAGGCAAAGCCTGAGACGGAACAGTCCCAAATATGTTTCAAAGCACTTAGTTACAGCTTTCAAGAGCTATATAACAGAATCTATGAGGTACTCTCTAAAGAAATGGACTGCAAAACTGTTTTATAATGGTCCCCAAATTTTGTTACTGCTACTGACAAAAACTCTGTAAATTGTCTAAAATGAGCCCAGAAAGCATTAAATGCATTTTATGGCTAGAGGGACTGGTATATTATCCCATCTGGCCTGCTGACTAATACAGTTCTCTACTGACCTTTGCATTGAGTTCTGTAATGTGTGCCTGACTATTTGCACATCTTCCAGAAAGGAAGCTGGGGTTTGAGGACAACAGCGGATATAGAACCTACCACTGTCTGTGGTAATTTGTTCCAGTTTGTTAAAAAAAAAAAAGAAAGAAAGAAAAAAGAAAAGGTATAAGATATGTAGCTTTAATTTCAAGAGTACAGGGAACATCTGAACTTTCATTAAAGAGCTTGTAAAAGTAATCACAGAAATTTTTAAAAATAAAGCCTCTATTGCTCTTGCTGCCTCCCATCCTGATATCACTTTGGCTGATGGATATGAAAATTGGAGTCAAGAGGCTGGGGTAAAAATTCAAAGTCTGGCCCATAGGGATATCAAAGGTTTCTTTGTGGCAACGCCAAGTGCCCAAATGGACACATTTTTAAAACAAAATGATCATTAAAAAGGTAAAGAAGAGATCAAAAGAGTCTTCTTTTAAAAGATATGCAAAAGGTATCAAAATAAAGAGATCAAAATGAAAGGAAATTAATCATGTCTAGGGAGTGCACAGAATTCAACTCTGAAAGAGCTAGAAAAAGATGCCGGCAGGGCTCGCTGACCAGAGCAGTCACAGACTTCGACTGACTCGACTGCAGCTTTGCTTTTTACACCAGCTAAATACGGCATCAACAGTATCTAATGCCTGTTAAAATATCCCCAAATGGCCTCAAGAAAATGTAAGTGTTGCTTGCAATCTAACACCAAATATACTGTAGTGCTCTTACAGTCATGTGGTCTCAGAGAAACAGCAAGACAAGCACTGGGGGAAATTTAATAGCTTTTATTAGACTGATTGATACAAAGTGGAAGAAACAAAGAAGTTTTTTGAGCATTCTAGCTCTGAAAAGGTGAAAAAGGTGCTGGTGTGCCCAGAAGCCTGTCTGTTTATTGTTTTTTTAGGTCTATCAATATGAGATGGTGCCACTGCAGATGACATTGACACACCTGAACACGCAAACGGCGGTGTGACCTCGTCACTGTGAGCTCGCCGTTGCAACCCTTATGCTCTTTAGCACTGTTCTCTGCCTGGGTGACGCACGCTCAACAGTCTCCCATAAGATCTGCTTGTGCTTCACCAATACTGAAGGTATCCTCATAACTGCAAGTTCTCCTTATAGTTTATGTAGGAACAGTTCAGGGGATATTTGTCTTTTGCAATAAGCAGGCCAGCTAGGAGTTGGACTGTACAGTTGATATCCAAAGCAGCTTGCCTCCAGTAAGACTAGGAAGTGTCTCAGGAAAAAAGAGGCACTTTTTAGATTTATAGCCTTTTTCTTTCCTTCTTTTTATTGGGGGGAATACCTTTGGAAAAACTGCCATTGTGACTGGCTGCCTGCATGCAAAGCAAAATGCCCACGACCAAACCTTCTCCCTGTCCCTCCCGGGAGGGGTCTGCACAGCCTGTGCCGCCAGCAGAGGAGAGAAAGCAGGGAGCAAAAAGCTGCATGTGTGCCATGTAGCTTCTAACTGACGGCCAGAGAGCAAGACTTTGTCTCCTTGGGAAGGATCCTTGCTCGGGGATGGGGATCATGTCTCAGGGTCCAATGTGCAGCCGGGCAGCCGGGCAGTCGGTCCCTGCAGTTACAAGTGAGAGGGGATGGGCAGAGCCAGCCCGCTTGCAGGCAGGAGGAACCTGCCTGGATTCCTCCATTCAGTCATGGGTCACCTTGGAAACTCAGAGCAGGTGAAATAAGAGGCATTTGTCTATTTGCTAGGCAGGGATTTCACCTAGAGCCTGTCGAACAGCTGTCGGATGATGCTCGCTCCCTGGGATACTTCGCTTGGGTTAAGCTTGACCCTTTGGACTCTCTATTTTCACTGACACACTCTGACTAACAGCTTGTGATTGGACACATTCATCACATATCTCAGAGTAAATGGCTGGGAAAGGTGAGAGGGTCAGATTTTTAGGCTGTTTTTCAGTTACTGGAAAAATCTTAATGTGTGCACAAGAAACCAAGAAAACAAATTTACCTCAGAAGGGACAGGAACATTGCAATGTCTGTAGAGGATCTGCTCAGAGTTCAAAACATAGGCATTTACAGACCATTTTCCTTCTGCAGCACTTCTGCAGCAGCTAGTGCACTTTTCTCATTTTACATAATGTGAAACTGAGGCACTCAAATGGGAAGTGCCTTGGGGATAGATCCAGTCTCCAATGTCCTAAGCTGGGCCCCAGCCTCCATTTGAACAGGCTGCCGTCCAAGGCAGCCAGCTTCAGGGGAAAGGCAAAGGTCTCTGAGGAAAAGTCCTCTCTAGCCGCGCTCACCAGCGGCTGGCTGTGCGCAGGAGCAAGTGAGCTTGGAGCACTTCAAAAGCTCCAGTTCACCCTTCAGCTGTAGGACTGTAATTCCTTAATCTCTTACACCTAGTTACAGTAATAGAGGATATTGCCTCCAAATGGTCTTCACTTGCTGTGGCAGTGACTTGTGCAGGCTCATGCTGTGTTGCCCAGAAAAGTATTTCTTCCAAGAGTTGAAAAGCAAGTATGGGTGCAGAGCACCTTTCCCCAGCACCTGCTGAGCAGGCAGCCAAGAACTGCGAGAGGGAAAAGGACAGGAGTGCTGAGAGGTGAAGTTACTGGGCATGACGTACCTCTTGATAATCAAAGGAAAGCAA
Organism: Dromaius novaehollandiae; assembly: GCF_036370855.1. Classification (NCBI taxonomy): domain Eukaryota; kingdom Metazoa; phylum Chordata; class Aves; order Casuariiformes; family Dromaiidae; genus Dromaius; species Dromaius novaehollandiae. Next base: position 25,832,856 of record NC_088103.1, read on the forward strand.
GGAGGTGTCATACGTTAAAGGGCTTGCAGGATCAGCTTAAAGAAAAAGGACTGTGAGGGTGGGAGAGAAATTGTATATAGCACTCCAGGAAGGTATAATTAGGAAAAGCTGGAGCACACTCTTGACTGGCTAGCAGGAGGCCGTGCCTGCTGGCGAGGTAACCTGGGAGGTGAGAAGCGCTATGCTGAGCTCCCAGGTCCAGCAATGTACCCAGCCATTCTCCGACCACACCTCACTCCTGCTGCTGTGCAGCTTGGAGGAAACCCAGGCTCATGTGCTGATGTGCCACTGTAGCGTGGCCTCTGGGCCGGGATCCCAGCCACATGCCACCACTCAGCTCGGATGCAGCCACACTCCTTCCAAGAACATTGCCTGGGCCATGGGACACCGGCTAGTGGACACAGGGAGTAATGCTATCGGGAATAGCTGCGGGCAGCATGGGGAAAGGATCATCTCCTCAGCCCCCAGGAGGGTGTTTTCCCCTTTGTGGCCTGCTAAGCCCCTGCACATTAAGATTTGGAGAAAAGAAAAAAAAAAAAAGAAAAAAAAAAAACGGAGAGGAAACATCATTCTGTGTTGGCTGGAAGGATTAGTTGCTGGAGGGGAAAGGTAAATGGTTTTGAGAGGCGTCTGGAGCTCAGTGGGCCAGATGCTGTGGTAGGTAAAGCAGGAAGGTGGCTCAGCAGAGCAGCGTAAAAAATTGCCAGCTTGGGTCTTTGGTAGACCTGAGGAACCTGAGAAAATCTACATGGGAGCTGATTAAATGAGGTTACTGTTAGACCAGAGAGTTACATTTTGTTTCCCTTTCAGGCTCCCTGTGTTCCCTTCAATATTATTATTATCAGGAACATTTTGAAACAAAACCTCATTCCAAACCGAACAAAACCAAGCTCCCTCATTAAGAAAACTGCCCAGTGAAATGCTTTGATTTTTTTCAGCTGAAACTATCAGTGAGTTCTGCAGGAGCTGTGAACAGCCCCAGCTGACTTAGAACTGGATATCCTTCGCCAAAGCACTTTGGTTGGCTCTAGTGCACAGCAAAGACTATTAGTCTGGAGTCTCCGTCATGATGCAGACAGGCGGAAGTTTATCTGAGGGCTGCCTGTGATCCTGTGATCATTTTCATCTCTGATTTGTTGCGTGTTCTAACGACCATGCATAGGCGTAGACAGCTCTGAAATCCTCTGTAATTTTTCCCTCTCCTGATGCCTCTCAGCGTTGCTGCAGCCGGCAGATGGTGCTCCTGGCCTGGCCTGCAGCCGGGCTTGGGCTCAGCGCTTGTTCTGAAAAGCACCATTTGATCGCGGGAGTCCAAGGAAGTGCCATGTGCGACACTGACAACACAAGTTTCAGGGGATCTCGTCTCCTGAAAAATATCTCCCCTCCTCCTCCCCCTTTCTCCAGACCAAAATACCCTCGGGCCTCAGCTTGAGTTAACTACAAAGATCATCACTCAACTGGTTAAGAGACCAGCTTCATAGCAGCACTGACGAGCTGTTGGCTGCTGGGCCCTTAGATGGAGGGCCTGGCATGAGCCCGCTGCCTTCGTGGTCCGTCGGAGCCCCAGCACGATGCGGTGCAGCCACCGCACGTGTGTTGTGGCATGCTTCTCTGCGGTGCAGCTGTGGCAACCGCCAGTGAGTCTTCCACCGACGTCTGGCCTTAGCTGGGAAAGGATCAGGTACTTAGAAACCGCAGGCATGGAGATGGATGTAAAGTCATCAATTATATGCACAGAAGATCTGGAACTACACTCTTCCCCCAGTCATGTCCCCTAATAAATCCTAGGTCAAATCCCACAGCCAGAGACGAGCAAGTCTGACTCAGGCCTTTGCTCTAAAACATTGTTAAAAAACGTGCTCGCGTCAGGCCAGCAAAGTTCTTCCTCTCTTCCTACTGATGACTAATATGTCTAACCCTAGGCATTTACCCATAATGAGTCAAGCCTTCAGAATCATGATGCTGGCTTGAAAATAATACACAGTGGGAGCTATTTGTGTCCAAGCCTTCAAGGTACTCTTGGGGCTTGTTTCCTCTGGAATCGGCAGGCTGGGAACAGTGTGTTCTCTGAAATGAAAGGCAAGCTGAGAGTTTGGGCTACGGGGGATGGGGCTTTCCAAAAAACACCAAATGTCAAAAGGCTGGCAATAAAATCTTAGGAGGCAGAAAGGCTGAGAAGCGATTTAGGACCTCTCCGAGTTGTCCAGAACTTGCTGAGTGGGGAGCCTGGCTAGTTGTATGAGAGATCTCATGCATTCAATGCTCATGCATTAAAATACTAGATTTTTTCTGCTCTGTCCTTGATCAGGAACTCCTCTTGGCCTTTAATGTGTTACTTGTACTTTTCACCGTGGGAGTGGCTGCATTTCAGTGGTGAGCATCAGACCAGCCTGCACGCTGCTGTGGCTCCCGGTGAGCTGCATGGGAAGCTATATTGTTTCATAACAAAACCCAGGGCTTAAGTGCTGGCTTGAGCTCCGGTGTTCCCCTGTGTCATTTGTACTGACTGAGATCATCTCTTCCACCAAAATATTCAGTCAGTCCCAATAAATGGCAATGATCAGGAGCTTGGAGGCTGAATCAGACAGCTGAGATGAAGAAACAGCTTCAAGATGGCTGGGGTAAACAAGCACTGCACAGTACATTGCAAATTCATTGCAACTATCATTGCTGACAAAGTCAGAATCCAGCTTCTTGCCAAAATCTTAAGCAAGAGGCATTTTTATTGATGTGTGTTGGAAAAAAATTGTGGACACTGTTGTTGGCCAACCCTGACCTTTTTTATAAAAGTATTCCAACAAGCATGCTGCCATCCAGACAGTAAAGCAGCACTTGTGTTGGCCTGTTGGGAACAAGACTCTTGGCTTTCATACTGTCAGCTCGGACAAGGTTTCAACCCTGATGAGGATCAATACAGAGGGAGAAGCTTTACTGAAGCATAACACTCGCTGGGTATGTTTCTTTTCTTGATGGGACCAGACATCTTGGTTACAGGCTATGGACATGGTCTGAGGTCTGCTGCAGTTGAACCAATTTTGGACCAAGCCCTAAAAAATAAGGACCTAGAGAGTGAGGGAAAGAGAATTGTGTCACAAATAGTAACCCTTTGCTCAGTGTGAGTGTTGGAACACAGCTAGGAAGGAGGGCTTCATTCTGCTTAGGTGCTGCTGAAAGGAGTCAATACATGACAGCTAACTTTCTTCTGGACAGTTACAATCATTTGTCATGACTGACAGCAGTCCAGCTTGCTTTGTATCAATGCTTTACGAAGTCATCCTTATCTTACCTCTATCATTGCGGCATCTGAGGACACAGTCTACCGCAACCTCTTGGTACGCTTATGAAATGTCAGCCCTAGGCTAGAGGCAGGGAACTGAGGCATGGCACAGATAAATTGACTTGCCTACAGTCAGGCAGTGAGATGGCAGGAGCTGAGTGCTGGTCTCCAGAGACCTCACCGAGTGCCTTCTTAAGTCTAAAGTAGAAGAACTGTAATTCTGACTCCCCCTAAATGCTCATACGCTACCCCTGGCATAGCCTGCCATTTAAGAGAGGAAGGTGGGTGAGGCTGCTTTCTACAATCTGATGCTGAGATGGGGGGGTACCCCACGGAGGCAGGTGCAAGAGTATCCTGTGAAATGGGGAGCTTCTGGTCAGGGCTTGTTTCAAGCTAAGACTCCAGTGTACTGGGAGCAAACCATTTCAGGAACAAATGTATGTGAAAAAGAAGATTCTCTATACAGTGAGTCTTTATAAAGGTCTCAGAATATATATCAACAGTGAAGTTTGCACTGGTTTTATGTTGACACATCCAAAGTAGGAATGAAACCTTATGTTTAGAGGGCAAAGCATTGATTACACCATGCATGTCACACCAGTAGAGAGAAGAAGGGAAAAAGCCCCAATTGTCAGAACTTTAAGAAGAGACTAATGTTCATATTAATCCATCACTGGATGGTATTTTCTATACTTTGTCACTACCCATCACTACTGTGAAAGACATGTGCTAACTCTGAGACTTTCTGCTGTCAGGTTTCATAACAGTACAGATTTGGAGGAAGATTCTCACCCTTCCTCTCCCTCAGCTTTTGGAGGTATGGCAAAGAGATTCAGACCTCATGTCATCAGGATGAATGAAGAGAAATAAGTAATCCACAACGGCACTGCAGGCACAGACTTGGGCTGGGTTTCCCCTGCAGTTTCCCCTCTGACTCCGGGATGGCGATACTGTCTCAGCTTTTCTCTCAGCCCGTAAAGCACACTGTGCACTCTGTGAAGGGCTTTTTTATAACACTACAGGGCACGCTGATATTTGATTGCATATGACAGGATTCATTCTTACAGCTGAAGTCGGTCTGCCATTGCTAAATCCAAAGCCTTGCATGCAGCTGCTGGAAAGTCCTACCCGCCCATGGTTTGTAACCAGAGAAAGAACAAAATGTCTTCAGAAATTAAGTGCGGCTGGTTTCTGGGACACTTTTTATTATAACTATTTGCAGACTGTATCAGTGATTGGTAGGTGGTGATGCAGAGGGGACAGAGCAGGCCCCAGTCAGGATACAGAGGCTTCTAGTTTCAGCTCAGCCCTTTGCTTTGGAAAAATTATTCCCCTATCACATGTCCCAGTCTCCCTCTCCAGTCAAGTATCTACTTAGACTGTAAGCTTTTGGAGACAGTATCTCCCAGTGTGAGTTTGTACAGCATCTAGCACAATACAGACCTTGATCTTGATGGCAGCTTTCACTCATTATCTTAATAATAAGCATCGAAGTCTTTATAGAAATAAATTACCTGGACACTCCCTTGGCCATGTTGACTCTAGATCAGATGTGTGATAAAGAGTAGCAGAGGAAAGTGTGTGTGTCTGTGTGTGTATTTAAAAACACTTTCTAGGTTTGGTGTGAGTTAAGCTGTGACATCTGGGTCGTGAGCAGCGGTGACAGTGCCCCTCATGTACAGCGCTGCACTTCAGACATGATGTTGTCTGCTGTCTCCACTGCCTGCTGGAAGCTTCCTTCTGTGTAGGAAGAAGGAGTCAGCTTCTGGTCTTGGATCCTGAAATGTGATCTTGTAGCAGTTGTGGTAGTTCTCCACAGGGAGCAGCTTGATAGAGAGGGGGCTAAGAACACACCAACACTGGAGGATAAACTGGTACCTTCATCACAGATAGGTGCAAAAGGACACCCCTCACCCCATCTGAAGAGGGAGCAAAAGCCAGAGCCTTGGGGAGACTGGAACATCCTGTCCCTTTTCCTTTCCTAACCAGAGACCAGAAATATCCCTGGAGGTAGGAGGTATCAGTCCTTCTGACTAAAGGAAGTCTCAGAGCATTTTAAACAGAGGTGTTTGTCCTTTTTTCATTAGTAATGTGAGGCCTGCTGATCCTGTTCTGTCGGTAATTAAGAGGATGAACTTCCCATCTAGCACAGCAGAAGAAGGAACCCCACCGAGAGCCTCACTTCCAACAGCAATGTCACCTGGCTTTGCTGAGCTGCAAGGAGCAGATCTGTGCAGGCTGTACCATACAGAGGTTACTTCACTGGCTTGTTCCCTCTCTTGATCAAGACATCAGCCACTCATCCCAGAGAGCTGGTGTTGTTTCTCACTGTGCTTCTTCAGACCAGTCTTGTGTCTTGTGTGTCTCCTCTACCCCAATTTAGTGGAGCCACATCAACACTGTGCAGAATCTTTCTGGCATCACTGGGCATCCTGAAGCAACAGTGAACTTCTGTTCCTCAACTGCCAGCCAGTTTCTAATCCAGGCCTTACTATTTTTATCCAGTTAGGATTTCTCTGCTCCCTTAATAAATATATAATGTTGCATTCCCTCAGCTGTCTGGCCAAAGACAGGGCAGTTTGCAATCATTGCTGGCCACACAGGCCCAGAAAATGACTGGCTAATGAAATGGCATTTGGTTCACTGAACTGACTCCAACAGCAAAGTCTCCTCTCAGTGGAAGGATATACATGTCAGGACTCTGTGAGCATTTCCACCAAACCTAGACTCTTCTCCTTCTCTCTCAAATCAGCTTCATTAATGATGTAGTGGCAGGGGAGTTTAGCGGAGTCCTACCATGCCAGCCATCTCTCCCATGCACCAAAGGAGCCCCAGGGTGTCATTCACCTGCTGCCTCCGATGGAGAGCTAGGTGCCTCTTTTTGTTCGGACCACCAGCAGATATTGCTAGGACTTCATCTGAGCTGATTCAAAGCACATTCCAAAATGTGATAAGGCCTATAAAAACAGGCAGAAGGTGACCCCAAGTTTTTTGTTTGTAGCACTAGCTAAATGGTAATTTGGATCTGTTTTCCCTCCCCCTTCACTGGGTAATACTGGGAGGAGAAAAGCCAGAATTTCCAAGGAACTAATGAGTGCTTTGGTTTCCAAGAGCAGAATTCAGAAACACCTAAGAAAAAAAAAGACCAAAAACCATCCCTTTAATACTGGTTTCCAGTAAGGACAGGCCCCCTGCCCTCTGAAAACTGGGTACTTCACAGTTTCTTTGGCAGGATTTCCAAAATCACCTTCAGCATACATGAACCTTCAGCTGGATATCTTCTATCCAGGGCTAAGATGACAGATCACTCATTTATGTTCACCCAGATCCACAGATAAATTTCTTTTAGGCATAGTTAGGGGCTTGCCTGTGCATTTTGCCATCTAGTGAGGATAGCATGCACTGAAACTAACAAAACCTTGCAGCTTCTCTCGTGAAGAAAGGTGGACTGACCCCTTAAGGGGAGCCAGGCTGAGCCTCACCTGTGCCTGCTTCCACCTCCCAGGTGTCAGGGATTGAGGTACTGAGTGATAGAGAGCAGCTGGTGCAGTGAGCCTTTCCTGTAAAAGGAGCTTACTGGCACAGAGCAAAGCTATTTGAGGGATGTGGAGACTCTGTTGAAGCTGTGTGCTAGGGGAATGATATGCAGGAGCAAAGCTCTAAGTGCAGGTTTTGAGATTAAGCCTCCAATTCTGGCTGTGAGTTAGGCAGTTACTTAAAGCTAATAACCTAGCTGCTTAGAGAAAAGGGGAAGATGTGTTTGGAAAGTGCCTATTATGGCTAGTGCCTTGTAAAGGATAGGGAGCAAAGCAGTGTATGGCCTGCTCTGAGAAAGCAAGTGCATTTTTTTTTGAGAGGGAGTAGTCTTCTGTAATTCTTTCTTGTCTCTGGTTTCTGGGATTAGGTGATGTTCTGGGGAGTGCGGAAGAGAGATGCTTTTAAGCTCTGATATTAGAAGCCTGAAGCTATCCTGAGACTCTAGAGCCTGTAAGCATTTTGGCAAGTGTAGAGTCTGTGCCCGCTGCCTTTAGCACAGGGGTACCTTCATGTCCCTGGCCACATGTGCAATGAAGGCTTCTGAGAGTCTTTTTCTCTTCTGATAATGATGTGATAGCCTGATCTCCTAGACAGCATTTCTCTGCTCACTACTGGGATATTGCTAGTGAATTGGCTCTGTGGGTGGAGCTGCTAGCAGAAGTGCCTCTTCTCAGGGGTCTGGGAGAGCTTGGTTTCTCAGGTGTCTGAGCAATTCCCTGCTGGACATGTAGGTTCCTCCCTATGCTAGCATGGCTCTGCTGCAGAATCTCTTGTGCCAAGCCAGTAGCAGTTCTCAGCTGGCAATCTCACAGATCATGGGGTGGAGAGCAGAGCTCAGGAAATGTCATCTGAGGATCTGTAAGCAAAGTCCATCTGTAGAAGGCCACCCTTCTGACGAGGTCTGTCCCTGAGCTGCTATCTTTGGGCGATTTCAGACTAGAGGAAGTTCATGTGCTGGCAGTGCCTGGCAAGTGTATTTCACTTAGGTAACGTTGATTTTCTGGTCTCGGAGTGTGGGATGTCCATCAGCCAGCATTTTCACTGTCTGGCGTGAGTCCTATCATGCATGAAGTTTATTGTTCTTGGGTTTCTGTGGTCAACCAAAGATTCAGCAACTCCCTGGCCCTGGTGCTCATAGACAAACAGAAAATCTGGCACATTTGTTAGTGTGACCATGTCCCTGAGGTAGCTGGCAGACTGTCATGTCTGAGGGCTATTTTGGAGCTATTTGATCTCCAAACAGTGTCTGTAGGGAATTTTACTAGATCTGAATGGCTATCATATCTCTTTTGATATCTGAACAGCAGATACACTAACTGAAAGGTTTAGAGTAGCTATATTTTCTTTGTTTCATCACTAAGCAAATAAATCGCCTGCAAACCTTTATATTGCTTAATTATCTCAATTTTAAAAGTGTTTTTGCATGCAGTTTACTTTCTTTCCCCATCTTCAAAAAGATCTTGGGCAAGAATGCAGAATTGAATAGACCTTGGGATGTTTCGAAAACAACCAATTTCTCAAGCCTCTGGAGATCTAGGACAGGTCCAACTATCCCTTTAATGTGTGAGGCAAGATCATATAAGCTACAGCAAGCTTATTCCATCTTCTATGGAGTTGAAAGGATAAAAGGTGAAGGAGGAACAGGAAGGCATGACTAAGGTTATTCAGTATGTGAGTAGGGATGGGCATTCAAACTTCCCAAGTCCCTGTCCAGTTCATGTTTCCAGCATCAGACGAAAAACATACTTTGATGCCCATTCCCATGGGAGGGAAGGAGGAGGCAAGTGTTTTCACTTCTTTGGCAGAGGAGATGGTATGTTCACCTTGTTGCATACAGATACTTCTCTGGGGCAAGGGAGTGGATGTCACTCAGGTTTATCTTGAGTAGGTGTGTTGCTTAATCATCTGATGCAAGTTCCTCCATCCACTCCTTTCCCTTCCATTTGCACTGTAATTAAGGTAACCCCCTAATGTGATGGGATTTAATCTTGTGGTTCTTGCTGGTTTCTCTCTAGCAAGGCCAGAGATACAGCCTTGGAAAATTAATTTGATATCCTGTGGCTTTCTAAATGCCACCCTGCCTCATAGAGATGACATCTGCTTGAGTACCCATTGCTGCCATGTCACCAGCTACCCTGCTTGGTGATGCCTGAGGGGAGTTAGAGGGAAAGATGTGTTGCTTTCTGAAGGAGGAAGGTTTCTGCTTGATATGTGGAGATTGGACAACATTTTGGTGCCAGTAGAGAGGACTGGAAAGCAGCCCCTTTAGCTTTACAGCTGTTGACTTCCCACAGGTTTTCCTTGAAGTCTGAGATAGAGATGGAAGTGTTGGTGCTAAGCAAAAATTTCAGGAATGTCTCAGCACCTTTGATATCACCTGTTTCACACAGATGAAAGAGATAAGAGGAAACAAGGAGAACAAGCTTTGAAAACTGAGTGACTAAAAATTCATTACTCATATCATTAAAGCACAGCTGGGACAAGTGAACTATCTCATGTTCTTTGACCGCACCTGGTTTAGTTTCTTTTACTTGGGCTTTGAATGGATCTAACAGCTTTAGGCAAACATGTGAGCTCAGGAAGCTCCATGGGCTGGGAAGGGTGGTGGTGGGGGCTATTTTGCTGTTCAAGTGCAGTGCTGGCCTCAGATGCTAAGTACTTAGTCTGTGTGAAGGGCAGGTGAAAGCACGAAGTCAGCTGTCTGATCACAGATGTTTGCTGACTGCAGCTCACTGAGGGTACCAGCTCAAGAAGGCACTCAAAGCCAGGACCTAATTGGCAATGAGAATGGGGGGGGGGGAAGAAAGAAAAAAAACAACAGAAGAACACTGCTCCAGATCTTAATAAATCACAATGTTGCTGATATCAATGTGCTGGGATTGAAGGAGTTACCAGAGACAACAGGAAATATGTTCACCAAAGCAGAAGGTTTTGCCTGCTTGCTGTTTCAGCTAGGCGTGTGTGTTCACACTGGACTCCTGTGCACTCACAGAGGTTAGTGTGCATGTGAAATTTCAGCGATCAAGGCTGGGACACCTCCAGCAAATTTGGAATTAAGTCCCAACTGTCAAAGCCTTTGTTTCTTTAGTTTGAGTGTTTCCACCATGTTTTGGACAGATGATTTTGAGAATATAACCCAGGAGTAGGTCTTAAGAGACTGTTTGATTCTCAGCTTTGCCATGAATGCTTTGGGCTGCCTCTTACAAAGCAGTTCTGTGCCTCAGTTTTCATCTGCATAGCAGGGCTTTGCTTGCTTTGGTTATAAGCTCTCTCTAGGGCAGGAGCTGCTTTTATGTGCAAGATCCTGTGATCTGGTTGAAGCCTTTCAGCACTTACATGGGAGGCGTGCTTCACAGAGGATGGGCCTGCTGACAGTTATTAGACATGAAGGTCCAGTTGTAATCTGCCTGCTCTTCTTTAGGTATCTAAGTATCTGCTGCTGGCTGTGGTTGGACGGAGGATACTTTTGGTCTGACTCAATAAAGCTAGTTTTGTTGCAATAGTCATTAAAAGTAGAACCCCTGTTCTTTTTATAGATGGAGAAATCTCCATCTGCTCCTTAACTGGAGGTGCAGACATGACAGCCCTGGAGAGATGTGAATGTAGGTCACCTTGAGTTAGATTGAGGGGGAAGCTTACAAGATGAAATGTTTCTGGTTTCTCTTTTGGGGGCCAAGCAACTTGTGACGCTTGTTGTTTTTCTGCATTGGAACTGCTGAATCTGCATAGTTTCTCTGGACATCAGTGGCAGCCCCAAGGCATTACCTGTAGAAACACTCCAAATTAGCACATACTTTAGAAAAAAATGCAGATTTAAGTGACAACCCATGTCTGTATGAGTGACCCTGAAGCATGCAGGGAAGACAATAGGTGGGTGTTAGAGCAGACAGAGGTTAGCTGGCTCTTACATGGGACCTTCTCCCTTTGACCAGATTTTGCCCTTATAAACACGCACATGGTTCCTGTCAGATTCCTCCTGAGGGCTGGATTTGACTGAGTTTCCTACAGCATGTTTCAGAAAGATATATTCCCCGTATCCGTCAATTTCTTCTGGCAAGCAACAGCAAGGATTTCACTGGGATTTCAACAAACTGTTCCATGGCTAGTGGCTTGTTCAGTCGAAGAAGCTGTCCTGTTCTAACGCTGTCTGTCCTAGCTGGGTCTGCAAGTCTCACCACCAAGATGTATGAGTGTCACACCATCTTTATTGCGTTTCTCCCAAACAGATGATGTAAATTCCTTTTTCCTTGATAGAGGATAGAGTTGGGAGGAGACACCGATCACAGCTGCGGTTTCTTATAATATCTATCATCCACTAGTTGATGTTATTAATAGAAACAATCTGTTATTAATAGATAATTATCCACACAACAATTCCCTACTTCACTTGCATAGTTGGCTCACGTTCACTCCTGTTACCCACCTGGAGCAACATCTGGGAGGCCAACCCTAATGTGCATACTCAGAAGCAGAGTCATCCTGACAGACCAGTGGTTTCTAGGTAGGTGTCTGGAAATGTCTTCCCAGAACTTTGTTTCTTCAGGTGTATACTTTGCTCTGCAGTCTTCATCTGCATGTAGCAGCCACTGCCCTCCTGGGTGTGATGCAAATTATAAAACCTGTTGTTAATGCTAATGTGTGCTAGCAGCCTTGTACAGCATTAGACACTGGTGGTTTAAGTTTATCAGTTCTTGAAAGTTTTTCAGGGCTGCTAGTCTACAGATCTTATCAGTCCTTGCGAAATGTTCATATAATATCTCCTTAGCACGTATGTTTCTTCTCTTTGGCTTGTGTTGTTTTTGGGAACTATTTCTCCATCCAAACTTATAGAAACATATGTAACTCAAATATACAAAATTCTCACAAATGGGGCTTTTTTAACTCTGGGAGGTATCACTTTACTGGGATGGTGGCAGGCAAACTTTCCTGGTCAGGAAGATGGACTATGAGAGCAAGCAGCCCATTTGAAATGGAATCTGGACTGTTTGTCCCTGTCAAAGTCTCATGCATCTAAGCTGAAGTGAACACTGTCATCACCTCAAACAGGCAAGGCATAACGCAAATAAGCATCATGCCTTGTAGCACAGACTTGTTGCTAAGGTATGACCTTGGCAGAGTATGTGACGTTGTGGTACGAGGGTTCAAATTCATTGGGAATAAGCTGCATCAATAGGTGGATGGATCAGTCCTTGGGCACACCACCACCATCTTTATATGGACGGACTCAATGTTCATCTGCTTCAGATGGTCTGAGCCTATATATGATGCTTCATGACTCAAAGGAAAGACTCTCTGCACAGCTCTCCTGAGTGTTTTGCAGGACTTTTTTTCCCCTCCCTTTGCTGTTCCCTGGATCTCTCCATCCTTGGAAATGCCATTCCCTTCCTGTTTTAAAGCCTCTGCTGGGCTTGTGACCAGCCCTCTGACTCATCTTTGTCTCTCTGCTTCTGACCAAAACTATTCAGTTATATCCTTTAAAGTGTATAGACACTTGACAAATTTAGGTAGAACAATTCTGGTTCCTGATTTTTAATAGTGTCCATGGACTTTTGTCCTCTCTCAGCACTTTTGTCTTCAGGATGCTCCTCTTCTGATGCCCCATGGAACTGGATCTGGACATGCAGAGGTTTTTACAGATGGTCTAATTGTCTCTCATATGGAGCAATGACCTTCTCTGAAAGGTTCTTTGGTAAAGCATAGCTACCCAGTCTCTCTGCTGATAAGCAACAGATTCCTCACGGACTCTAGAAGGGTTAAGATGGGCAATATAACCACATGGCATCCAGCAGCTAGCAAATTATGTACCTGCCATATATGGGAATGTAGCAGAGTGGGATGGCCCAGGCTTTCAAACCAGGAGAGAGTTCTCTGGGCACATAGCCATATGACATGCTGCACTGGACATTAGTGAATAGGTTCGTTTGGGGCTTTCCTACATGTGGTTAATGAGATAGTCTGCTCCTTCAGCAGGTCTCAGTTAGTCTGGCTCCTTTGTGAGCAGCACTGGCTTAGTCTGGCATCTTCTCCAATGGTCTCAGTTAGCTTTTTTTGGTTTCACCCAGATGATTCTTGGTCTCCTGCTGCTGCAGGAGGAAACACCTTTGCTGGCTGCACAGCAAGGGTCTCCAAGGAAGTCTGGTGTGTGGCTGGCAAGCCTGAATTTAATGCCAGCCAACAAGCCTGGAGAGAGGACTATTATCATCTTGGGTTTCCACAGTGGAGGAAGGAGTGAGTGCTCTGAAACTCTTCCTTATTTTAGCCTTGCCTTTTCCCCTCCAAGGACTCTGATCCTCCAAGAGGTTCCTGCCCTGAGCCGTCAAAGGGGCTGAGGATGAGGGCTGGGTAACAAGGCACTGTGAGGGAGAATCTGTGGGCTACTGAAGAGGCTCCTAATCACCAATGTGTGGGTCATTCCCTTTCCCACTGCAGGATCTCTCATGTATTGCTCCACATCTCACCAGTAAGGCAGGCTGGCATGTTGGCTGAGTTTCAGTGTGACTTGAGCAGCAGCAAGGGGAGAAACCACCCTGCCAGTTTGATCAGTCAGCAGCCCAGTGGTTGGGGGGAGCACATGCGGAGCCAGGTCACGGTCAGCAGCAGAGGAGCGGGGAGGGACAGGGGAGATTTGACTAGGGTAACCAAGAAAAGAGGAGGAGTCAGATTTTGTATAGGGAGCCAGAATGGCGAAACACTCTGTGCCTCACTCAGACATGTTGTGGTGGGGAAGACTTGACTTCAAACACAGTCTTTGTGGTGAAAATTGAGAGGGTTGTGCTGCTGTGCTTGACAGCAACCGTGTAGCTATGACCTGTGATGTGGGGATGGAGTCAGTGGGTGTGCAGGTTAACATACATTCAATTGTTTTGTTGTTGGCATTTTGTTATGTTTGAAAACTGTCCAGGAATTCCAGACACAATCAGAAATTAAAAGTAGATGGTTGTCTGTGGTTACCATGATAAAAAATATAAACCAGCTGGAAAGTGTGAAAAGGCCAAGCTGACATGGCAGTAAAGAGTCACGAGCTGTGGATTTAAGTCTTAAGTGATGTCAGTTGTTTCACAAAGCCAGGTTCTTGCCTCGTTATTACAGAACTGCCATTTGAGAAATCAGAGGCACATGCAGCCCTTAGTGACAGACCCTGGCTTGCATGGACTTTGGACGCTTGCAATGCCAAGCACCTCCTTTTTTATTTGAGGATGTCACTATGATAGGTACAGCACCAACCATGGCAATTGCAATTTATCTGTCACACCCTTAACTGGAATTAACCCCCACTCCCCTGCTGGCTCAAACAGCTCAGCTCTAGATTATTTCTCAGCTTCTGCTGCCTGTTTCTGGAGAGATGGTGCTCTTGTCCTGCTGTCTTGCAGTAGGAATATTTTTGTTTCAGTGTACCATCTTCCCTGACAGGAAGAGCTGCCTAACCCTGTCCGCTTGGCCTCGGAGGTGATATTTCCAAGTACAGGGGGAAGGAGGAGGTTTTTCCAGTACCTGTAAATCTGTGCTTTCACTGGGGGGTGCTTTATCTATGCCAGCTGATCTAGAGTGTCTCACTATTTTTCACTGAGGATGAGAGGGATTAACTTTAAACTAACTCACTTCCTAAGTGAACACTGCTCTCTTTTACTGCTGCGCTGGGGCCCCTTCATGACCATGAGTGGATTCTCTTCCCCACAGGACCCTTTTTACAGAGGAGAACCAAGTCCATTTAACAGGCTAATGTGCATTGAAGCAAAGTTTGCATGAAAGGTATGCTGCCAGATCCCAGCCTCATCTTATAAATATTTACTCTTCTGTGTGCCTTGACCAGTCCTATGCATTTCAGTGTGGCAATAAGCGGCAGGCGCATTTATAAGCGTGTGTATTGGTGGTAACCTTTGCGTTCGGGCTGGTGCAGTGAGGTCAGGAAAGCTGTCTGTCCTGTCTCCTGGAGACCAGAGAAGGTTCAGAGGCATTGGCTCTGATACCATTCACTATGCCCAGGCAACCATTTGGGTTAGAAATATCTGCACGTGCTGGCCATACAGAATTGAGGTGTTTCTTTATTGTATGATTAAAGGGCAACGGGAATGTATCTAGTAGGAGCTGAGCCAAGATTCTGCCGGTGCCACAGCTCAGTCACTGGACTTCTGGGTAGCACAGCAGGGCTGCATGGGAGGCAGAGGAGGGTTTCCCCACCTAAAGAGAAATCTGTTATACCTCAGTGTGGTATTGTGGCTAAATGAGCCTAACAGCAGGGCAGGGAAAATTCAGCTGAGTTGAAGTAACTGACAAAGACGTGCCAGGTGATTAGTGATGCTTGTGGTACGTCCTGTCCCTGCTCAGGTAGAAGGAGCTGACAGTAAACATGCTGCTAAGGAATGAAATATGTCCACTTCCCATGGCAGAGACTTTTATTACCAGGCTGTGCTGTTCTGTTAGCTTACGACATCCAGATGAGGATGCAGGCATAGAATAAACCAGGCATTAGGAGATCTATCTCAACCCATCAATCATTCAAAAACATTAAATATTTACACGTACAACTAGAACTGATTTAAGTCTCTCGAGAGAAAAAACCGTGTATGTGTATCCTGGGAAAGGGTGCTTTAGTTTCAGTGCTTATTGCAGTTCCTTCTTGTTGCACAGGAATGTGGCTCTGTCAAGAGTTTCTGCAGCAAAAAAAAAAAAAAGGAGGGGGAATACTATCCTGCTCTAGTTTTCCTCAAAGGCTAAGAGGTGGCTGAAGGCCCTTCAGGCCTGCCTTGGCAACCTCACAGGAACAGGAATAGTTGAATTCCAAATAGAGAAGATAACAGATGCTTTCTCCTATGGTCATTCGGGTTATCATAACATCCTTAACCAAACTCAGACTTCCCTATGCTAGGTGTGGAAGGTGAAGTCTACTCCAAAGAGCATGACAGACAAATTGGGAAGGAGGAAAGCAACATCCGTGACAATTCCTGGATAAAAACCTGGGATTAGGTGACTTGCCCAGTCTCATGTAAGAAGCCAATAGCAGAGTGGGGAACCAGATGAATTAATTCCTAGTGACTCAGACCATAGGCTGGCCCAGCCCAAGGGGTATGAGAACTGCATCATCCTCCTGACCAGCTAAATTCCACTGAGGGGACTCCTTGCCAGCAGATAATGTAGTTGGATCAGAAGTGAAATGCCTTCTGAAACCATGTTGGTGTTGCCATAAATATCATCTGGGAAGAGAAAAAAGGAAAAAAAACTCTGGCCATGTTCAAATGTTCTGGTTTGGGTATTTTTAAAATGAAATGTTTTTAGCTCTTGCTTGGAAGGACTTTTCAGCTATATTTGTGTGCAAAGATGCCAATTATATATATTATGATAGAAGGAGTAAAAATTGAAAAGAAGGGAAGCTGAAGGAGAAAACTACCTCAAGAACAAACAGCCAGACAAGAAGTCTGAAAGATCCTAGCTCTTTGTCTCCAGATGAATCAAAAAAGATTGAGGATTTTTTCCTTCATTTTTTTCACATTCAGGCTATGTCCTGAATGCAAATGAAAACCAGTACTGAAACAGGTACTTTCTCTGAAACAAGAATTTTCATTTTTTGATGCTCCTCTAATACAAGTCCTCATGCACTGCCTGCACGTGACTCAGCTTAATTGGAATTGGAGAGACTAGAGACAAAGAAAAATCTCAAACACAGAAAATAAATCCTACGCAGACATTAAAACAAAGCTAGTGCATTGTTAGCAGTGGTTCTAAAGAGCCTTGATATTTCCTGAAAACTCCCATGTGTCTGCAGTATCTTCCACCACGTCAATCCCAGCATGTTATGTGGTCATTAGTCCAAAGAACATATTCATGCATTTATGAGTTTAAGATGGGCTCATTAGTCAGGAGTGGCAAACTGAGTTATGAGCTTCATTCTCAAAGATTCGGTATGTATTGCATGCTCTGCTAGCAGAGATCTTCATAAATTGGCAGCTGGGCTTCTCAGAAACTTGTAGTAATAAAAATGAATTAGAAGATCTAAAATGAACAATATGGGAAAAATAGGAGTGTTTTCTTCAAAACACAGGTGGGATTCTGGAGTTGTGACTGCAGCCCTCTGTATCCCCATACTGTGATTAGAATGAAGATCGGAGGAGAATTTAGAGCAGGATAACTCCTGGCAATAATTCGTTAGCCTGCTGTACCCCCGTGGGAGTGGTGTGAAGTTTTCCAGAAGAAATATTTTACCGTGTCACACCAATGGTCCATCTTGTCTGTTATTTTGTCTCCATCAGTGGCAACCAGAGAGGCTATTTGGGGAGAGCTCGCAAACCTGGCTGCTGTCTGTCTTCTCTCATCCTTGAAAACTTGCACATGTCTAAGGGCACATCTCTGTCTTTAGCCTCTGCTGATGGACCTTGTTGCCTGTGAGTCTCTCCAGTTTCTTCGTGATCGTGCTGGTGCTGTCTGCCTCCATGACTTCCCATCGAACAAATTCCAGAAGTTTACCACCTCCTCTGTTTAAAAAAAAAAAAAAAAAAAAAAAAAAGTACTGTTACCTATCAAAAACATCCCAAATTTTCCAGTTTCAAGTTTCCAGTAATTCTTAGGTCATTTTGAACCTCCCCAGCTCTCAGATGAGGAAGCTGAGTCACAGACAAGAGCTGCTGTTTCAAGAGGTGCCCCAGCTGACATGTATCGGAGTCTGAGCACTTGGAGCCTGTGTTTTCATGGTTGTTGTTGGAAAGCTGCGGGCTCTCTGTGCTTAAACTCCAGGAGTGGAATTCAGTATGTCAAACTTGCCATCTAGAAGGCAGGCACCTGGCCGTTCATTTAGGTATCTGAGTTACAGATGCACCAGCAGAGGATGATTCATCCTTTTATAACACATGTATCTAAGACTGCTGGTGAGTCACTGCAGGAGCTGCCTCCCTGTCCCTCTTGACAGGGATGCCTATTAAACTGGAGCAGATTTCACACACAGGTTTGAAATTGCTGAAGTCAGCTGAAATCTGCCCCCACCATCTTTGCTCTATAAAAAGAGATGCCTAAATTTTAAGTCATCTTACAAGAATTTTGGCTGAAGGGGGATGCTGGGTGGGTGGACACAGTGTCACCTGACTCTCAGTCACCTGCCCCAGGTGTGAGAACATCCCTCTAAACTCATTCACAGTTGTGGTGTTTCAGGACTTTTAAATCAGTTACACTGGTTATTGAGTGATGCACTTTCTGGTAGTCACCCAAGAAAAATGTATTTAAGCATAGTTTTGGGGGGATTCAGGGTCAGACTAATTCAATATTTTGGGTGATAAAACAGCAGTTAAACCCATGATATTTACCTCACCAGTATTTAATTAGGAAACTCAAAAAGACAGGAAGAAGTCCAGTATTATGAGTTCATAAATCTTCCCCCTGTTTTTGCATGTTAAAAATCACATGGCAGGTGTCATTAGTCATGTGATTAATTTATAAACCATGAATTTTATATATCTGTGTAAGTGTTACAGTCAGAATGTGAAAATCCTATATAGATGAAGTGACAAATATTACAATGATTTGGTCAAAATGTAAATTCCGCTTAGCTTGTAAAAAGACTGAAGGTCACAGGCATTTTGAGAAAGGATAGGCACTTTTCTCTTTGAGTGTGAAAGACCAGCGTTTTATAAAAAGCTATTTTAGGAGAACTGAAAAAATGTAAAACAAGCAGATGTTTGTTACAAAGCCAAACTGGCATGTAACAGCTGTCGTCACTATGGTCTCCACTATGAAATATTGTTTGTGCTGCAAAGTGCTACGTTTTTCCATACAGTTTAGAAAGAAAGGCAGAGTTTTATGAGTTGCTTTTTTTAGTTAAGAATCCCAAGTAAGTGAGGATTTGATTGTTTTTACATAACGCCAGTTTACAATATACAGTCACTAAACGACTGGTTTCATAACATAGCTAACATTTGTGTGTGTAAAAATCATGGGATTTTTTAAGACTGTCTCGCAAGTCTAAGGTATCGCGCTTTATGAATATGTGCACATAGGTAAGTATTTATATATATATGTGTATTTATTTGACTGTGTGCACCCTTGTGCATGCTGGATTATCTCTGACTCGTGGATTTTCATGCTTTCTTACCGAAGTTCCTTTTTGAATGGAAGCCACGATGCTCACAGCTCCCGTGACTCCAGCGTCTGACGGTTAAGGGCAAGCACCGCCGTGGTGGCTGCGCTGGACCGAAGGGACGCCCGCACGGGAAGGGCGGGCACGGTAGCGGGCGGGGGAAGGGGGCAGCCGCCCCCGGGGGAGGGGACGTTCGTCCCTTCCCGGGTGTCCTGCTCTGTCGTCCCCTTGCTCGGCGGGGCGGCACCGGGGACAACGTCAGGCGGGACTTCTTCGGGGAGGCCGGCGAGAGCGACGTCCCGCTGCCGCCTGCGGGGCGAGGGGCTGGGGGCCCGGCGGGCCCGGCGTCGCCCCGTGGGCCCGGCGCCCGAGCGCGGGGGGGAGGCCGCGCGGCCCGCGGCGGCAGCTGCCCGGGCGAGGAGGCAGCGGTGCCGGGGCGCGGATTGGGCCGGGCGCAGTCAGCCAAGGGCGGCGCGCCGCGGATTGGCCCCGCCGCGGTCAGGAGCTGTGGGCTGTTGTGCACACGCAGCCGACGTGCTGCGGGGGCCGTGGGCTGACCGGCAGTAACCTTCGGGGAAGCTCGGCCCCTTTCGGCTCTTTCCCCGCTCCCTTTGTGCGCCGTCAGCCCGCTGCGGCTCCTGCCGGGGCGGGCGGCCCAGCCGATGGCCCGGAGCGGTGTGCGAGGCGCGCGAAGCGCGGCTCTTCGGGCCGAAGCCGCCCTGGTCGCGGCGGCCCTTTGCAGGCCGAGCCGGGGGGGCGAGCGCCCCTACGTAAGGCAGCGCGGGGGCGGCGGCGGCAGCCGGGGACGAGCCCCCCGCCGCGCTGCGATACGCGGGGGGAACCGGGGAGCGCCCCGCCTCGGCCTCTCCGGGCAGGAGGCGGCCAGCAAAACCCGGGGACGGGCAGCGGGCTGGGAGTCCCGGGGGCAGAGCCACCGCTGCGGTCACGGGGCACCTCTGCCCCGGCAGCCTGGGGGCAGCATCTCCTGGGGACGCCCGGCGGCTTCGCCCCTGCCCCCCTGCAGAGCGCTTTCCGAGGGGCGCCCGGCAGCGGCTCTCAGGGCTGCCCTCGCCCTCGCCCTCCCCCACGTGCTCTCCTGCGCCTTTGCTCATTTTCCTCTCCAGCCGCTGCCCTGCTCCCGAGCGCTCCGGCAGCCTCCCCTCCCAGGGCCTTGGGGGGCCTCTGGCCCCCTGCTATCTTGGCAGCTCCCAGTTTCCCACGGTGGCAGGAGCCCTCTGGGGCCAGCGCCCGGCCCCACGGCAGGGCAGCGAGCGCACGCAGGGCACCTCCCCGCGCCGAGCTCTGCTCGCTCCCTCTCGGCTGCTGCGTCCCAGCCCTGGGCAGCCAAGGGGACCCCGGTCTGGAGCCCGGATGCCCCCACGGATCACGTTCGCCTCTCTCGCGTGTTTGCTCGACGGCTAGCAGCTAGGGCAAACCCTCCACCTGGCTGCTCCGCAAGCCGCCATGCCGCTGCCCCAGCCCTCCCCGCACCCCGGCACCCCAGCCGGTCCCGAACAAGCAGGCACTTGTTCCTCCCTGGCTTTCCGAGCGCAGCGCAGAGCCAGCTGCCTCGTTAACCCCTCCCTTCCCTGGCAGGCGGAGGATTTGCAGAGGTGCAAAGCTGAGGCCCGTCAGCACTGCGACCCGAGCTCACCCGTTGTGCGGGAAACGGGGAGCAATAATCAGGTGCGAAACAGTCTCAGGCAGCAGTCTCAAAATGCTGAGCTGGCACTCAGGGCTCGGTAGTACAGAAAGACGTATTTTGGCCAGGGGATTTAATAACAGCCTTCCACACAGAGGGAGAGGCAGTGATCTGGGTTCTGCTCTCATAAAGTTCAGGCAGACGGATCATTAATTTTATTTTTAGCCTTGTCTGAATGATCAAGAGGTCTGAAGAGCTGCCTTCTCCGTTTCACTGTGTTAGGAGGGGTTGTGCTGGCACGGCTGGGACCAAAAGAGCTCGAGGCTGTCAGGCAGCACCTCTCCGGCACTGCCAGCGCAGGTTCGTCTGTGACCAGCTGGGGCGCCGCAGCCCTCTGCTCGCCCGCTTCTACGGCTCAGGGCAGCGGCATCACGCCGCCTTGCCTGGGCCGGTCGCTCACCTCCGGGCGGGTGAGTGCAATCGCCAGGAAGGGCGCAAACCGCGCTGCCGCCCAGCCCCTTCTGCCGCTCCCTGCAGCCGCCCGCACGCTCCCGGGCTGCGGTTGCGCGGCGCTGGCGCTGGCCCGCCCGCCCAAGGCGAGGGGCAGCTGGAAGCCGAAGCGTGGCCCGGCTTTGCCGAGGAGTTCAGCGTGACGGGTGCGCGGGGCTGGCCGTGCCGGCGCCTTGCGAGGTGCCTGCGCGCTGCGCGGGGTGGAGAAGGGCTGCCCCAACAAGGGTGCCAGCCGGGCCTCCTCCCGCAGGCAGCGAGCCGGCCCCGAGCACGGGCTCCCGCGTTCGCCGCTTCGCCCGAAGCCGCCGTCGGGCCTTTGAAGGGCGGCTGGTGGGGAAGCTAGCATCAGCTCACACGATGTAGGGCCGGGGGGTTCGCCTGTCTCCTCCCGCTTCCCTCCGGCTGCGGGAGGGGTGGGGAGAGCCGGGGCTCTGCCTCTTGCCGGAGGAAACCCCCCCTCGCCGAGGCCAGCGAACTCGCGTGGCGCAGGCTGTGCCGTGCCCGCTGCGGGGACGGGCTGCCGGTGTTACGTGTTACGCCGCATGTATGTGTGTCGGCCGCACAGTTCTGGCAAGAGGCCCTGGGAGGAATTAAACGGCAGTAACCCCACGGTAAAGAGGACAGCTCACTTTCCATTTGCAGGGGCGGGCCGGGCCGCAGCGCAGTGGAGTATGAAAGCCATTATAATCTGCTCATTCACTGCTCTTAAAGAGGCAGAGGTTTTCCCCCTCCTTCCAGTCTCCCGGTTGGGGACGGTAACTCGTAGCTCTCCCCATCCCAACAGGGAGTCTCACGCTTTACCCAGCCCGGCCCACCGTGTCGTCAGTCCGGAGAGTTTTAAAGTAACATTTTTATTATGAACAAATAAAATTTCAGATCAGCACAACCAGACATCTGTTTCCGTATTAGTAGAAATTATTTCAAAAAGGTCGTTTTTTTCTTTTCCAGTACACAAAACAGAGATACTACTATGCAGAAATCCCTAAGCTGTGAAAATTGTATCCTACTCACATTTCAACAGCGACAGAGCTTAGACAATGTGCAGATTCAACTTTCCAACCATTCCCCAAACACCCAACACTTGGACATCTGCTTTTCACAATATCGTCGGGGCTGGGAACGGTCTTGGAAAACAAACCAGTGAACGCTTCCGTCAGCACCGGTGTGCGTGTGGTATGCCTCCCTCCTCCTGCTCTCCGTGCAAGTCCGCGCTGGGCCTCGCCACACCCCGAGTGGCAGGGTGTAACCCCGTTTTACAGACAGGGAGACTGAGGCACAGAGCGTTTTTAAGTGACTTTGCCTAACGTTATGCAGTGAGCAAGCAGCTAAGCTGGGAGCAGAGCCCAGGAGAATCACTGCTTTAGCCACTGGGGCCCACTGCTGCATTTTCTTCTTCTACCTCTCACAGACTCATTTAAGCTAAACATACAGAAGACGCGTCCAGGATACAAACATGCCACCAAAAATATATATATATATTTATAGGTAGATATATATATATATATATAGAGCAAACAAAGTTCTACTTAAAGTGTTGTATCTGTTTCTTAATCTAACAAAAATTCTAACTCAAGTACATTCAAAATCACCTGCACCCACAGTTCAATGTAGGCAATTAAATAATTAAGAAACCCCTCAAATGTTCATAATTCAGCAAAACCGAAAAAAATATGGCAAATAGCTGTCAATACTCCTATGTATATTAAAGAAAAATTTAAGGCACCCAGAGATATTTTCCAATCTACCTTTAAAGTGACTGGACAAACACCAGGACTGTTTGGTTACTGCTCCTCAGCTTCCACCCTAGTTCCAGATCTCTTGACCCAAATAAGCACTTGAAATTTGAAGGGAACCCTTGATGTCAAACCCTGCTTCTCTGCTGAGAGGATGTGAAATATTGCAGCATGTCATGGCACGCTTCTCTGCCATAGGGTATGTCACACAACACATTAAGGGCACCAGGAGCAGGGAAATCGTTCGCTTCACTTTCTCCCCTCCCCACCTGCCTTTCAAATTCCTGGATGGAGCAAATTCATCCTCTCTGGAGACTTCCATGATTTCAGAGGGGTTTAGACTAAGGTAAAGTCAGCCCACATTTCAGACTAGTAGCGTTCCTTTTTGTGTGTGTGATGTTTTTTAAATGGAGGAATACAATTCTAGCTGCATCCCTCTTTGCACCACACTGCCCCAGGACAGCCATGAGCCTTAAGGCGGTGAGGGTGCTGCCTCCAGCTGCCGCCGCCTATGCTTAGGACACCAGGAGCTGAAGGGCTCCCTTCCTCCCTGTTGTATCTCTCAGCCAGCGACCACATCGATCCTGACTGCCTCACCAACGAGCAGGGTCCCATTGATGAACAGTAACAAGGCCATGGAAGTGGCAGGGAGGGCAAAGGCAAAGAGAAGGACTTCTTTTCTGAGCAACAAGCATGTTCTCCTTCTCAAGGAGAGTATCACAGAGCTGTCCTGGATCCTGGGGCATTTCCCAGCAGCAGGAGAAAGCAGAGCTGCGGAGACTCGCTCCTGCAAAGCTTGCCTGGATGCGACGTGGCACAGCCGAGGTGAGGAAGTTGGCATCTGCTCTGCCTCTGCCTTCCTTGACCTGCCTGGATAAGGGAGACGCTACAAGCCCCACTCCAACATCAAATCTTTCCAGCCACCCTTGGCCACCTCTTGTGCTTTCCTCCAGCTCCATTTGATGCATTTAAGCAACAAAAAATTATACTATTGCTACAACTAATAATAATAATAATAAAAATAAAAATAATGGGGGGGGGGGGGAAGCGTGTTCAGCCTGGTGAAGGGCTGGAGACCGCTACACCCAAAACCTAACCCATGGCCTGTACTAAAGCTATGGTCTCTGCAGCTTGCAGGAAAGAACGCCCACAATGATTTTTTTTATCCAACACACCCTTCAACTGCGTGCTCGCAATGTCCCGGGGCCCTGGGGGATGTAACTGACCTTTAAGCAAACTCAGCCGCCCTCGCCACGTGCTGTCACGGGGGAGCGGTGTGCTCACCAGGCTAGGAAGCGAGGCAGCGGCCGCCCCTTGCCGGGTGGCTCTCCGCTGTGCTGCGAGCTGCGTGGGGGCCAGCACGCACTGCCCCCGCTCCAGGACTGCTGAGGATGGCCTCGGGCACCAACCCACGGAGGCAAGTTAAGGGCCTGACAAGGAGCTGCTCTCTCCCTCCCTCTCCCCACTCCCACGCTCTCTCCGGAGCCTTTCAGAGGAGCAGAGAAAGCTGATTGCCAACCACCTCGGTAGACCACAGGCAGGAAAACAACTCATTCCCAACTCCTCTCTTGGTCTGGCCTCATCTCACTACGAGGTGGCACACGCTGGGACCGGCATTTTGCCCAGGAGGCCTCGATTCCCTCAAACTCTCAGTGCCACCTGGCTCCGTGTCGGTTTTTGGCAGGCACTTGTTAATCAACAGAGTGGAGCCCGTGTGGAAAGAGAGACCAGCTCCTTCAGCCCTCTGAGATACCCTCCTCACCTGCTTGCTGTGTTTCTAGGCTGTCCCTCACTACCCTGGACACTCGGAGGCGGCACCAGCTGCCCCTCCATGCTCCGTGTTCGGTACCAGGGAGTCCATAGGACACACCTGGACCCAAGGACATCCGCTTGCTGCCCAGTGGGAACCCTCTTCTTCCAGCACATCAAGCAGCTTAACACAATGGTGGAGCTTTGGTTTACATCCTTCTCCTTCTCTCCATTTTGGCAAAGTCTCGTTTGCTGGCAAAATCTTGACGGCTTCTGAACAAAACCACCCCAGGCCAGTCCAGTCCCGCGGCATTGGGTGGCACAGCCCTCCATCTCCTGGTGCGGCCCTTCTCTCCGCAGCTTTCCAAAGCGGCACGTGGAGTCCGGCGCCCGGTGCTGCATCCGGTCTCCGCAGGCAGCCGTAGCCCCAAGGCGCAGCAGGCTGGCGATGGGAGGGAAGGTGTGACACCAGACCGAGGAGGTAATAAGGCCACGGAGGCTTCCTGCCTCCAGTGCTGTCAGCTGCCACCGTACCCCGTGGCCAACTGACAGACCTGCCTGGAGCCCTCCAGAGGCTTTCAGGGCTCTCATCTCCCCAGCTTCCCCTGGCCTGGCCTCACCTGCGTGAGCCAGAGAGGCCACTGCTGTGAGGTGCAAGGGGGAGAGACAACTTCATGCTCTCTCTCTCTCTGAGGGCAAGAAGCGGGGACAGGGCTGCTTTTCCCAGAGAAAGCAGTTTAGTGATGCCAAGTGTCAGCAGCCCTTGAGAAAGAAGGAGGGACAGAGGAAGGAGAGGGGGGAGTTTCTGGAGGTCGGTGAGAGGAAGAGAATCACTGACTTTGGCTCAACTCTTCAGCTGGCAGGTACAGACTTCCCTTAACTCCGTATTATTTAGCCGGCTGCAGTGGGGATACCCTACGCTACTTTCTACCAGCTCCTCTGCCAAGGAGAGACAGGGACAAAAGTAAAGAGAAAGAAGGAATAGAGGGGCTAGAGAGAAAGAGAAAAGAATAACAAGAAGGAAAAACAGAGGAGGGAAAGGGGTGGCCTTGAGCTATAAAGGCAGAGTTCTAGGTTTTAAATACATCACATAAAATACAGTGTGGGCGGGGATTAAAACTCATTATCATTATCTTAAGCAAACCGGTAGCATTATTCAGTAGTTAGTAAACAGAACATTAAATCTCTGTCCAGCGTGTTCGGAGGGGTCAGGAAAGGGAGAAAAAAGGAGGAAGGAGAGGTGTGGATGTGTGTGTGGAGGGGAGCAGGAACTCAGCCACTCTTGTGACTTCCATCTCCAGTCCGCATTTTCCGAGCCAGGATGACTTCCTTGGAGACCTTCTTGCGATCGCTGGCCAGCCCCAGGAAGCACATGAAGTCAATGAAGGCTGTTGTCAAGTTGAAGCGCCAGCCAAACTCACTGGTGGAATAGTCGTAGGGGAAGGTGTGGTGGTAGTTGTGGAAGCCTTCTCCTGCAAAACAAAACCAGGGAGATGTTGCAGAGCTCTTGGTTAGGCCCTCTTTCACTGGGCCCAAAGAACCATGTTCCTGAAACAGGCTATCAGTATGAGTTGAGCTACCAGCTAGACCTGCAGTGAGTCTGTGACAAGCCAGGAGACGCCACTCCATACTCCTATAACACAGACAATCCTAATGCAAATATCCGAAGGGCTTCTCCAGATGGGAGTAATGCAGCTGGACTTCCACTAAGTGACCTACCCTACTCTGGAGAGTGTCAAGTCTGGCTTCAGTGCTCACCCCTTCAATGACATTGTCTGGACTCTTGCTCCTACCCACTGAATCTCTGCAGCTCAGATCCCCCCTACTAAAAAGCCAGGAGCAGATCCTTCGGTGGTGGAGATCAGTGCAGTCCCAGTGATGTATAGAGCACTGCTGTGATGGAAACCAGCTGAGGATCTGGCCTTGGGAGAACAGGCCAGGGCAAATGCTAACCTTGGGATGGCCAGGCTAACCTGGGAATCCATCCTGGGAGGGGATATCTCCTCAGTGTTTCTGTGGGAACACAAGAGATCTGGCTTGTCTCAGACCCCAGCACCCCAAAATCACCAGCTGCTTCTGCAAACATATTCAAATGTGCACCCACAGGTTTTCAAGATGATAAATCTAACACAGATAAGCAGGGATTGCAGCGCAAGATATTTGGCCTGATAAATGGGGCAGAGAGACCTTGCAGCAGGGTAAATAAAATATCACTGTTGAGATAAGGAGGTGCTAAGCGTAGCAGAGTCATTTCCAGCCTGGAGAGAGGCTGGTGCAAGTTGATAACCCCACTGCCCTTATGTACTCAAAAGCCAACCTGGAAAATATCCCCAGAATGCAAAGGCTGCTGGGCTGGATGTGAGAGGTGCAAGGGGAATTGGGGACACCTGGATTCGTAGGGCCAATCCATTTTGTAGGAAAACTTGAGGTGTTAACTCTTATGTCTTCCTGGGCCAGGCTTTTGGGTAGTATAGATTGGCTGAGTGTGATTTGCCCTTCACAGATCAATGATGTCTAAGCCACACTAAGAAGCTGGCCTCTCTTATTTCTCTATATACCTACCCCCTCCAGCCACCAGCCTCCTTAGAAGACATAGTGCCCCTCTGCTCTTTCCTCCCCATCAGGCAGGCCAGCCCTATGGAGCTGCTTTCTCTGCTCCACCCTAGAAGCAGCTGCAGCCTCAAGGGTGGACAGGGTCAATCCTCACTCTGCAATCTGCAGGCAGGGAAAGACACAGACACTGAACTTACCTAGGGCCCCCAGGCTGACCAGGGGGTTCTCTCGTGGGTTGATGTACTGATCATATGGCCGGTTGCCAAACATGTGAGCAGCGCTGTTCACTAACCAGGTGGCATTGAGCCCTAGGACGTAGCGCAGGATGGCTGAAATGAAGAAGCTGATGATGAGGGATTCCTCCCAGAAGTACCAGGGCACTACAGTAGGCAACACGAAGCACATCAGCACCACCGAGGGCTTGTAGTACCTGGAAAGGAAGAGACCAGACGGAAACAGTTCAGTGTCAGAGGCAAGGCAGGAGGAGCTGGTTCAATCCTCCCTTTGGAGGATTCATGCTCACCTGAGTGATACAGAAAAAAAACCAGTATAGAAATACTTCATCCCTCCCCCCTGCATCTTTTGCCCTGGATGCCCAGAAGTGCTTCTTGGAGACTCCCAACTCTTATCACTGAGCCGAAGACAGACTGAACTCCAGCTTTTCCTGCCCTGATCTCACATATGCACAATGCAGCATCCCTTTCACCATGAGTCCAGACACCAGCTATTGCTGTTGGCCTGATCTGCCATTTGCTTCTCAGCTCTGTTGGGTCCCATAAAGGCATCCCCACACTGTGGAGTCCTGTAGAAGGTCCTCTCCACAGCTCTGGACCAGGGTTGCAACTCCTTCTTGCAGACTTGGCCCTGTGTACCATACACCCTCCCAAGTGAAAGCAAGGGACACTTTTCCCCATCATGCAATGGGACATGTGGGGCCTCTCATACTGGAAAGATGGGAGTGGAGAAAGCCAAACCACTCTGATGAGCTGCCAGAAAAATCCAGGGTACAGAACAGAGGAGAGCCATAAACTTTGCCTGGTTCATCTGGGACTGAGCTAGGGACCTCCAGAATGAGAACAGTTACTACACAAGTTCAGTCTCCCATCCTCACAGCCCTGGTAACAGGGCTGTGGATGAGCGGCATGTAAGAGCATCTTAAGGCTTTATTCAAACATCAGCCCATTGTAGTAGGCACAGGGTAAGTGACAAGCCATCATGGCTCAGGTTCATGCAACGAAAATCCCAGTTCAGTCCCTGAGCACAGTGGTTTCTCCTGGCTGGCAGCGCTGACAACTTAGAGACACCCCACAGGAGAGGCATCAATAAATCAAGACTGTCCTTCTCAGTGACTGCCTCTCTTCTGCCCATACTTTCAGCTTCTGTTTCACCACCATCCAGGAGACTGATGCGAGACGGGCAGAGGAACAGTCTAGAAGGCTGGTTCCGTAACATCTCTGAGGAATGGCCTGGAGGCACCCTGCAGCCTGGCTCATAACCAGCCAAAGTGGGAGGCTGGACATGTACAGGCAGATATGAGGGGGTTTGGCAGCAGGAAGCTCAGCCCACTGCAGACAAGATGGTACAGGGCAGTTGGGTGGAAAAGGCGCATGGATTTTAGGTGGTAGTACCAGTTCTTAAACGCCTTCTACAGAAGAGGTGGGTTCATCCCATGGCAAAGCCTCAGACGGGCTGCAGGTGCAACATTTCTCATGAGATGCCCTCAGTCCCCTTTATGCCAAACTCTCCTCCCTCAGAAGTGCCTGGGCTCCCCAGCCCATTTGCAGGGTCTCCGCTCCATCCCAAACCAGCTCTGCCCTGGGGCACCCCCCACCGCTCACCTCCGTTGGAACATCACCACTTTGTCAGCCTTGATGTCGCTCAGGTCGAGTTTCTGGCCCTTCTCTATGACATCTGGGTGCTTGCGCACCAGCAGCCAGCCGATGTGGGAGAAGAAAAAGCCCCGCATGGCGTTGTGAGGGTCTGCATCTGTCTCAGAGAACTTGTGGTGGACACGGTGGTCTCGGACCCACTCGTAGATGTCGTTCTGCAAGGCAACAGGAGCAGAGAGTCAGAGCTAGGGCGAAAGGCTCTCTTTGAATTAACAAAAGAGCCTAAAACAGTTGAAGCACCTAAATCCCATGACCTTAACTCATATCAGTCATTTTAACTCTCTTCAAGATTTGGGTTGTTTTGGCTTTTTAAACAGAGGCTGGACCTTCTTTGCTCAACCATTTTGTTTTTCTTCAAAAGCTGCTTTTTTGTGGGCATTCTTTTCTCTCGTTTTAAAATTAATTTTAAGCTGTGGTCTAAACATCCTCTACAGCATGACAGGCTCTGACTGGTCAGTCTGTTCCCCTACCCCCGCAACAGCCAGCCCTAATTGGCCAGATTGTGTCTCCTCCCTCACACACTCAGCTCTGGTTGGTCACTTGTCCCCTGTCTTTATGCCAGCTGAGATTGACCAATCTGCCCCTTTTCTCTGCATTGACATTTTCCATGGGTCAACCTGCCTTACTTTCCCTGGTATTGCCAAATCAGATGGAACTGTTTAACAGAGGGTGAGATTTCTATTAACTTTTTTTCTTAGAAAACAAATAGTCCTAAAAAAGTGAAGGTCCCTCTTTAGAAATAGAATAAACACATCATTTCAATGACAATTATCAAAAAATAACCCACCCTTCCACCCCCTAAAGAGTTCAGTTCAAGCTGCAAAATCAATACAGTTTGGAAATGTCAAAGTTTTCATCATCTGTATGATTGTTTCGGCCAGTTTTAAGAATTGCTTCTATATTAATTGCCTGTACTCATTCCTTTATACCAAGATTTCAAGGTGCTAAAAGCCATATTACACTGTCCTAGAAAACAGGAAACAGAGATCCAAGCACTTTCCTATTTCCTATTTATGCCTTTAAGGATTATGTGACTTGGCCATGTCCACACAGGGAGCCTGTGGCAGAGACACAACTCCTCCCGACTCGGTCTCAAGTGCCATAGCCACCAGACACGCATCCTTCAACTGAGAGGAAATGATTGCATGGGCCATGCAATGAGACAGTGATAGATATGGGCCAGGAGTCATCTCTCGCTTATATCCAAATACTGGGAATTGTTGCACATCCAAGTATCACCAGCCCCTACTGATGTTAGCCACAGCTTGGTCACAGCATCCCCCAGAAGAACGTGGCCAAGCAGTCTTCTCCATCCATTAAGCAGAGAAGCACAGTCAGTACCCATGCTGGAAATGTTTCGCCTGTGATCCTAAGTCTTTTTCACATCCCAGATCCCATACAGCACAAAGTAACTTGAGAAATCCCAGCCTGAAATTTGACAGACATCTGAGGATGCCTTCTTTGTCTCCTGGAATCCTTTCACTGGAAGTAGGAGACACAAATTTGGAAAGAGACCACGTACTGGCTGGATACCAGCTGGAGAATGGTAGCACCTCATCCCTCACAACCTGTGCATAAACACTCACAAATCAGAGGTCTCAAAGCTGGAAAGTTGGGATCTTGACCCAAACTTAAGCACACAGAATTTCTACACATCTTAATTTGGGGCCGACTCTAACTGCAACCTTGTCTGAAAATCATGGCTTTATGAGACCAGCCTGCAAAGCCAAGGAGAACTCTTCCTTTGTCAGGAGTTTCCAACTACAGGTTACAACCAGAGGAGCTCCTGCTGTGCTGCAGCTGCATGGTCTTGTAGGCAGAGGAACTGACACAGGGCAGAACTGCTGTATTCTCTGAAATCACAAGTCACTGGTTGCTGCTTCAGCAGCCAGTAGGCATTCTCTGGAACACCTCAGATAAGATAATTTATGGTATTCTCTGGCTTAAAAAGTTACCAGCCTGATTTTGGAGTGGCTGCTACTAATGGGAATGAGGTAAATTCAAAATAAACCTTCTTTTGATCTCATTGAAAATAACTATTTAAAAAAAAATTCCATGGGGCATGGTACTGAATTTTCAGTAAAACTTTGGATTAGTTGCTATTGAAGCTGAAATATCTGTCTATCTCATATCTTTGTCTATCCCTATCCCCTAGAGCAATAGCTCAGCAAATTCTTTCCCCCTCTGCCCTATAACCCTGCAAAAGACAGTCTTTGTGTATGACTGGCCAAAACACAGCAATCCATCCTGTTCCCTTGCTGAGCACTTGACCAGTAGCTGGAATCAGCAGCGTGGTCCTTCCTATTCCTTATGAAACACTCTGGTTTGGTACTAACAGGGAATAGGAAAGTGACTGATGTTTCAGAAAGTTTTCCAAGGCTGGAAAAACATCCCCACACTCTTCTGATTTCGCGACAATGAAATGACGTCCTCTAGGGCTACACAGTGGGGAGAGACAGATGATGTCTCTGAAATACCTGGTCCTCTTGGGCTTTACTTTTCACTCTCAACTCAGCTGAAAAATCACTTAAGGGCACAGCACTGACTCCTTTCTGTGCACCTTCTTCTAGCAGAAAGTGCTCCACCCTGCCACACTCCTGAGCACTTCCTAGCACATTAGCAAGCCTGTACAAAGCTGTTTGGAGTACAGTTGGAGAACAGAGTGCTGTTAGAGCACTCTCACAGCAGCAAACATGAGAGATCACCATGATTTTTCTGTACCAATCCAATCTGAGTTTTCAATTGTAGTTTCTTCTAAAGGGCCATCTCTGCTACTTTCTACAGTCTCTAAGGACTTCCTGGTTTGTTTGCTTCATGAACTGTGAAGTGCTCTCATGAGTGGTTAGGCAATATCATGAGGTGCTTATCAGCTTATATGGGCCACTATGAATGCGCCCAACCCTTCTCTCCTTGAAACAGCATTGCCCTGGGATGACTCTCTGGAAGCTAGTGGCAGGACCTAACAACATGGTTATTAGGCATCATCATTCTTACTAACCACAGAAGGATGCCCTAAATGCATAATCTCAACGAGTTCTTAGTCCTTCCACGGCAGCAATTTCTACAGCTTGGCTCCCTAGACTGTGCAGATGTGTCCCCGTTATCACCAGTGCAGCAAGGGGAGGGTGAGGCAACTTGAACAACAGGAGAGCACTTGGCACTTCCACATGTCCTTCACAGGACCCAAGAACAAGCATGGACAGATTGCACCTTGAGGGAAGGGTACATTCCTGCTTTGGAGAGCTTTCCTACCCCTGGTCTTGGCCAGCAGTCCTCCCCCCACCTTGTTAGGAAGCTTTGTCCCGGAGTCATGCTCTGAAGTGACAAAGCGAAGACAACGAGACAGACTCCAGCACCAGAGTGTCAGGTGGAAAGGGTCGGTTGTTGCTCAACAAGAGGTAGTAGGCGAGATGAATCTGTCTTCAGCTTGGGGAGTGCTCCCTTCTGAGGACTGGCAACACATGAGGAAGGTGCTTACCTGGAAGGCCATGGAGTTTGCAATGGTCAAGACGATCCGCAGGGGCAGCGTGGCTTTGTAGGACCGATGGCTCCAGAGGCGGTGAGCTCCAGCCGTTATGCTCAGAGCAGCCACCATGAAACACAGAACAGCTGAAGAGGAAAAGAAAGTGTTGGGGCACTTAGAGCAAGGCAGGCTGTGGCAAAGTTTTAGGCAAGTTCAACACAAAGGCAGGCCTTCCGCCAAAGCTGTACAGGCAAACCAGGAACCTGTGGAAAGCCTAGACTGGGGCAGTAAAACCAACATGAGTGCCCTTACTCCACTGCAAGGCATTTACCCTCTCTGTGACCATCAGGCAGGCTTGGCCTGGGAGGCAGAAGGCCCCGTCCGGATGTCACCTCAGGGTCTCAGGACTCCAAAGTTACCACAGGCTTCCCAGGCAAATCATTTCAACTCCTCATCTGTGACCGAAGGAGGATACTCTCCTTTACAAGATTCGTCTCAGGGATCAATCCTTCAGCATACTGTTATCTGACATGGCGGAGGATGCTTAAAATTGTATAGAGCCACTGCTTCTACATTGCTCTATGTTAACAGCTCTAACAGGTCTCCACATTAACAGCCTCACCAAGGCACAGTTCCCCGCCATTCCTCCTAACCCCATTGATCGAGGGTCTTGCTTTCCTATCTCACTACACCTCACTAAATCTCTTTTGCATTCTTTTCACCTAGAGGCAGTAGATGGTCTTACAGTTATTAAGGGCGACAGTTCAATCCCAGGGTTAGGCTTCTTGTCTGTTTTTTTTTCTGAGCAGAAGCTGACCAGAGAAAGGTCTAATTTACCATCCCACTGAACCCTGGCCTTCAGTCACATCACAGACTCAAAACTGCCCAGAGCCTCCCATTCCCAGCCTCTTTGTGATCCCCCTCTCTGTTCAACTTCTGCGGCATTTGCAGAAGGAAACTCCAAGGCCAATAATTCATTGCAAGTCATGCCCAGGGCAGAGGCACTTGCTGCTCGGCCCGGATGAGCCTCAAGGCTGCTTCATGTGCTCCCTTTCTACACAGGCCAGGAGGAATTCCTCGCCCCTCTGGCAGTGAGTGAAAAACACATCCCTCTCCCCCGGGATCACATGTTTATGTGTCCCCTGCTCTGTGTGTTCCTGCATGCCATTCTAGTGCCTTTGGTGTTTCACCCAGGTTCCAGCATCTGGCCCTAGAGCTAAAATGGAGAGAAATCTCCAGTGTGGTCACAGCAGCATTACATTAGGAAGCTGGCGATCAGAAGAGAATTGGATCTGAAAAGTAACTCTTTTGCCAGAAAGGAAGGGCAGGAAGCTTGGCAGAAAGACGGAGGGTGTTCAACAGTTGCTCTTCTCTGCAAGCTCAGACATCGAGAGGAAAAGGCACACAAGACAATTGATCACCCTTCAGTCCCCTGGGGTAAGGGAAATATTCCCAGTTTCCGCATGGGATAACTCTTTCTTTGGTATAAATTTGCAGGTTTCAGCCTACTAAATCAATCATGCAAACAGCACCTTATTCATATACATATCCATAGGCCTATGGATAGGAATCTCCAGTATGCTTGACAATACCATTTAATCACACCAAATGGCTCTAATCAAGCTTATCTTGAACCCAGAAAACAGATATTCTGCCAGAAACTTGTCTGGAATCAGAGATTGGAGACATGTGCAGGGCACTGTCACCCTGTTCTTTCATTAAAAATAATTCAGGCTTTATTTCCTATCATCTGCTGTTCCCTCTTCCTTCACTGTATCACCTCCTTTTTGTTTTTCTGCATTCCAAGCTTAATCTTCTATCAGCTAAAAGTCAGTCTCAGTGAACTGAACACCCTCTTCTGGCCCCTTAAACTTGCATGAACCCTCCTCACTCCTATTCCCCTGTATAACAGCCACCTTCCCTGTCTGCTGATCTGACCGTGACTTCCTGTCTTCTTCTTCTCTCTTGGCTTTCCCATCTGCTGCTGAATCCAAGGCAAGCCTCTGCCCAGCACATCTCTTCCTCATGTCTCCCAAGGCCTCTGCAGTCTCTCAGAGGAGCCAAGAGATCACCAGCCATAACTGTTTTATGGGGCATGAGAAGGGATGAAAATAAAAGTAAATGTAGCAATATCTGGCTTTTGCAGCAAAGCTCACAAAGCTGGCCAAACCTGGAAGGGGAGAGGGGAGGGATGTTGGAGCAGGGTGTTTGGTTCATGTCTACCTTTGGCTTACTGACAGGGAAATATTTATGCAGGACACCTTGAAGGTTTTCCCAAGCCCAGTGATGCTAACTTGAAGATTATAAGCTAGCTCATGACAAGTTTGCTGTTGGTTTTAGATTTTTAAGACTTATTTTAAATCAGTCTCTATCTACACAAATTCATAGAGAAGAAAAAACCCTTGAGAAAGCACCTAACATTTGACTCTGATTTGCAGAACCTCTCTGGCCTCAGACACTGCAATAACAAACTAACCCACTCTTGGACATTTCAGACACTTCCTATTAGTGGCAGGAGCATGACACACCACCATTTTCCCCTGGACATAAGATGCTATACCCAGAAAATCATAGGTCATAAAAGCTCTGAGCAGCTTTTTACCAACTGTGCGTACTTCTGTTGGTGAGATAAATTTCTAAGGATGACAGCAACTTATAACACAGCTGGGAGGAAGATCCAGGGATCTGGGTTTAAACCCCAACCTGTATGGACATTATAAGAAACACCAGACAGGGAGTGCATAGAAAAAAATGGCAGATCGCAATGGACTTTGAATCAAGGATGTAGGGGGCAACTTGCTGGAAAAAGAGCAAGGCCAGTAGGTGTGAGCTAATAGTGCACACAGGACAGCTAATTAAACTATGTAATCGTTCATAATCTTTAATGGCACTGGAAAGTAAATGCCAAGTTAGGTGAGTGCAGTGAGTCCAGGCTTCTCTCCTTGGCTGGGTTATTTTTTTGAAGACATAGCAGCAAGCACAAGGAATCACAAAAGAGACATGGCGGGGACACCAGCAGACCCAGAAACCTGAAAACCTAGTCCTTGCTTTGGGTAGCCTTGAGTGAAAACGTTTGTTAAAAATTTGGAAGAGTAACCATTGTTTTTGGGTGCCCTGGCATAAAACAGTCACCATCCAACAGCCATCATCCAAAGCCGCTGTGGCCACAACTCTCTAACTGTAATCTCATGCTGCCTTGCCTCTTGCTTGTATGCTGCAGCTGTTTTTTATCTAAGGAGGAGACACATTGTGTGGGAAAGGAGCTGAGTCTCAATCTGAGCATACATGATATCCAGCCCTGCAGAAACCTAAACCCTTGGGGCTACTGGCTCCATCAGCCATACCTCAGAGTTGCTGTGACAGTGATAATGACAGCAGGACAGCAGGAACAGGGTATCGACAGTGAGATTGAAAAGCCTGGTAGAAAACAGAAAAATCAAGCACCTTAACGATTCAGAGGACTCATCGCCACAAAAAGGCACAATGATGATCATAGCTTAGGCAGAGAATGAGCATTGCACAGGGAAGAAATAAGAAAAGCTCCTTCAAGATCATACACTAGGATTGAAATTGGAAAGAGGATGGAGAAGGTGAGATAAAGTAGTGCTGATTATCATAGCTCCTTTGTGAATCTGCCTCAAACTGGAGGACTTAGGCACTCCGCCAGTGACACCAGCTGAGGTTTCAAAGCCACATTCCACACCATGGCATGATCTTGGCTGTGAAGTATCCAAGGAGCTCTAGACAAAAGATTGTCAACTCACAGGTGATGTCGCCAGTGACCCACTCAACTGGAATACAAAAAATTGTGACTACTGGCAGTAATACACACTCAGTGCTCCAGAAATGAAGCCCAAAACAATTCAGAGTCAGTCATGCCTATGTGATTCACTGCCCTTTACGTCTTTGAGACATGGATTCAGACCTCCAGTTATGATGGGAAGCCAGGAATGTGCTGAAGGGTTTGTCACCTGTAGTGAACACCGAGGGTGGTTGTATGGAAAGGTGTCCCAGCTCCAGCAGGGGTCCAAGAGACTTCTGCTCAGCAGGAGGGAAAACTACAGCTCTAGTCTGTTCCCTCCCTGCCTCCCAATCCCTACTAGCTGGGTGGGTCCTAAGGATAGCAAGACAATTACTATTTTGAGGAGAAAGATGGCAATAGTAAGGAAATGAATACAGACTGCATAAGCAGGGCAACAGTGTTTAGAAGGAGCAATTGGAGCTGCTAAATCCTAACTCCCCTGTCTGGCAAAATCAGAACTTCCTCTCAGCACTCAGAGAAGTTTGCAGCCTGCTAATTAAACTTGCAGATGATATTAAGTGGAGAGGTGTTGCCAGTAGTAGCCTTGATGGGAAAGCAACAAATGACTTCTGTAAATATTGGCTGGACACATCCATAGTAGTACAATTGTTTTTTCCATTATTGACTGCAATTTTTAGACCGTCAGAGTTACCTAAACTTTCCAGCAAGATCTCTTTGGTCCAAAGATGATGCAGCAGCAACAAAAACCGAGTATCAACCCATTTGTCCCACTGCTGGCACTGCAGGGAGTTGGGGTAGCGTCAGACCACTAAGCCAAGAGGAACCATCACTGCTTTATAGTCACTGTTGGCCAGGCCAACAATGGTTAATACAAATAAAGCAGTCTGCTACACCTGAGGGCCTGGAAGACAACCTGCAAATCATGTTTCCGGGGAGGATCAGAGCAGTGAGAGAAGAAACTGTCAATCACCTTTGCATCCTCCCCTTTTGGACTCTGTGCCTTTTGGCAAATGACATGAAATCTTCCCATGATCAGTAAGGGCAAAATTTTGTCAAGTGCAATAAGGAAGACAGTAAATAACAGAGGAGCTGGCTAGAGAGCGATAGTGTAGAAGGGCTTGGAGCATTCTCGCTACGGTGAGATCTCACCTGATCAACAACCCCAGCTCGTTCTGGGAAGCTCTGTACCAGAAAGAGATCAGGGGATACAATGCACACAGCAACGAGAACAGCAAACAATGATGAAGGCAGGGCTGGAGAACTTGAGAGACAAAGAGGAATTAGCACACAGAGAAATGAAAACAAAAGAGGACACAGTGACCAATATAACTGGTTTCAGAGAGACAGGAACATCAAGAAGACAGCACTCTGGATGAGGAGGGTAAAAGCAGGGATTGCTGCTTATAAAAATACAGTAGATGGATCAGTAGATGGATCAGTAGATGGATCACCAGGCAACACAGCTGACCATAGCATCACTATAGAGAACACACGGGGCCATGCTGATTCTATATTATATGTACATAACCTAAGGAAGAGATGATCTGAAAATGAAGGGCAGCTCCCAGCCTAGCACTGGGAGAGCTGCTCTGCCAAGAACCCATGGTGTACCATTGGGAACAGTACAAATCTCTGTACTGCCCTGTCCTTGTGTGTAAAATGGGAACTGTAGTCCTCTCCTTGCTAAGAGGGGGTGCTGGGAAGATAACAGCAAGTCACTAGATGACACAGTCACAGAGGCCCTCTATATCCCAGAGAAAGGGAAAATACAAGAAAGAGCAGGGAGCCTTGCTGAAAAACCAGACCTGTGGAGTATCAGAGTATCCCAGCTCCAGTCCACACTCAAGGAGAAAGGACTAATGGGGGCTGTTTGGACTGCTGAGTGCAAAACAAGGTGATCCTTTCCTACAACAAGTGCTGTGATCCAAGGCAGGGAGCTCTCTGGAGCTATTACAGTTCTGTTAATGGAGGATGGATCTTTAGCCAGTCCAAAACAGTGCAGCTCCACCAAACTCCATGCCCTTCTCCTGTTCCCAGTTCCCAGGGCATTCGTAACTCCAGAAGCCACCGAGGAATCACACAGTGCCTCACAGTGGCAGGACCAGCACCTGGCTCCTCACATCAGAGTTCATTGAGCGAGGGTAGCAGGAGGGATTGGGGTCAAGAAAACAGGACAGATTCCTACAAAACTGCCATGGGATGCCTCATGGGCATCCTGAACAAGCATGTGATTGCAAAGACACTGCCTCAGAGGCCATTTTGGTGGTAAGATGGGGTTTAGTAGAATGCAAAATAGCATTAACCTTGCTGAATCAAGATGCTCAAACCAGCTTAAGTATTTCAGGGGAGCTCAAGGGAGAAGGGTTGGCCTGATGTGGAAATCATAGCACATTTCAGCAGCCTGAACTGAAACTGGGGAGCCCAATTCACGTTGTCCCTCCTTGCCCCAAAGCCCTGAGTATATTTGGCTTGGGGTTGGATGACCCAAGGCGTCAGCACAGTATGTGAGACAGCAGCGCCCACCTTGCAGCACAGAGCCCAGGGGCAAGACTTCCCACCACAAAGAGCAGGATTGGAAGCCCTGAAACACTCCTCCAAGGACATGCTGAGGCTGCATGTTCTGCTCAGCCCTGCCAGACCCAGGGAAAATAAGCACAGTGCATCCTTGGAGCCTGTCAGTTTTTCACAAGGGAAAGGCCCAGCAAAGTTTCTTTCATAACGGCCCCCTGACAAGCTGCGCTAGCTGCACAGAGAACATGTCAGCGCCTGTTTCTTCAGATGCTGTAGCCAGCTTTTGGCTCAGTCCTGTAACCTTGAGTGATGCTTATCCCCCAGGCTTTTGCCTGTGAGAGACTTGCATGGCCAGAGAGGGGAAGACTCAGTCCAGCTGTGCAAGGAGGCACCCCCTTCCTGCTCCAGCTGTGATACTCCCAGCTCAATGCTGTTGGGAGGACAGGCTTGGAGAGTGCGATAGACCCAGGAGCCCATCTGGCCGGGGCAGGAAGGAAGAGCACAAGACTCCAGGTGGACCTCTCCAGGGCCTGTCTGCAGCCTGCTTGGCCAGGCTATTTCTGCCAGACGTTCCCCAGGGGATGGGCTTTACGGCTGCTTCCAGCTCCCAGCTGAGCATTTTGAAGGAGCACGCTGAAATCAAGAGCATTGCCGCGGTGCCAGCAGGTTTCAAATGTGACTGGCGCTTTTTGTTTCAGCATGGCCTATCTCACAAACAGGCAGGGCTGGATGCAGTCTCTGGACCTCCCCATTGGGAAGAGTCTAGCTGCTCAAATCCCCCAAGGGGCCATACAAAACCTCCTGGAAAGTGCGGCCCCCCAGCAGCTTGGGCCCTGGTCCCAGCTGCCTTTCAAACAGTCAAAGGAGAAGGTTGGTTCCCACCCAGGGCAAGGTCTCTAAGAAAGAGGAGCTTCGCCTAGCTACCTTCTGCTTGGTTGTGCTTTCCATTGGAATTCGCTGCCTGGAGAGCCACTTAAGCTGCCTTTTTTTTTTTTTTTTTTTTTTTTTTGCTGCTGCTGCTGCTTTTATTTATTTACTTTTTGAAAGTTGTCAGACAATTCAGGATGATGGGGGCTAATCTGTGCTTTTGGAAGAATGATAAAAGACTGAGCTTTGGATTTAATTCTTGCCTTTTACCTTCAGCACAATTGTATTTTGCCTCTCTCCCCTCACAAACACATGGAGTCCCTGCAGGGTATACATCCTCCCTTGGAAAGAACAGTAATGGTTGTTATTTTCAGGCAGTAGCCTCACTCCAAATAATGTCCTGTATTTTGCCTCCCTAGCCACCCCTGATAATGCTCTTACTAGCATCTTTTCTCTGACTTTTTGGGATCATCACTGTGCTCCATCAAACTTTTTTTTGTGCTTCATCCCAGAAGTGGCTGCATTTTTAAGTGTGGGCTTCTTCCCTAGCAGGAAGCATTGCAGGCCACACTTATTGCAAGTTTTAAAAATTCTGCTCACTCAGTATCAGAACTCTTCCTAGGAGAACCAAATGTTCCAGAAAATTGGGCTAGTAAAACTGTCCCCAGCTCTCCTACCTCCCACGGTAACAGTCTGCTAGGCAGGGGACCCCTGTGAGCTAGCAAGGATGGGTAAAACAGGAGGAAAGATCCCCCCACATCTCATCTAATGCCTGTGCATCAGATCTGCTCTTTAAGTAGCCAGGTAGTCCCCTGACGAATCTTTCCCCTTCGTGACCTTACAGCAGGCACTAGCAAGCCCTCCCACAGCTTGCTGTGAAGCTGGCTGAGCAGTTTCTTCCAACAGAAGACCTCCATTTCCTTCTTTCTCCTCCTTGAGTCCCAGGGCCTGGAGGAAAGAAAAACCCAACAACTAGGCTTGCAGATGCCAAGAAACAAGTAGAAGTACGTACTTACCCCATGCCAAGGTCAGGATCTTTGCATAAGGTATCAGCACCAACGCGAATATGCCCCCCAAATGCAGCAGGCTCATGAGGATGATATTCCTCCAGACATATCGCAGGGGTGGTTTGGGGCCCTCCTTCTCACGGTAGGTCTCATCAAAGATATCATCCATCATGCCCCGGTCTCCTGCCAAGTCCTCATGATTGAGTGAGTTCTTCTCCATGACGGCATCCCCATTCCTGGTCACCCGAGAGGTGAGGGTGCTGACAGTGGTAGTGGTGGGAGCAGAGGAGAACTCCTTGGAGAGGTGGCAATGGACATTTTCAAGGAAAGAAAAGGGAAAACAAAACAAAACAAGAAGTTAGTGGTTACAAATGCAGGGAATTGTAACATGCAAGAGCTGGGCTGGCAGCACCAAGCCTTGAAGCCTTCGGCTCCCTGGTAGACTCCTTTCTTGCAGCTTACCCCTTGGTACTAAAACCAGCCTGCTCTGGCCCCACGGAGTGATGGCCTGTGAAAGTGAGTGGGTCTGTTCCTTTGTGGGGAGGAGGTGAATGGTGCACAGGGTGCAGGAAGTAAAGCAAAAGTCTTGAAAGTCAATTTTTCTACCAGTGGCTTTGACGAGTTCATTTGCAGGCTGCAAGGATTTTAATTTTCCTTCAGTTTTATTTGTGGGCATTTTTAGGTGGGCTTGTGCATAAGCAGACAACAATAAAGGAAATCTTGTGAATGAACAAAGAACTGGGAGAGAAATATGATCTGAAATACAATTTTATTTTAAATCATTGGGCTGCTCCTGTTCCTGCATATTTGTATCACCGCACTAGGGATCACTAAGGGAACATCACAGAGAGATCCACAGAGGCATCCCTCTGTGGTGCCTCTCTATCTCCCCGCGCCTCACCATCCAGCTGGGGATGTGGTCAGACCAACACGCTTTGAGATCAGCAGAGGGAAGCTGCTGAGTAGTTATGCTTCCAGTTAGACCTACAGTTCCTGTTTCATGGCTGGCGCTGAGCCTTTTATCCCTCTCCTGCTTTTCACCCAGAGGCAAGCTGAGGCACAGGGAAGAGAATCCTCCTGGCAGAGGCTACCCAGCACACGAACAGGAAGATTTAAGAAGCAAGTTCGGTCACTCTGGCTCCCGGCTCCTCTCCGGTAACCAAGATACAGCATTCCCTCTCCACATGCTTGTTTGCCCTGGCCCAGTGACAGCCCGCCCGATCAGGCACGCATGACGAAAGGAGCAGGCAAGAGTGACCCTAACGAGACAGGTCATTGAACCCTGAATCACCCGTTTCCACCTCCGCGACGACAGCCGCCTGTTTGCTGGCGCTCGTAGCCGTTTGCCAGGTCCAAACCCAAGCACCCAGTCGGGCTCGATCCCAGAAGTGCCAAGCCTGTGGGATGCGAGTGATGGGAGGGCATGCCACCCCCCATCCCCTCACTTTCCACCCTCTTGGGAACCTGCTCGAATGGGCCCAGCCCTCTGCTGCCCGCGCTGCTGGAGCCGTTGCCTTTGCACGCTAAAGGGCAAGAGAGGTCGCGCCCGGTAGGAAGGGGAGAGCCAGGATCACTGGAGACACCTTGGCAAAGCCTGGAGTCTGCAGCTGGGACAGTTCACTTCCGAGTAGAAATCTACCCTGAATTAAAAGCTGATTTACCTCCAGACACCTGGGATTTCTCGAAGGCCACTGCTCTGCCCTAGCCTAGTTTCCTGAGGGAGGCATTAAGATCAGGCGAGGCAGCTTACGTGGCCACCCCAACTCCTCCCTTTCTCAAGGGTAGAAACTAGAGGTTTGCAGACATACCTTCCTACAGGGAGGAGCTGGCAAAGCCAAAAGATTCCCCACATTTGGTAAGTAAAATGATCTCTACATAGGCAGCCCTCTAAGTTTTTCTTTCTAGAATCAAACACTCCCTGGTTAGAAAGGAAAAAACCTGGATGCTCAGTATCCTGCTGCTTTCAGTGAATCCAGACAGCTGTTGAGCTTGGGACCAGCCTTCTCTGCATCCTGGCTATAGGCTGCTTTTCCCTGCTTTTCTAATCAATGTCAGTTTTGAGGGTGTGATACTCTGGGCTGCTGGAAAGTTGAGAAGCAATCCTAAAAAAAGAACCATGAGAAATGGCTTCTAATCTAGAGATTAGGCAAGTAAAAGTCCTGCCCATTCCAAAGTGTCAGATATTCTCATCTGACATTTTGACAGGAAGGCGTAATTTTCTTCCTTGGCTGGAAGACAATCTACCAAGGAGACCTAAGACTTGTCTATGCAGGAAAAATTCCCAGCAGAGATCTGGTGGTATAATTAGACGGGTAACGCTCCCCATATGGACATGCTGATTCCAGGGTAAGAATGTGGGGTTGGAGTTGCATTTTCTTCCTCTATGATAGCTTATGTCACTGTCAAAGTTACACAGGAGTAAAGGAGGAGAGAGCGCAAAGAAAACAGCAGAGAGAAAAAAGGCCTCTTCTTGCAGAGTCAGAGCAGTCACATAAGGAATGTCACCGGCATACCTATGCTGCTGGAATTGCACTGATATAAACTGGTCATTTCTCACATGTAGCCTAACCTTAAATCAAAAGGGCTATAAAATGGCTGTAAAACACAGCTCCACCATTACAGACATGGTGGGGGGAGGACAGGGAGAAGAAGGGCAGCTATTTAGCTGGGGATCAGGGAAACGAGGAGGAAAGAAATAGGATTTTTATCCCCTTATGGCTCTAGTGGCTCCTACTGCTTCTATCAAGAAGTGCGGGATGGGAATTGATTTGGGCTCTAGAGCTGGGAGGGGGAGAGAGTAAGCTAAATCATTTTCATGAGCTTTCCCTCATTTCGGAATGACTTTGCAGCTCTCATCTGCAGAACAGATGTGTTCCCCCACCTCCGCTCCCCACACGTACCCTACCAGCGTTGAACACTCAGTAGGTTATCCTGGCAACCAGCCAGCGTATACAGCCAACGGGCGCTCAAAGGCTCCAGCCCTGGTTCAGCCAAGGGGCCCCAGGACACCGAATCTCGGGCCCAGTATACTGGAGTATGCCCAGTGGGACCCAAGGACAGGATTCTTTCCAGCCTTAAGGATATGCCCCAAACTACACGCCTAGACCAAGAAACGCGGTCTGAGCACACCGTCCTTGGCATCCATTTCGGGGGAGAATAGGCAGTAAAATTCTTTACATCACAGCATCCTTGGAAGGTCACAGCACCTGCACAACGGGACGGGGGAGACCCCGCGTGCCGGGGACAGGCAAGGGAGCACGGTTGTGGTTCACCTCCCGCTCGGCACAGGTAGGAGGGGGGCAGGAGGAGCATGCAAGAGAAAGACCATCAGAATCAGCCCCTGCTTCCCCTCATCCAAAGGGTGAATCCCAGGAGACACAAAAAAAAGGAGAAGAGAAAAAAAAAAAAAAAAAAAAAAAAATCTGTAAAGACCCAACAGCTCTACATATCTTCCTGGTGCCAGGTCATTATTCAAACCTTCTTATGCCAGAAATGGGCTGTTCCCCCCATTGCCTGTTTGCTCGGCTAAGGCAATGCAGACACAATCATTCATTTCATCTGGGCAGCTAGCCGCTTTCACCTTGCGTCTGTCCTAGAGAGGCTCCCTGCTGCAACATTTGGGTTACAAATGCCGTAAGCGAAACCCTTTTCTTACCAAAAAAAAAAAAAAAAAAAATCACGGTCTGAGCGTTACCAAAAACCACAGTACTTCTTGGCACAAGAGACCTTCCTGAACGACTCTTACCAGAACGCTTAGATCGACGTTTTTAAAGTAAACCTGTATTTTAGTCTCAGCCTATTCCAGGGCACTCCCCCTCCCTCCGCAAGCCTTCTCCAGGGAGCTAATCCTAGCGGCGGATATTCCTGTTTCATTCACTGTCTCCCCGTGAGGTTTGAGTGATGTCTTAAGTTAGCAGCAAATGACTTTGCCTAGCGATTGAAAAGTGGCACAGAAAGCACACGCACGCACACGCACACGCGTGTGTGAGTGCGTGCACAAGCACAGACAGAGGAATAGATAGACATTTTCTCCTAAGAGAGCAGCGGCGCAACCCGTCCTTAAGTGAAACTGCTGAAGGCGGCAGGAGGGAAGAGGAAGGAGCGAGGGCAGCACAAAGAGCGGCGGCGCGGCCTCGGCGTCCCGGCGCCCCCCGGCAGCCAGGCAGCCCCCCGGCAGCCCCGCGCCCAGCCAGGCGGCCCCGCGCCCAGCCAGGCGGCCCCGCGCTCACCTCCTCCTGCAGCACGTGCGCAGGCATGGGGCGGCCGCGGCGCGTCCCCGGCTCTCTCCCTGCTGCTTCGCGGCGCTGCGCGGGCGCGCTGCTCCCCGGCGGCGGCGGCGGCGCGGTGTCCTGTCGGCCCCCGGGCCCGGCGCGGTGTGCGGCTGGGGCGGGCGGCGCG
This sequence comes from Dromaius novaehollandiae, assembly GCF_036370855.1. NCBI lineage: Eukaryota > Metazoa > Chordata > Aves > Casuariiformes > Dromaiidae > Dromaius > Dromaius novaehollandiae. Next base: position 25,877,813 of record NC_088103.1, read on the forward strand.
GAGGTATTTAAGCGGGGCTGCTGCCGCGGCGCCCCGGCCTCCCGGTGACCCCCTGCCCGCGGCTGCGATGCGCGGGGTCAGCGCGGCGGGCGGCGAGTCGCGGCGGGGGCCCGGCTCTCGGCGTGCCCGGGAGGGGAGGGGAGGCGGGGCGGGGCGGGGCGGGGCGGGGCGGGGGGCGGGAGGGAGGGAGGATGCTGAGGAAGAGGAGGATGGCGAGGGCCAGGCTCTTTCATGATGCCTGGCTGCTTTTCTTTTTTTTTTCCTCGCTTTTTTTCTTGCCTTTTTTTTTTTTCCCCCTCGCGAGCCGATTGGCTGCGGGAAATTTGGTGCCACCTCGGCCTGCCCTCGCCATTGGCTGCCCGCAATCTGCTGTTCGCTCCCCGCGGCGCGCACCCTGCGCGCCCGCTGCCTGCGCGCGCCGCTCCGCTCCGCGCCCGCCGCCGCACCGGCGCTGGCCGAGGCCCGCGGGGACAGCGCGGCCGCGGAGCCCCGGGGCGGGAGTGCCGGGAGTGCCGGGAGCCCCGCTGCCCCTGGCCCTGCCCCTGCCCCTGCCCCTGCCCCTGCCCCTGCCCCTGCCCCTGGCCCTGCCCCGCCAGCGTCGGGGGAAGGACGGGGCTTCAGCGTACAGCGTCTGCTCTGTGCGCGGGCAGCGTTGCCCGCGCTGGCGAGCCGTACCTCTCCGCAGGGAAGGGGACGGTCCTGCCTGTGCGGATAGGCACGGGTGTCCGTGTGGAGGTCCATCCCCGTGTGCAATCTGGCAACAAAACGCTGGCTACAACCTTTCCACGTCTTAAAATTAATTCTGGCCATTTTCCACACAAAAGAGTCGCTTTTTAGGAGGCAGAGGGGTCGGGGCAGATGGGAGGAATAGCAAAGGAGAAAAGCAGCTCTCTTTGCTGTCAGGTGTTTCATATAGGAACTTTCCAGCCAGCCCCAGCAATGCCAGCAACAAGGAAACCCAAGCGCTTCCCAGGGAGACCTTCGCCATAAGACCTGGAGAGAAAGAGGGCCTTACAGAAACAGCTGCCCGTGGCAGAGCGGGCAGGCAGCCCTCGCAACCCCACTGTGCCACCTCCGTGCCGTACCCCGAGCTGTGCACCAGCAAGGCCTGGGGTGCCATGCCATCGCGCCCTGGTGCCAGTACCCCGGCAAGCAGGCGTTCCCGCTCCTTCCCCACCTTCCGAGGAATTTGCCAGCTGCAGAAAGCCGCTGGTGCTGGGTGTCCCATGTTCAATCACCTTTCACCCCAGCACACGTATCGTTCTGGGAGAGGAACGGAGACGTCAAAAGCCATTTTGAATTGTGCCCAAACCCTGCCACCCCCGACGTATTTTCCGTCCTGGCAGCTGTCCCTCGGCAGGCAGTGATAGCACTGGCCACACGAGAGGTGCAGAGGGACAACCAAGTCCTTGCAGCATCTGCCACTGGGCTGATCCCGCTCAGACACACTGGGGTTGATCCAGTGATAGCTGTCAAGAGTGAGCTGTGTTGAAATCACTGGGAGGGAAAAGGGACAATGGAAAGTAACAGCAGCCCAGCTGTACTCTGTATTTAAAGGTGCCCAGCAAAGGAAAAATATGGCTCTCCTTTTTCATTTTACTGTCATGCGTGAAGAGATATGAGAGGTGTCCGTGTTTTAGTTTTTACATTAGAAGCTTGAGTCTTACCTGTTCTCTGAGACACAGTATTAAACCAAAGAGCACACATCTGCACGGCTTCCTAGACAGTGAAAGCTGAGATGAATCAGAGGGAATTTTAACTGTATCTTTTAAGACTCTCTGTTAAGTGTTTGCTTAACAATGCTGATGGCTACTGAACTTCAGGGAGAAATGATGTTTTAGTTAAAAATTCTATCTGATTTCTGTGTGAGCATAGCAGCAACCATAAACTGTACTAAAAACTACACTAGGGAAATCAGACTTCTGCTATTACCATGAGAAAAACAGAAAGAAAATAAAGAAAAAAGAAGAAGAAAGAATTTGTTGACAGAAAAAAATAAAAATCAGCAGCTCATGCCACCTGGAGGAAATAATCCCAATGCCAGGAACTAGGGGGAGATTTGGAAATGTTACTGTTTGGTGAAAATGAGCCTTTGGGCGAGTTTGCAGTTGCAGTGCTTTGGGAATGATTCCAACTTCGCAGTTTTGCAGGTACTCAGACCCACTGGAGCTCTTTACTTTCTCACTGATTTTTTTCTCCAGACACAGACCATAGCTAAAAAGGAACTTACAGGGCAGCTAGACTTTGCCACCCTCTAAAAATAACACTATTTCTCGCTGTTCCCACGTGACAGGGGTGACTTTTCTGAACATTCTTCTGCCAAATTGTCCTGGGACATGACCATCGCATTTTTTGTTACATAGAGGGAAAGACAGATGTTGACCACTTTCAAGGCTTGGCTCGCCTGGCTGGTTTCCAGGCTCACATGTAGCATGCTGCTGATAAAAAAATAAGGAAGGCCCTTGGCAGCATAATCCACTCCTCCAGCTATAATTTGGATTACTTTTGAAATAGGTTAATTCTCTTGAACGTGGCCGTGAGTTTCAGGCATTGACATCTTGGCAAGATGCATGGGGTAAGTTACTTTCCCGGTGCTTGCGTTGCGCAGATGCGACCTTGCCTGTCAAAAAGAAGTTTCTGCCCTTTGAGAGGTGGAGGCTGCAGACTCAGCCACGTCGTGGTGCAGCGGCTGCAAGGGAGCCACGTCGGCAAGGCTCCCTCTCGTGGAGAGCGTCTGCTGGCCGGAGGAGCAGTCCTGCACCCTGCGCACCCCTTTCCCCAGCAGAGCCCTAGGCCTGCCGGGGGTGCAAGGAAGGGTCTGCAAAGGGGAGGGTGGGGGTGGCGTTGCTTGGCCAGCTGGCGGTAGCCGACGTCTTCCCAGCCCAGTGCTGAGAGACCTCTGCAACGCTGAGCATGGTCAACGCAGAGTGTCCAGACTGCAAGGCCCGCTTTAGGTAGGCCACAAAAGCCTCAGCATTGTGATCTGCTCTGCTGCAGCAGCCCCCAAGTCCCTCCAGAGTGACGTATGAGCTGCTGCAGAGCAGGGGTAGCCGGGTCCCAGGGCAAGAGGAATCAGCCAAGCCATGAGCTCCCATCTACTGATGGCTGCTGCCTCTGCTGCAGATTTCAGGCATGTTAGCTCTGTTGCTCAAGGCTTGAGACAAAAGGGGTGATCACTGGTGGGATGCCAGGAATTTCTAGTATAGACACAGCAATACTGATTAAACTGGGCTATTTCTGAGCTGGTTTTTCTTTCTTCAGACAGGCTTTTGCCCACTTTGATGGAGAGCTGCTCAGCTGAACCTGCAGTGGAAGTTCATCCCTAGTGAAGTTGACCAACACTTCTTAGCAAGGATTCAGCTTTAGTCATCGTCCTCAGGAAACTGATTCAAACCTTCTGCATCTTATGACTGCTGCCTCATGTCAGTCCTTCATAAATGAGCTGATGCAATGCCAGGAGCCGTGCCACTGGGCAGCACTGGGCAGCAGCAGCCATGCCACAGGCAGCACAGACCAGGAACTGCAGCATCTTGTTTCTTTAGCAATGCATGATGATAGTTTAAGACTGCTTTCAAATTTCCAAGTAGTGTCTCCCCAAAGATTCATGGCACAGCCAAAACATTATGATAATGAAAAGCTCGTGCAGAGCACTTTTTGTCAGAGGGTCTCAAAGTGGTTTATCAAGGTTGGGGAAGCTGAGGCACAAACCAACAGTGGGATTTACTGTAAGTCACTATCGGAGAACAGAGTCCAAATGAGAAAGAATGGCTGCATCGCTCTCCCAGGGTGTGCTAACCAGTCTGAATTTGCTACCGTGGTGCCAGTGCCAGGATGCATGAAAAAAAGGCAACAAGGCTAAGCTAAAGATTTCTTATTGAAACATTTTCCTTCTGACTCTCCCCTCAAAAAAAAAAAAGTGCTTTTCTGTTCAGCAGAAAGTTTTGCAAGGCGATTTCCTCTAGTGTCGACACCTTGGAAATTTTAATGCCTCTCCTCAAAAAATTTGGAAAACCCCCCCACACATAAAAACACTTGATGTAAGAGTTTGCAAGATTTGTTTCAAGTTGTTTGTTTAGCTTCTTTTACTGCTTTCCCTGTCTCCCTCTTTTTCTATTTCACTGCTGGATGTTGCAAAAATGAAGAGGAGAATCAAAGAGAGGTGGAACAAGCTGAAAACTGGGGATAGAGCTGAACTCTGCCCCTTGTCCCTCTACCAAGAATAAAGGCTTGCAGAAATTCTCCTAGGGTTATTCTCTGCATCTCTTGCATTTTTTCCTGAAGAAGTATGAAGCAATTCAAGCATCAGAGCCTTTTCTAAGGATAGGAGAATCACTCCATGGGCCTTTCATCCAAAAAGAATTGCAGTGGTGGTTTTTTTTTTGTCATTTCACCAACTCTGTTTTCTTCCTCCTCCCTCCTCTCAGAAAAAATCTGCCCTCCAAAAGGTATCTATCCATACATGCAGGGTAGATGAACACCAGTGTAGTTCATCGCTGTCTGACAGCAATTTCAGAGGTTAATGGTTCTCCCGTTTTCTATAGAGTTGACTTCTGTGCAGTTATGTCTTGCAGGTGATGGCCCAGAATGAGTTGAGGCAATACCTGGCTCAGAAAACAGGAGTTCACAGCTAATCTCTGCTTGAGAAATGGGGTGATGGCAGCAGCAGGTCCTTCAGGATTGTCAGTCATAGGAATTCAAATGTCATGGAATCAGATCCCCAGATCGTCAGGATACCATCCTTGTTTAATATTGTTTTCTTCCCCTGTGCTGTCTTTCTGCATCTGATGGTCTTGTGTTATATTTTGATGCATTCTTTCTCAGCCAGGAAAGCTATGACTTTCCTTTTTGACACAGAAAGCTAAGAGCTTTGTGTAACCACCAGACTCCAGAAACTGGGACTTGAAAAGTCCAATATCATGGTGTTTACTAAAAGCAAGATTTACATTTACAAGACCTGGCATCATCTTGCTTGCTTGCTTGCTTGCTTGCTTTCTGTCACATTTCCCCAGCCATAAACATCATCTGTTAATTCATAAATTCAGTAGATCCCACAGATTCCTGAAGATCCCCTGCTCCATCCTGTCACTTAGCATGGCTAAGTTCACCACGTGAAATGGTGGGCACATGGGCTCTGTAGGATGCATCTGCTGTTAGGGAGCTCCCACAAGAGCAGCACTGGCCAAACCCTGGTTGCTTTCCTGCAGGATCATACAGGCCCAGGGGAGGGCTGATGTGAAAGCAGAAGCTAGTGATCACTTTGCCATCATATTCCTGCCCGCACTAGAACGCTGATGTCAACACTGCGTGCAGCTCAGTGGGGGATGCGGGGTCAGAGGGAGGGGATAGGGCAGCAGAAATCACTGGGGTCTCATTGCCAGGGTCAGAAGGGAAAGCAGACCTAACTCAGGTGATGGGCCATGCCTCCGGGCTGTGACCAAAATGGCTAAAGTCCCTGTGATTGGTGCTGTAATCTTATCAGCACGTAGAATTAGGCTGATGACTGCGATAGGGTGCTTATCTCCGCACTTTGTCCCATCCGTTGCTGCCTGACTCGGTGCCAGGCCCCCTGCCCATCCTCCTCCCCTCCTGTTCCCCAAACACTCTCTGCTCCCAGTCCTCGGGCTGCCAGTAGCAAGAACCCAGCCGGTATTGTCTAAACACAGCGACACAATGGGCAGCATTGTTGACACTGGATTTTTGCCCTCATTAAAGATGACCTCACAGCCCACCCCTTGGGCACTTCAGCCAGCCCCTCGCGACTGTGAGGCTGTCTTTTTAGCTCGGGTAAATAAATTGGGAGGGGAGGGGGAGAAAGGGATGGGGGGGCAGAGGAACACAGCAGTCTTTGTATTGCCTCCCTCTCTTCAGCACTGGTGCTCTCTGGTGTCTTTCTACCCACATCAGACATGGCAGGCCAGGTGCCAAAGAACCGGCATGCCAAGCGCCCTCCCTGGCCTGTGTTCGCTGGGCAGTGACACCCTCCCTGTGACTTTGAAGCCTCCCTTCTGTAAGGTGCAGTCTGCCTGGTCATCTCTGCTGTCCTCCTTTTCCTTTGGGCTGTGTGTCCCTGCTTTCCCACACCTGCAACCCACACCTCCTGCCCCCTTTCTTTAGGCTGGGACCACCCTCTCAAGCATCCCCCACCACCAGTGCTCTGAAAGGGCCAAGCAGGGTCTGGGGGAAATGCTACCTGCTGGGTAGAGAGGTCTTCTGACCCAGCTTAGGTGGCACAGGCAGTGCCCTACGGTCTCCTGCTCTGCGATGCCACCCAGGTTTACATCTTGCTAACACGGGTACACCTGCCAGCTGTGTCCAGCGTGAGTCTCCATCATCTGGGGAGAGGGGTGATGCTGTGGTGCTGGGAGATAAATGTGTGGAATACAGCCCCGGGTGCAGATTGCCGCGCAGTCAGGAAAGGGGCAAATTCCAGCACCAGGGAAGGATGGTGGCACAGCTGGGCTCAAACCCATCCCCATGGATGTCGTGCTACTTGGAGGCTGTTGAACATCTCCAAGTAAATTGTTGCTGTTGGGGCCTCTAAACACTTTACCTCCATCCCATCAACCCTTTAAGGGTTTCATTTCTTTCTGAATAGTATCCTTTTCTTAAAGGCAAGGATTATATTTAGCTGTCTTTTCAGAAGTATCTTTAGCTTGCTCATGGGGTGAAGACATCGCCAGTGCTGTCTCTTCTGTGTCAGTCCTGAGGACATCTGATCTGCATTCAAATTGCATGAGCCAGTTTACACACACCCACCAGTCAGCACATGACAGGGGGACTGTGAAAGTGACTTTCCAGTTTACCATGTTGCACAACTGCCATTGCAGTTATGCCTTCCTACTGGGAGGTACATTCTGTCCCTGGAAGAGAAAGAGCTGGACAAATTCAAAGGCTAGAATGGGTGGTAGCAGTGCAATTCATCCATTGCTAAACCCCCAGCAGGTTCTTCTCTACCTTATCCATTCAGAAGATTGTAAACTAACCTGTTCTTGCAAATCTCCAGGGAATAGGCACTCTACTATTATGAAAGAAACCTGGTCCGTTCTCTGACGCTAATAAATTTGGAGTCTAAACTGTCTTTGCTGCAACTTCAGCAACTGACATGGAAAAATAGGGTTATTTTTTTCTTTACTGTGACAACATTTCAAATATTTGGAAGTTTTTTTCATCTCTCTTTTCAGTCTACCCTACATGAAGAACATTTGGTTCTTTCAATTCTTTCTCATGTATCACGGTAGCTGGATCTTTTGCCATTTCTCGTGCCTCCCAGTTTCACCCACTCTCTTAGGGCCTGATTCCCAATACAGGACACATTTCTCCTAGGGACAGGATGCTGACCTCCGATGCTCCTGCTCCTGCAGCCAAAGCTTTGTTAGCTTATTTAGCAACCCTCTGGCACTGCTGACTCGTGTTCAGCTGCAGCTCCACAAGGCCTCCCGGATCGGGCAGCACAGGACAGCTGCCTGCGCACTCGCTGACTTGTTCCCTTTGCGCAGCCGAGTGCTCCTGCCTGCATGGCCCCCTCCTCAGCTGGCTTCTCTTTGCCTGGGTCTGGGTGCCCCAGCAGCCAAGAGCACTGGGAATTCCAGTCTCACCAGAACTCACCTCCCATCCCAGCCTGGTGTTGTCTTCTGCAAACTCATTCAGTTACTGCCTACTCCATCACCCTGGTTAATCAAGACTACAGTGAACTGTGCCGGAGGGTTCATGTGCTGGGGGCAGGAGAGGCAGACTCTCTCAGAGGAAGCAGCAAGAGAAATGTCTGTGATTGATCCAGCAGCACCCAGAGAAGACCATAGTCCCTATACCTGAGGGCTTGGGACCTTCAGAGGCCCAGCCATGCGTCCAGGGAGGAAGTACAGAGCAAGGATTCCTGGCATCTCTGCAAACCGAGACGGGGACCCTCTGGGCACCAAAGAGCTGCCCCAGTCCTATTCCAGCATGTCCAGTGCTCAATGCACCCACTACAGGAGGCTGGAGCTGGCTAAGTCCAATTCCCATGGGAGCTGCACTTTCTCAGAGATGTGCAAGGGACAAAACATCCAGTCTCAGAGTGTTGCCACTAGGAAATTCCTAGTGTCTGGGACTGAATAGCTCTGTGAGTTAGCACAGATTATGTTCAACTCCTGGGAAACACAGTCCTGCAGTTTCAGTAGGTATTCGATACGGCTGGGAAGTGAAGAAAGAGAAGGTCCTATAAAGGAATTTTAAGAGCTGTCTTGAGTTTAGAGAGTGCCCTTAACTGGTTCCCAGAGTTTTTTAGTGGAACAGAGTCAGAAGAGACAGGAAAAGCAGTCTGAGAAAATAAAGACACATGGCAAACTTTCCATGCCAGTGGTGTCAATCCCACAGGTTGTGAGGCTGACAGTATGCAGAGTTAGATCTTGGGGAAACACAGTTTATGCCACTGGGCGGGGGGGTCTTACAAAGACTTTTCCTGCACAACTGCTGTTTAACTTAGTTTTTCTCACCAACTGATGTGTCAGCTGGAGATTTGCTGGCTGCAGAAGAATTGCATCAATGAAATCTCCAGAAATTCCCTGTAGCACAGTACTTCATAACTTTCATGAGGTCACCTCAAATACTCCCAGGTAAAGGAAAAAAGCAGTAAGCCCTTTCTCAAGGCCAAGTGTCTACAACCCGCACGGGATTAGGTGCTTGGCTCTTGCACACAGGCAAATCTTAGCATCACATAGCAAAGGCAGCTCTTTAAGGGCAAATTGGACTGACTGAGAAACAGATCTGGCCTAGGGTATCAATGACAGAAGAATAGATAGTACAGGTAATATGTGGGCAGCATCCCTTAGCCAGCAACATCTGCACTCCACAGACACCTTCTAATCAACCAAAAGCCCCAGGGATAGGGTAAGACAGTTAGGCCTTCATCTTCACTGGTAGGCAAAGTGAAGTCAGTACCCGCTTTGCAGATGGAGCTTTACATTTTGGGTCCAGACAGATTTTCAGAAGTGACAATTAGTCCTTCTGGGATGCACTCAGAGTTTTCCTCTCTGGGAGGTCTCATAGGACTCTGGAAGGAGATGGTATGCTGGAGAATGATGCTATGACACACGCTGGCTGAGGTTTAAGTTAGGATGAAAATGGCTATGATGGTCATAGGCCTGACTTAGGATTCAGGTAAGGCTCAGGCGAAAATAGTAATGGTGAAGCCATCAGGAGTCAGAAATCAGGTGCCAAGCATCTCTCAGAACTGGTACTCAGCTGTTTCAGCATGAAGGATGCACATTGCTGATTTGAGCAGAGCTTCACAAAGAGAACCAGTGGCAGAACCCAGGTATCTTGATCCCCTTTCCCCTGCTCCAACCTATAGAAAGACACCAGCAAGCAAGGAGGAACAGAAAGGGGTAAGTCTGTGGCTCAACCCCACCTGCTTAGGTGCAACTCCGCTTTTCTCATGGAGTTGCACCTGAGGGATGGGATTAGCTTTGCAAATGGATAATAAATACAAATGAGCAGGGAGGAGACCAACAAATCATTTGCTGCCAAACAGAAGAACTATGTGAGGTACCTGGGCCCTTTCAGAAGAACCGCAGAATAGCAGACTGCAGATGATACCCTCTTTCAGAGGCAAATTTCAGCCTGATCTATGTATGGCTACCTACCTCTTCAAAGTCATTCTGTGTTTTCTGTATCCTGTAAAGCGGGTGAGTTGGTTAGATGGTCTTTGAAAGACCTGGAGCGAGGTCTGGACAGTCTTAGGAGAGGTAACTAATGCAATGCTGTATAGGATTGGAAGTAAGGGCTGGCAGATCCTCCGCCCAGTCTGTTCTGCTAAAAATCTCTGGGAACCAGTTAAGGGCATGCTCTAAACTCGAGACAGCTCTTAGAATTGCTCTTTAGGGCCTTTTCTTTCTTCAGAGAGTGCCTATTCCCTGGAGATTTGCAAGAACAGGCCACAGTGTAGAGCTGATGAAAATATCTGACAGGGCTAGCTGATAAGTGAAAAGCTTCCCTGGCAGGTTTATGTCAATGAGGAGATTCTTCTTAAGCTCCTGAAAAAGAAAAGGAGGGTGTATGTGTTTGCAAGGACAGCACATTTGCATGCAAGGCTGATATACTGGCTTAACAGCTATTCCCAAAGAGCTTATATTACCTTCCAGATTTATGAATCTAATGAGAGGTGGATGGCTTTTCTCCTTTACCTCTGAGCACTAGTGCCAGAGAGAGTTTGTGACAGGATAACAGGGAGGAACTGTCAGTGTCCAGGCCATGGAAGTGACTTGATGAAAATCCTGACATGGTCAGAGACCAATAGTGCAGGAGAGGGAATAGTGAGGGACTGCAGTGATAATATTTGCAGGGCAAATCATAGACATTTGCAGTACACTGGGGTCTTGGTCTTTCCAGCAGTATCTAGACTTCCCTGCTAGGGCACACCCTGGACTCCTGGTTTCCTGAGCATCTGGATCAGACATGTCAGGGAACACAGCAGTTCCCACCTGGGCCATGTTCCCATTTTTTTCCTGTGAGGGGCACAGCGGTGACAGTCAGGTCTTGTGATGAGGTTACACAGCCACGGTATGCACCCTGACCCAGGAGCAAGGGAGCTCATCTTTCCCATTCCTTGATGCAGATGTGGCCTATGAGCTCACTGAAGCCTTCTGCCTTCAGGAGTCCTGATAGACCAGTAAGTCACCCCATAACAGGTTGCCCTCTGGAGTTGATTTTTGTGTTTCCAGCTGATGTCATTCAGCGAGCAGACCAGCTGCCGTGTCACTCTTCCCCTCTTGCCAATAATGCAACTCTTATTCAAGCTGCAGAAAAGCCAAGCAAGAGCAGCAGGTTTCCTGGGCAAGTCTGCAGAAGACCCTGAGCACAAGGGCCTGGCGAATCCCACCTCTGCCTACTGTGGAGAATTTCCACGCCAGAAAAGACAGCACAGGGGAAGGGAGCACCATGATCCCTGCGACGGTTCACTGTTGAAATGAGCTTCCTGGCATAGTTTTACAGGTCCAGTCCGTCTGGATCCCACATTCACAGCCAGTCCTGGCCCTATTTCTGTAAGGCCAGTCTGCTGCTGCTCCTGTTGGGCACAGTGTGGTGGCCCATGCAGCTGTGTATCCTCTTTTTGTGTGTCTTCTGCATCATTGCTTTCTTCTCTGTGTCTTCACTGGCAATAGCAGTCTGGGCATTTGGTGACTATCTGACACTCACAAGAACAAAAATCATTTCCCAAAGTTAAAAATAGCCTTGGGTCTAGAGAGCAGGGAGGCATCTCCCTTCCAACCTGCTGGCTGAGTCACGGTTATTTATTCTCCTTCTGGAGGGGTTTCTGATAGACCTCTGACAGGAGAAGCAGGTGTTCCCTGAGAGGAAGGCACTGGTAGGGCTGCACTGGGAGCACATAAATGCTGTAGGAACAAGAAGCAGTAAAGATGAAGGGAGAACCTGCTGGAATCTCATCCCATCTTTCCCAGCTCTGTGCTTACCAGTGGCATGCAAGGGAACACCCAAAGATGGGGTGCAGCTCTCTCTCTCTGCCATCTCCCAGCCTTGCCTACATCCGTACCTCAGGCCCACTTTAAAGTGAATGCTTTCTCTTTCCTCTTGGGCCATGGGACTACAGCAGAGAGCTGTCTGTGTGTTTCTCCAGTGGTCAGCCCTGATGTTCTTCCTTTGCCTCTCTTCTCATCCCACTGAAGAGGTGTACCATGTGAGCAGCTGCCAGAGAAAGTTACTGGCTGAACACAAACTCTTTTGAGTGCTGCCGTTTGCTGGTACTAATTTACATTACCTAGAGCTGCCTGCCTTGGGTTATTTACACACATATAACATCTTGGCTGGAGGAGCCAGGACAAAGGAATAGTCTTGATTTACCCCAGAAGGTGTTTAGATCATGAGATTAATGTTCCTCCTTTCCATACCCAGAAGGTGGAAGCCAAAATGGCCATTAGACCATTGCAACATTACTTGGTTGCAGGGAGCTACAAAATTTGCCAGCAAGTGCCAAGCCCTTAGCCAGCAACCTTGGGTTAACCCCGTACTAATAAGGCAATGGTGGAGCCTCACAATGATTCCTGAGTTTGAAGAAATGCCTCACGCTGTACATACTTATCCCTGTCTATAGCCACCCTTCGATAAAGCAGGCCAGATAGGAGGCATCAGTCCTCACAGCCAAACAGACGAGGACTGCTGATTCAAGGTACAAATTTTTCATCTGCTTCCAACTAATCAGCAGGCTTAGACCCCTGACCAGAGTGCAATTGGCCTTCTCCACAGCTTTCAGCTATCTCAAACAAAAAGCTTAATGGCATAAGCAAGAAAACCACAGCTGAGCCTCACAGAGCAGGCCTAGGGCCCCCCTTGGAGGGGAGTCCTGGCCAGGAAGGGCAAGCAGCTTCTCCTGGCGTCTCATTCTTTCTGTCTGTAAAATGGGGATGGTACTTGCACCCTTTGTTCAAGTGCATTCACAACTGAAAATCCCTCTTGATTTCCACCTGAGCGGAGTGACTTCCCACCATGATGTGTGATGGGCTGAGGCAGCGTGCGTGACTGGCCAAGGAAAGGATGTTTGGAGTCCTGAAGGAGAGAAGTGCTACAAGCTGTTATGTTTCTGACCAGAAACATTTTTAGGTCTGCTAGCTGGGAATGAAGCCCTCACCTGCCTGCCTGGTTTTGCTGCCTTTCAGGTCTTTAAAGAACCTGTCTACCCTGTCTGCTTTGAAGAGTGGAGTTGGAAACACACTCTTCCCTTTTCACAACCACTTCTTCACTTAAAGAAAAGGGCGGCAGACCTGTGGGTTCATGATAATTTTGCTGCAAGATGCCTCGTGTTAATTTGGTGTTTGTGCCTTGATTGTTGATGGAGGGTGATCAGTTGCAAGTGTAAAAGAAATCCTGGACAGGTTAACACTTAAGAGACTCTGCAGCCTACTATCTACTCGCAGCTATTTCTGATCACCTTTTTGAGGTTTCCTCTTTCCATCTCTTAAGTCTTGTGGCAGTACCAGCCTAAAAGTCTCATTCAGAAGTCTGTCTACAAACCACCCTCACAAAGTCTGGACCTCATGGCACTGGAGCAGATGATTCATGTCACCACATGTATTCACACATTCACACAACATGCATTCTACATGTTGTGGAAGGGACACATTTTTCCTCCATCAGATTTATGTTTGAGGGGGTCATATTTATAGAGAATCCAGGTATAAACTTCAAGAAGTACCACTTGGGAACAGAAATGCCTTCAACCTTCTCTGGTTGATAACAGCAGGGCATTTTGCCAAGCCTCTTACTTTGTGGATACTGTTTTTCCTCTAAGGTATTCTCAGATGTTCTGTGTTAGCAGGAGGCTAAATAAAGGCTAAATACCTGTTTGGCCATAAAACCTCCAGCCATGAAGAACTCTCATATTTTCTTACTTCTATAAGCATTCTACCTATGAAGTTGTAGAAATCATAGCTTTTTTGAGAGTCGGCAGCTATATACCCTTGCTGAGTGTCAGCACCTTATCCATAAGTCTTTCAGAAAAGGAAACTTCAGCAGTCAATATGGAGACTGCACACCACATCCAATCTACCAGAAAACTTATCAGGATTCATGGGTAAGAGCAAAGCAGCAGAGCTGCAATCTTCACTGTGGCTTTTGTTATACAATATTATCACAGCTGTTCTTTCTCTCCCAGTTTATCTAGGTGAAGATGGTTACAGAGGTTTTGGGAAACCATGCCAAGAGCACCCACTTACAATGTGAGGGTTTCGGGAATGGTGCAAGGATCAACACCTGAGACAGGACCGCTCAGAGTTTCCCTGCCAATGTGTGTGGTGGAAGACAGATTGAGTTTCCTGCTTTTTCAGACTGCACTAAACTATGAAGAGTGGAAAATGTGTTGGAGGTCACCCTGCTTAGATTTCCAATAAGATCTTGGCAAAAGGGATACATGCACTGAAATAAATAGGTAAGTACAAAGTTCTAGCTTGAGAGAGGAAGAGTCAACTGCCTAAATCTACTTTGGGAGAGTAATTTGGCAAGGCAGCAGTTCTGCAGATAAGGTTCTGGGGGCAACAGTGGAGCACATGCTCACAGCATCATGCTACTGTGAGCACAGCAAACTGTAGATGTAGAAATATTGGCATATGAAAGACACATGAAGTAACTGTCTGGTTTTGCTTGGCACTGGGGACATCTCAGCTCTGAGGTTTTGCTTTATTTGTCCATTGTGCCATCCTGCTTTTTCTTCTTTAAATAGTTTGCTGGCTCTGTATCATGTCTTGGGAATAACAACTCTGTAAAAGGAATTTCAAGTAAAGAGTAGCAACCCTAAAATTTGAAGAGCCCCCCTGAACACAAAAAGATAACATGCAGGTAGACCGCAGGAAAGCTTACTTTGCCCAGCAAAGTCTCAGCTGCACGCAGGACATGCCGCAGGCTGTGCAGCTCTGGAGGTTGCCTGTCACCAGGGCACCTCTCAGATCACGAGCAGGGGACTGCAATGTCCTGTGGAAGCCCACACAACTTCGTAAATATGCAGAGGCCACCCCACAGGGACCCCCCAGGACTCCAGCTAACGTGCCTGAACGCTGGGGTAGGTTGAGTCTGGAAAGTACTGAAACAGAGATAACAGTCAGCTGGTGTGCAAACACACAATGTTCCCAGTGACTGGTAGGGCCCAGACTGCTTCATCAGCAACTCTTTCTCAGTTGGTGAAGCTTATCCTTGAGGAGCTGGTTCAACCATGCGATTTGCTCATCTCTGAGTATCAAGGACATGCACCATCTAATCTAAGCACTGATGCCAGCCTCTGGCATTTGAAAAGGTCACTTGATCCCCTCTTACCTTCTTTCCCTACCTGTCAAATGGGACTCCCATGGCTTATTTGGAATGGCATGGCCAGGAATGAATAGGAAAAAAAACTGTACTGCGCAACGAAAGACTGTGCAGATTTAGCTGATGCAATTGCTCTGCAGACAGATCTTCACCTAAGCAATGATTTGGCTAGAGAAATTGGGTAGATAGAAGTAGAAAGGTAGTGAATTATTTGCAAGTCCCAAGAGACCTGCCCCTCTGCTCTCTAGACAGGCTTTGGCTAGCACCAGCCCCCACAAAATCAGTGCAGTGAGCTCAGGACATGCTGAGGTAGGACTAGGGCAGCTCTTTGGTGCCCAGAGGGTTCCCGTCTTGGTTGCCAGAGGTGCCAGGACTTCTCGTTCTGAACTTCCTCCCTGGGGTCATGGCTGGATCTCCAAAGGTCCCAAGCCCTCAGGTAGAGATTCCCCTGATGCTGCTGGGTCTCTCACAGCCATTTCTCTCATTCATGGGCACACTCTGTTTCTGCTCTTCAACATGTGGGTGATAATGTGCTTCTCAGCCAGGAACTGGGGAAAAACAGTACCAAAATGGGAGCGGTTGCCTTCTGGGGGAGAGGGAGAAGGAGAGGGAGGGCAAGCAGCAGGCCTTAGAGTTGCTCTGGCTCCTGCTCTGGCGGTCCATGCTCTCAGTGTGTCTTATCTCTAGAGCTTGCTCTGGGCATGACAGGAACAGGCAGTGATCGCTTCCCCAGCCAGATATGAGCTATAAGGTATTTAACAGATGCTGAGGACATCACTTTGGAAAGCTCATCCAGCTTTATCCCCCCTGTCCTACCCCTGGGACTTTTCCTAAATTATCTGCATGATCTGAGGGCTCCCTGCTTTCCCAGGATGTGCCTGCGAAAGGGTGGAAGAGCCTCTGCCAACAGGCCCCATTGTCCCATGGTGTGGCCATGCCTCTTAGCATTGCAGCCTGCCTCACCAGAAGGTCCTGCAAGGTGGGGGAGTTCCTGGGGCCTTTCCCCTTGCAGCATGCAGTGATTTAACTGGGAAGAGCCAGCAACTGTCAGCTGGTGGCTGCTGGTGAGGACTGTGGTGCGGCCCTAGCTGGCACATGACTGTCCCTCGTGCCACAGAGCGCGGATGATAGGCAGGGAGCAGTAACCTGTCAGTGCAAGCTTTGCTAGGTGGAACAAACTATAATCCCTTTATCCCAAACAGCTGTACTAGTGCTCAGGCAGAGATGGTTGCCAGGTGCTCTGCACAGCTCTTGTAGAAGACCTGTCACCTTTCCCCTCACTTCTCCTGACCTTCACCATGCTAGCAGATGTCTTGGTAACTCTGTCCTGGCAGGGGCATGGTGGGTCTTAGGGCTGTGCTGGCTCTGCCAATATTGTCCTTATTAACCAGGGTGGTGGAGTAGGCAGTAACTGAATGAGTTTGCAGAAGACAACACCAGGCTGGGATGGGAGGTGAGTTCTGGTGAGACTGGAATTCCCAGTGCTCTTGGCTGCTGGGGCACCCAGACCCAGGCAAAGAGAAGCCAGCTGAGGAGGGGGCCATGCAGGCAGGAGCACTCGGCTGCGCAGAGGGAACAAGTCAGCGAGTGCGCAGGCAGCTGTCCTGTGCTGCCCGATCCGGGAGGCCTTGTGGAGCTGCAGCTGAACACGAGTCAGCAGTGCCAGAGGGTTGCTAAATAAGCTAACAAAGCTTTGGCTGCGGGAGCAGGAGCATCGGAGGTCAGCATGTGAAGTCATCCTGCCACCGGCAAGGCACCAGCTAAAGAAATGTGTCCTGCATTGGGCATCAGGCCCTAAGAGAGTGGGCGAAATTTGGGACACTCCAAAAGGAAGTGAGAAGGAGAAATTTAAGCTAAAGGAATGCAAGGTGTGTGCTAATCTTGTAAGGGCTGGCTCGTGGTGGTGAAGGGCAAAATGGAGGAAAGGACAAGACTGGAAGGAGAAAATAGATCACTTTTTGCACTAGACAAGGAATGGGGGTGTGTTGCAGCTAAAGAGATTTAGGTTAGATCAGGCCTAGCTTAGGTTCACAAAGCACGCTCCGCCTGCAGGGACAGTGCTCCAGCCTGTGCCTGCCTCCCGCTGTCCTCTGGCATGACATGGGCAGGCTCCCAGGGAAGTCAGTGGGAGAGACTGGTCTGCTGTCGCGCAGAAGTGCCATCTCCTCCCTCGCCTACAGCCTGCCTGGGACTGAGGCCACCCTTGGGGAGAAGGTGCTGGCTCCACAGGCAGCAGCCCAAGCCCAGACATGCCACTCGAGGGCCTCCTGGGCAGCGACAGCCATCTGCCATTATACACACCAGCTGCAGCACGGGCGATGCCGCGTGTGCCCCGGAGGTCTCGCACGCCGTGCCGTGCGGTGCCGTGCCACCTCCCGCGGAAGGAGCACACGCGCGGCCGGTCGCAGCAGCAGAACAGCGTGACCCGGCGGGGGCGAAGAGCGAACGGAGACCAGTCACCCCAAATTCACAAGCTGGGGCCGTGCCTTAGCACCGCTCCTTAATTTGGCTGCGGGGGGCTGCGGGGGGCTGCGGGCCCCGGCGGCGGCGGCAGGGACGGGGCGGTGCTGCCCCCCCGTGGCGGCTCCCCGCGGGAAGGCCCCAGGTCTCGGCCCGCAACCGCGGCAAGGCCCCGTGGCAGCCAGTGGGCTCCCGGTCCCCGGTTCTCTCCTAGGCCCCGCAGCAGTCGCGGCAGGCGAGCGGGGATGGGAAAGGACAAGGTCGCAGTGCCCAGGTGTCGCGCGCCAGCTCTGCTCGTGGCCTGCCCTTGTCGTTCCCATCAACCTCAACATGCTCATCCCTTTTTCCGGTTAACGCAGCCCTGCTCAGGTGATGTGCCCCGCTGTTCAGAAGTGATGTCCATGGACGATCCTAAATTTTGGCTGCTTAGGGGATGGGAGGGAAGCAGGCAGAAACTGAGAGACGTATCAGATCCGCTGACTCCTGCATGGTTGCCCAGCTCCAGCACAACGGAAGTGCGAGGCTGCAGCCCTGGAGGCATCACACAGCTGCTGGATTGCGCCCCAGGCAGGGGGCAAAATCCTAGGTAGGCTGGACCCAGAGCGCTAAGGGATTTGAACAACCTCAGCGTCATGTGAGGCACCCAGAACGCCAAAAGAAGGCAGCGATGCTCCCCGTGGGCTCTCCGAAACAGGGCAGCCCTGCAAATGCATCAGACATCCCTCTGTCTAGGCAGGGGCTAGTTTGTATACAACAGCCGCACGCGATCAGATTTCTAGAAGCTGCCTAGCCAAACTAGATGGTCTCTTTTAAACTCAGGAGAGTGAGTTTAAAAGAGCTTTACTAAACTCTTAAACATCTAATCAGTGACTGGATGAAAAGCAATGCAGGACAAATAATAGCTAAAGAAACCACACACTATTTCAATGTACTCACTGTGAATAAACTGAAGAGAGCACAGGTCCTACCTACACCTCAAAGACTGAGTACTAAAAAAGTGCTGGTGCCTCTGCAGGCGGGAACACTGGCAGGAACGCAAGTTCAGTAAGAGAACAACATCAGAGCAGAGCCCCTCTTTTACTCTCCTTTCATTACATAAATTACATTACTTTGTCAGGCAAATGGGTACAGCGATCTTGTTTTCAGTCAGGTTTGCTTCTGTTAACACAGCTGATGGAAGTCCCATCTCATCTCTGACTTCTGATGCCTCCTGTTATCCTTTCCTGTTATTTTTCCTGTTTTCTGGTTATCTTTTTACATATATTAGCCAAAACTGTAGCGCCATTTTCATCAGGTTAGGCCGGTATTGTCGAGAACGCTTTTTCGCCTCTCCCTACAAGCTCCTTCTACCTCTACACATGTTCCTCATGCTCTCTTACCCTAGCAGCGTGCTGAGTCCTCTTAAGGAAGGCCTGTGTGGGAGGGCTAAATTGACGAACTTTAAAATGCTGTGTGCGGACATCTCCCTCTTGAGGTCCAGCTGTAGAAAAGCAGCCCATGTCTGCCAAAAGGCCGCTGAGACGGAGTCTGGAGGCCTTCCTTGCTTTGTTCCCTTTGCCTGCCGTAAAAGATTTGGTCAGTTCCTTCACCTCTGTGTCTGCTTTTATTTTATTTCCTGTTCATTTAACCCGTAAGCGCGCTAGGGCAAGGGGCGATCTCTTTCTCTCCCCGTGCAGTAGAGGCGATGCAACTGCTAGGGATTCCTGATTACTGGGAAGGTCTTTCTGGTATCATGCTTTGCCCTAGCTGCGCAGAACACATCACTTCTTAGGTGGTTCTTCTCTTCACGCGCCTGCACGGAGATATGGAGGAAAAGCAACAAGCAGGCCGTCTGAACAGCAAGCAACTAGAACCAAGGGTTTGGAGGAACAGGCCTTCCAAACAGGGGTGTAAACACCAGCCAACATCTTTCTAGGAGCAGCTCAAGGAAGCGTGATCAGCATCCCTTCCCTCATCCCGCACATGCGGCAGAAGCTTGCGAACTGCTGCATTCACTGGGGTATTGTGCAGGGATGCAGCTGCGTCTGGCAGGTAGCAGAGACAGGGAAGCCAGCTTTCATCTCTGGCGCATGCTTTAGCTTTGCAGGTGTACCGGCAGGCGTTTGCTTGTGAAGTGCCACGGGACACAGGCAGTGTGGGTGCCTAGCCCTGCTGTCTGTGACAAATCCAGGCCAAAGGAAGGGCATGTAACCAAACACCCCAACTTGCAACTGGGCACCTGCTCTCTCAGCATCTTGAGGGAAGCCAGTCCTCAACTCACTAAGCATGGGTCACTTCTGGGAGGGAAGTGATGACTGGTTGCTCCCCCAGAGCCAGTCGCATTGCACTGGAGGAGCGGGGCGCGAGGCTGCAGCGCGGGTGCTGCGGGAGCGGGCGACGCCGAGGCAGCAGCGCAGCAGGGGAGCGCGGGCGGCGCCCGGGGCGGGCGAGCACAGCGGTGACGCAGCCAGGCCCGGGGCGAGCTGCGCGCTGCGGGGCGGCTCTGGGCGGCGGGAGGCGCGGGGCCGGCAGCCCGCGGCAGCGCTGGGCCCTTTGGCGGGAAGTGCTGAGGCGCCTCGCGGGGCCGAGCCCAGCCCGCGGCACGGAGCGGGGGTGGTGCGGAGCGGCCAGGTGTCCGTGGTGCCCCGGCAGCGCCGAGCCGTCGCCTGGCTGAGGTGCCGCCCTGGTTTCCTCGCAGCCCCCGGTCGCCGTCGCGGTGCCGCAGGGGCAGGAGATGCTGCGGCAGCTGCGAGGGCCGGGAGCGCCGGGCTGCCCGCGGGCACGGCCGCAGGGGTAGCGGGGCCTGGTGAGCGGCGAGGCCACTCTGTGGCGCAGAAGGGCAGCGGAGCCCGAGGGACAGCGCCGGGGCTGGGCAGAGAAACGCGGAAGCCCCTGCGAGCACGGAAAGCGCCGCCGCCGCCGAGGGAACCGTTAGAGCAGCGCAGCGGGGGCGGCGAAGGGCTGGGGCGGGGCCGCCTCTGCGCGGGGGCGGCGGAGCGGGGAGGCGGTTTGGGCGGGAAACACGGAGCTGCCGCGGTGAGGGGAGGGCGGCGAGGTGTGTGAGGGAGACACGAGGATACCTCAGCGCGGTGTCTGTCACGGCCCAGCTGCGCGTGCCCAGAGTGGCGGCCTCTGACCCAAGCTTCAGCACCGCCCTTGGGCATGCTGCAGCCCAAGCTCTGCGGTGCAGGTGCCGGGACAGCTGCTCTCCCCAAGATGGGCGAGTCGAGTCAGCAGCAGCAGCTTCTGGTGAGCTTTGCCAGGGGGTGGGGGGTCGGTGGCTGGGGCCGTTGCTCTTGGCTGCCCTGGCTTCCCTTACTCCCCTGCAAAGTCATGCTTGCGAGCAATATCATCCCTTTTTTGCTCTTCTTACTGCATGCCCCTTGTTCCACGTCATGTTTTGTCTTGCCCTTTCTTGCCCAGGTTCACAACACCAGAAATTCTGCATCCAAGCCTCAAGTTTCCTGCTCACCCTGCAGTGGCAGGCACCAGGTGCCGGTAAGGTGGGAAAGAAGGGGCTGCCCAGTCGAAGCTTTCCCTGGCCCTTTGCCTAGGCAACATGCTGACCTGAATGTAATAGTTGCGGTCTCTTTCTCCCTTGCTTTCTTCTCAACGCGTGTGCAGTTTCTCTGCAAACCTCGGTGTCTGCTTTTATTTTACTCCCTTTGGATTTAACTTGTTAGTGCTCTAGAGCAAGGGGCAATCTCTTCATCTCTCCCTGCAGCAGAGGATACACAACTGCTAAGGATTCCTCATTACAAAATTGGTGAAGCCCCACATTTCCTTTGGCATGCCCTGTGCAGCCCCATTCCACATGGGGCTCTGCGCTTTCTAGCTTGCCTAAACCTAACCCTAACCCTAACCCTAACCCTAACCCTAACCCTAAGCCTAACCCTAACCCTAGCCCTAACCAGCAGGTCAGCAGGGACCCGAAGCAGAGCCCCCCAGCCCCATTGCTGGCTGGAACCAAAAAGTGGCCCTGGCAGCAGGCTTGGGGCAGCCCCACATTTCCTTAGGCATGCCCTGTGCAGCCCCACTCCACATGGGGCTCTGCGCTTTCTACCTAAGCTAACCCTAACCCTAACCCTAACCCTAACCCTAGCCCTAAGCAGCAGGTCAGCAGGGCCCCGATCCAGAACGCCCCAGCCCCATTGCTGGCCGGAACCAAGAAGTTGGCCTGGCAGCAGGCTTGGGGCAGCCCCACATTTCCTTTGGCATGTCCTGTGCAGCCCCACTGCACATGGGGCTCTGCGCTTTCTACCTAAGCTAACCATAACCCTAACCCTAACTCTAGGCCTAACCCGAAGGTCAGCTGGGCCCCGAAGCAGAGCCCTCCAGCCCCATTGCTGGCCCGAACCAAGAAGTTGGCCTGGCAGCAGGCTTGGGGCAGCCCCACATTTCCTTTGGCATGCCCTGTGCAGCCCCACTCCACATGGGGCTCTGCGCTTTCTACCTAAGCTAACCCTAACCCTAACCCTAACCCTAACCCTAGCCCCAACCCGAAGGTCAGCTGGGCCCCGATCCAGAACCCCGCAGCCCCATTGCTGGCCGGAACCAACAAGTTGGCCTGGCAGCAGGCTTGGGGCAGCCCCACATTTCCTTAGGCATGCCCTGTGCAGCCCCACTCCACATGGGGCTCTGCGCTTTCTACCTAAGCTAACCCTAACCCTAACCCTAACCCTAGGCCTAACCCGAAGTTCAGCTGGGCCCCGAAGCAGAAACCCCCAGCCCCATTGCTGGCCGGAACCAGAAAGTTGGCCTGGCAGCAGGCTTGGGGCAGCCCCACATTTCCTTTGGCATGCCCTGTGCAGCCCCACTCCACATGGGGCTCTGCGCTTTCTACCTAAGCTAACCCTAACCCTAACCCTAACCCTAACCCTAACCCTAACCCTAGCCCTAACCAGCAGGTCAGCTGGGCCCCGATCCAGAACCCCCCAGCCCCATTGCTGGCCCGAACCAAAAAGTGTCACTGGCAGCAGGCTTGGGGCAGCCCCACATTTCCTTTGGCATGCCCTGTGCAGCCCCACTCCACATGGGGCTCTGCGCTTTCTACCTAAGCTAAACCCAACCCTCACCCTAACCCTAACCCTAGCCCTAACCAGCAGGTCAGCAGGGCCCCGAAGCAGAACCCCCCAGCCCCATTGCTGGCCCGCACCAAGGAGTGGGCCTGGCAGCAGGCTTGGGGCAGCCCCACATTTCCTTTGGCATGCCCTGTGCAGCCCCACTCCACATGGGGCTCTGCACTTTCTACCTAAGCCTAACCCTAACCCTAACCCTAACCCTAAGCCTAGCCCTAACCAGCAGGTCAGCAGGGCCCCGAAGCAGAGCCCCCCAGCCCCATTGCTGGCCCGAAGCAAAAAGTTGGCCTGGCAGCAGGCTTGGGGCAGCCCCACATTTCCTTTGGCATGCCCTGTGCAGCCCCACTCCACATGGGGCTCTGCGCTTTCTACCTAAGCTAACCCTAACCCTAACCCTAACCCTAGCCCTAACCAGCAGCTCAGCAGGGCCTCGAAGCAGAGCCCCCCAGCCCCATTGCTGGCCGGAACCAACAAGTTGGCGTGGCAGCAGGCTTGGGGCAGCCCCACATGTCCTTTGGCATGCCCTGTGCAGCCCCACTCCACTTGGGGCTCTGCGCTCTCTACCTAAGCTAACCCTAACCCTAAGCCTAACCCTAACCCTAGCCCTAACCAGCAGGTCAGGAGGGCAGCGAAGCAGAGCCCCCCAGCCCCATTGCTGGCCGGAACCAAGAAGTTGGCCTGGCAGCAGGCTTGGGGCAGCCCCACATTTCCTTTGGCATGCCCTGTGCAGCCCCACTCCACATGGGGCTCTGCGCTTTCTACCTAAGCTAACCCTAACCCTAACCCTAACCCTAACCCTAACCAGCAGGTCAGCTGGACCCGAAGCAGAGCCCCCCAGCCCCATTGCTGGCCGGAACCAAACTGTTGGCCTGGCAGCAGGCTTGGGGCAGCCCCACATTTCCTTTGGCATGTCCTGTGCAGCCCCACTGCACATGGGGCTCTGCGCTTTCTACCTAAGCTAACCATAACCCTAACCCTAACTCTAGGCCTAACCCGAAGGTCAGCTGGGCGCCGAAGCAGAGCCCTCCAGCCCCATTGCTGGCCCGAACCAAGAAGTTGGCCTGGCGGCAGGCTTGGGGCAGCCCCACATTTCCTTTGGCATGTCCTGTGCAGCCCCACTCCACATGGGGCTCTGCGCTTTCTCCCTAAGCTAACCGTAACCCTAACCCTAAGCCTAACCCTAACCCTAGCCCTAACCAGCAGGTCAGCAGGGCCCCGATGCAGAACCCCCCAGCCCCATTGGTGGCCGGAACCAAGAAGTTGGCCTGGCAGCAGGCTTGGGGCAGCCCCACATTTCCTTTGGCATGCCCTGTGCAGCCCCAGTCCACATGGGGCTCTGCGCTTTCTACCTAAGCTAACCCTAACCCTAACCCTAAGCCTAACCCTAACCCTAGCCCTAACCAGCAGGTCAGCAGGGCCCCGATGCAGAACCCCCCAGCCCCATTGGTGGCCGGAACCAAGAAGTTGGCCTGGCAGCAGGCTTGGGGCAGCCCCACATTTCCTTTGGCATGCCCTGTGCAGCCCCACTCCACATGGGGCTCTGCGCTTTCTACCTAAGCTAACCCTAACCCTAAGCCTAAGCCTAACCCT
Source organism: Dromaius novaehollandiae (assembly GCF_036370855.1). Lineage (NCBI taxonomy): Eukaryota > Metazoa > Chordata > Aves > Casuariiformes > Dromaiidae > Dromaius > Dromaius novaehollandiae. The sequence goes on from NC_088103.1 coordinate 25,901,704, forward strand.
AGCCCTAACCAGCAGGTCATCAGGGCCCGGATCCAGACAGCCCCAGCCCCATTGCTGGCCGGAACCAAGAAGTTGGCCTGGCAGCAGGCTTGGGGCAGCCCCACATTTCCTTTGGCATGCCCTGTGCAGCCCCACTCCACATGGGGCTCTGCGCTTTCTACCTAAGCTAAACCTAATCCTAAGCCTAACCCTAACCCTAGCCCTAGCCCTAACCCGAAGGTCAGCAGGGCCCCGATCCAGAACCCCCCAGCCCCATTGCTGGCCCGAAGCAAAAAGTTGGCGTGGCAGCAGGCTTGGGGCAGCCCCACATTTCCTTTGGCATGCCCTGTGCAGCCCCACTCCAAATGGGGCTCTGCGCTTTCTACCTAAGCTAACCCTAACCCTAAGCCTAACCCTAACCCTAGCCCTAACCCTATCCAGCAGGTCAGCAGGGCCCCGATCCAGAGCCCCCCAGCCCCATTGGTGGCCGGAACCAAGAAGTTGGCCTGGCAGCAGGCTTGGGGCAGCCCCACATTTCCTTTGGCATGCCCTGTGCAGCCCCACTCCACATGGGGCTCTGCGCTTTCTACCTAAGCTAACCCTAACCCTAACCCTAACCCTAACCCTAGCCCTAACCAGCAGGTCAGCAGGGCCCCGAAGCAGAACCCCCCAGCCCCATTGCTGGCCGGAACCAAGAAGTTGGCCTGGCAGCAGGCTTGGGGCAGCCCCACATTTCCTTAGGCATGCCCTGTGCAGCCCCACTCCACATGGGGCTCTGCGCTATCTACCTAAGTTAACCCTAACCCTAACCCTAACCCTAACCCTAACCCTAACCAGCAGGTCAGCTGGGCCCCGAAGCAGAACCCCCCAGCCCCATTGGTGGCCGGAACCAAATAGTTGGCCTGGCAGCAGGCTTGGGGCAGCCCCACATTTCCTTAGGCATGCCCTGTGCAGCCCCACTCCACATGGGGCTCTGCGCTTTCTACCTAAGCTAACCCTAACCCTAACCATAACCCTAACCCTAGCCCTAACCAGCAGGTCAGCAGGGCCCCGAAGCAGAACCCCCCAGCCCCATTGCTGGCCGGAACCAAGAAGTTGGCCTGGCAGCAGGCTTGGGGCAGCCCCACATTTCCTTTGGCATGCCCTGTGCAGCCCCACTCCACATGGGGCTCTGCGCTTTCTACCTAAGCTAACCCTAACCCTAAGCCTAACCCTAACCCTAGCCCTAACCAGCAGGTCAGTAGGGCCCCGATCCAGACCGCCCCAGCCCCATTGCTGGCGGGAACCAATAAGTTGGCCTGGCAGCAGGCTTGGGGCAGCCCCACATTTCCTTTGGCATGCCCTGTGCAGCCCCACTCCACATGGGGCTCTGCGCTTTCTACCTAAACTAAACCTAATCCTAAGCCTAAGCCTAACCCTAGCCCTAGCCCTAACCCGAAGGTCAGCAGGGCCCCGATCCAGAACCCCCCAGCCCCATTGCTGGCCCGAAGCAAAAAGTTGGCGTGGCAGCAGGCTTGGGGCAGCCCCACATTTCCTTTGGCATGCCCTGTGCAGCCCCACTCCACATGGGGCTCTGCGCTTTCTACCTAAGCTAACCCTAACCCTAAGCCTAACCCTAACCCTAGCCCTAACCCGAAGGTCAGCAGGGCCCCGAAGCAGAGCCCCCCAGCCCCATTGCTGGCCCGAACCAAAATGTTGGCCCTGGCAGCAGGCTTGGGGCAGCCCCACATTTCCTTTGGCATGCCCTGTGCAGCCCCACTCCACATGGGGCTCTGCGCTTTCTACCTAAGCTAACCCTAACCCTAACCCTAACCCTAACCCTAGCCCTAACCCGAAGGTCAGCTGGGCCCCGAAGCAGAACCCCCCAGCCCCATTGCTGGCTGGAACCAAGAAGTTGGCGTGGCAGCAGGCTTGGGGCAGCCCCACATTTCCTTTGGCATGCCCTGTGCAGCCCCACTCCACATGGGGCTCTGCGCTTTCTACCTAAGCTAACCCTAACCCTAACCCTAACCCTAACCCGAAGTTCAGCAGGGCCGCGAACCAGAACCCCCCAGCCCCATTGCTGGCTGGAAGCAAAAAGTTTGCCTGGCAGCAGGCTTGGGGCAGCCCCACATTTCCTTTGGCATGCCCTGTGCAGCCCCACTCCACATGGGGCTCTGCGCTTTCTACCTAAGCTAACCCTAACCCTAACCCTAACCCTAGCCCTAACCCAGTGTTCAGCTGGGCCCCGAAGCAGAGCCCCCCAGCCCCATTGCTGGCCGGAACCAAGAAGTTGGCCTGGCAGCAGGCTTGGGGCAGCCCCACATTTCCTTTGGCATGCCCTGTGCAGCCCCACTCCACATGGGGCTCTGCGCTTTCTACCTAAGCTAACCCTAACCCTAACCCTAACCCTAACCCTAGCCCTAACCAGCAGGTCAGCAGGGCCCCGAAGCAGAACCCCCCAGCCCCATTGCTGGCCGGAACCAAAAAGTTGGCCTGGCAGCAGGCTTGGGGCAGCCCCACATTTCCTTTGGCATGCCCTGTGCAGCCCCACTCCACATGGGGCTCTGCGCTTTCTTCGTATGCTAAACCTAACCCTAACCCTAACCCTAACCCTAACCAGCAGCTCAGCAGGGCCTCGAAGCAGAGCCCCCCAGCCCGATTGCTGGCCTGAAGCAATAAGTTGGCCTGGCAGCAGGCTAGGGGCAGCCCCACATTTCCTTTGGCATGCCCTGTGCAGCCCCAGTCCACATGGGGCTCTGCGCTTTCTACCTAAGCTAACCCTAACCCTAACCCTAACCCTAGCCCTAACCAGCAGGTCAGCTGGGCCCTGATCCAGAGCCCCCCAGCCCCATTGCTGGCCGGAACCAAGAAGTTGGCCTGGCAGCAGGCTTGGGGCAGCCCCACATTTCCTTTGGCATGCCCTGTGCAGCCCCTCTCCACATGGGGCTCTGCGCTTTCTACCTAAGCTAACCCTAACCCTAACCCTAGCCCTAACCAGCAGGTCAGCAGGGCCCCGAAGCAGAGACCCCAGCCCCATTGCTGGCCCGCAGCAAACAGTTGGCCTGGCAGCAGGCTTGGGGCAGCCCCACATTTCCTTTGGCATGCCCTGTGCAGCCCCAGTCCACATGGGGCTCTGCGCTTTCTACCTAAGCTAACCCTAACCCTAACCCTAACCCTAACCCTAACCAGCAGGTCAGCAGGGCCCCGATCCAGAACCCCCCAGCCCCATTGCTGGCCCGAACCAAAAAGTTGGCATGGCAGCAGGCTTGGGGCAGCCCCACATTTCCTTTGGCATGCCCTGTGCAGCCCCACTCCACATGGGGCTCTGCGCTTTCTACCTAAGCTAATCCTAACCCTAACCCTAACCCTAACCCTAGGCCTAACCAGCAGGTCAGCAGGGCCCCGAAGCAGAACCCCCCAGCCCCATTGCTGGCCGGAACCAAGAAGTTGGCCTGGCAGCAGGCTTGGGGCAGCCCCACATTTCCTTTGGCATGCCCTGTGCAGCCCCAGTCCACATGGGGCTCTGCGCTTTCTACCTAAGCTAACCCTAACCCGAAGCCTAACCCTAACCCTAGCCCTAACCAGCAGGTCAGCTGGGCCCCGAAGCAGAGCCCCCCAGCCCCATTGGTGGCCGGAACCAAGAAGTTGGCCTGGCAGCAGGCTTGGGGCAGCCCCACATTTCCTTTGGCATGCCCTGTGCAGCCCCACTCCACATGGGGCTCTGCGCTTTCTACCTAAGCTAAACCTAATCCTAAGCCTAACCCTAACCCTAGCCCTAGCCCTAACCCGAAGGTCAGCAGGGCCCCGAAGCAGAACCCCCCAGCCCCATTGCTGGCCCGAAGCAAAAAGTTGGCGTGGCAGCAGGCTTGGGGCAGCCCCACATTTCCTTTGGCATGCCCTGTGCAGCCCCACTCCACATGGGGCTCTGCGCTTTCTACCTAAGCTAACCCTAACCCTAACCCTAGCCCTAACCAGCAGGTCAGCAGGGCCCCGAAGCAGAGACCCCAGCCCCATTGCTGGCCCGCAGCAAACAGTTGGCCTGGCAGCAGGCTTGGGGCAGCCCCACATTTCCTTTGGCATGCCCTGTGCAGCCCCAGTCCACATGGGGCTCTGCGCTTTCTACCTAAGCTAACCCTAACCCTAACCCTAACCCTAACCCTAACCAGCAGGTCAGCAGGGCCCCGATCCAGAACCCCCCAGCCCCATTGCTGGCCCGAACCAAAAAGTTGGCATGGCAGCAGGCTTGGGGCAGCCCCACATTTCCTTTGGCATGCCCTGTGCAGCCCCACTCCACATGGGGCTCTGCGCTTTCTACCTAAGCTAATCCTAACCCTAACCCTAACCCTAACCCTAGGCCTAACCAGCAGGTCAGCAGGGCCCCGAAGCAGAGCCCCCCAGCCCCATTGCTGGCCGGAACCAAGAAGTTGGCCTGGCAGCAGGCTTGGGGCAGCCCCACATTTCCTTTGGCATGCCCTGTGCAGCCCCAGTCCACATGGGGCTCTGCGCTTTCTACCTAAGCTAACCCTAACCCGAAGCCTAACCCTAACCCTAGCCCTAACCAGCAGGTCAGCTGGGCCCCGAAGCAGAGCCCCCCAGCCCCATTGGTGGCCGGAACCAAGAAGTTGGCCTGGCAGCAGGCTTGGGGCAGCCCCACATTTCCTTTGGCATGCCCTGTGCAGCCCCACTCCACATGGGGCTCTGCGCTTTCTACCTAAGCTAAACCTAATCCTAAGCCTAACCCTAACCCTAGCCCTAGCCCTAACCCGAAGGTCAGCAGGGCCCCGAAGCAGAACCCCCCAGCCCCATTGCTGGCCCGAAGCAAAAAGTTGGCGTGGCAGCAGGCTTGGGGCAGCCCCACATTTCCTTTGGCATGCCCTGTGCAGCCCCACTCCACATGGGGCTCTGCGCTTTCTACCTAAGCTAACCCTAACCCTAAGCCTAACCCTAACCCTAGCCCTAACCCGAAGGTCAGCAGGGCCCCGAAGCAGAGCCCCCCAGCCCCATTGCTGGCCCGAACCAAAAAGTTGGACTGGCAGGAGGCTTGGGGCAGCCCCACATTTCCTTTGGCATGCCCTGTGCAGCCCCACTCCACATGGGGCTCTGCGCTTTCTACCTAAGCTAACCCTAACCCTAAGCCTAACCCTAACCCTAGCCCTAACCCGAAGGTCAGCTGGGCCCCGAAGCAGAACCCCCCAGCCCCATTGCTGGCCGGAACCAAAAAGTTGGCCTGGCAGCAGGCTTGGGGCAGCCCCACATTTCCTTTGGCATGCCCTGTGCAGCCCCACTCCACATGGGGCTCTGCACTTTCTACCTAAGCTAACCCTAACCCTAACCCTAACCCTAACCCTAGCCCTAACCCGAAGGTCAGCTGGGCCGCGAACCAGAGCCCCCCAGCCCCATTGCTGGCTGGAACCAAGAAGTTGGCCTGGCAGCAGGCTTGGGGCAGCCCCACATTTCCTTTGGCATGCCCTGTGCAGCCCCACTCCACATGGGGCTCTGCGCTTTCTACCTAAGCTAACCCTAAGCCTAACCCTAACCCTAGCCCTATTCAGCAGGTCAGCAGGGCCCCGAAGCAGAGCCCCCCAGCCCCATTGCTGGCCGGAACCAAGAAGTTGGCCTGGCAGCAGGCTTGGGGCAGCCCCACATTTCCTTTGGCATGCCCTGTGCAGCCCCACTCCACATGGGGCTCTGCGCTTTCTACCTAAGCTAACCCTAACCCTAACCCTAACCCTAACCCTAGCCCTAACCAGCAGCTCAGCAGGGCCTCGAAGCAGAGCCCCCCAGCCCCATTGCTGGCCTGAAGCAATAAGTTGGCCTGGCAGCAGGCTAGGGGCAGCCCCACATTTCCTTTGGCATGCCCTGTGCAGCCCCAGTCCACATGGGGCTCTGCGCTTTCTACCTAAGTTAACCCTAACCCTAACCCTAACCCTAACCCTAGCCCTAACCAGCAGGTCAGCTGGGCCCTGATCCAGAGCCCCCCAGCCCCATTGCTGGCCGGAACCAAGAAGTTGGCCTGGCAGCAGGCTTGGGGCAGCCCCACATTTCCTTTGGCATGCCCTGTGCAGCCCCACTCCACATGGGGCTCTGCGCTTTCTACCTAAGTTAACCCTAACCCTAACCCTAACCCTAGCCCTAACCCGGTGTTCAGCTGGGACGCGAACCAGAACCCCCAGCCCCATTGCTGGCCCGAAGCAAAAAGTTGGCTTGGCGGCAGGCTTGGGGCAGCCCCACATTTCCTTAGGCATGCCCTGTGCAGCCCCACTCCACATGGGGCTCTGCGCTCTCTACCTAAGCTAACCCTAACCCTAAGCCTAACCCTAACCCTAGCCCTAACCAGCAGGTCAGGAGGGCAGCGAAGCAGAACCCCCCAGCCCCATTGCTGGCCGGAACCAAGAAGTTGGCCTGGCAGCAGGCTTGGGGCAGCCCCACATTTCCTTTGGCATGCCCTGTGCAGCCCCACTCCACATGGGGCTCTGCGCTTTCTACCTAAGCTAACCCTAACCCTAACCCTAACCCTAACCCTATCCAGCAGGTCAGCAGGGCCCCGATCCAGAAAGCCCCCAGCCCCATTGCTGGCCGGAACCTAGAAGTTGGCGTGGCAGCAGGCTTGGGGCAGCCCCACATTTCCTTTGGCATGCCCTGTGCAGCCCCACTCCACATGGGGCTCTGCGCTTTCTACCTAAGCTAACCCTAACCCTAACCCTAACCCTAACCCTAGCCCTAACCAGCAGGTCAGCAGGGCCCCGATCCAGAACCCCCCAGCCCCATTGCTGGCCCGAAGCAAAAAGTTGGCGTGGCAGCAGGCTTGGGGCAGCCCCACATTTCCTTTGGCATGCCCTGTGCAGCCCCACTCCACATGGGGCTCTGCGCTTTCTACCTAAGCTAACCCTAACCCTAACCCTAACCCTAACCCTAGCCCTAACCAGCAGGTCAGCAGGGCCCCGATCCAGAACCCCCCAGCCCCATTGCTGGCCCGAAGCAAAAAGTTGGCGTGGCAGCAGGCTTGGGGCAGCCCCACATTTCCTTTGGCATGCCCTGTGCAGCCCCACTCCACATGGGGCTCTGCGCTTTCTACCTAAGCTAATCCTAACCCTAAGCCTAACCCTAACCCTAGCCCTAACCAGCAGGTCAGCTGGGCCCCGAAGCAGAGCCCCCCAGCCCCATTGCTGGCCGGAACCAAGAAGTTGGCCTGGCAGCAGGCTTGGGGCAGCCCCACATTTCCTTTGGCATGCCCTGTGCAGCCCCACTCCACATGGGGCTCTGCGCTTTCTACCTAAGCTAACCCTAACCCTAACCCTAACCCTAACCCCAAGTTCAGCAGGGCCGCGAACCAGAACCCCCCAGCCCCATTGCTGGCTGGAACCAAAAAGTTGGCGTGGCAGCAGGCTTGGGGCAGCCCCACATTTCCTTTGGCATGCCCTGTGCAGCCCCACTCCACATGGGGCTCTGCGCTTTCTACCTAAGCTAACCCTAACCCTAACCCTAACCCTAGCCCTAACCAGCAGCTCAGCAGGGCCTCGAAGCAGAGCCCCCCAGCCCCATTGCTGGCCGGAACCAACAAGTTGGCGTGGCAGCAGGCTTGGGGCAGCCCCACATGTCCTTTGGCATGCCCTGTGCAGCCCCACTCCACATGGGGCTCTGCGCTCTCTACCTAAGCTAACCCTAACCCTAAGCCTAACCCTAACCCTAGCCCTAACCAGCAGGTCAGGAGGGCAGCGAAGCAGAGCCCCCCAGCCCCATTGCTGGCCGGAACCAAGAAGTTGGCCTGGCAGCAGGCTTGGGGCAGCCCCACATTTCCTTTGGCATGCCCTGTGCAGCCCCTCTCCACATGGGGCTCTGCGCTTTCTACCTAAGCTAACCCTAACCCTAACCCTAGCCCTAACCAGCAGGTCAGCAGGGCCCCGAAGCAGAGACCCCAGCCCCATTGCTGGCCCGCAGCATATAGTTGGCCTGGCAGCAGGCTTGGGGCAGCCCCACATTTCCTTTGGCATGCCCTGTGCAGCCCCACTCCACATGGGGCTCTGCGCTTTCTACCTAAGCTAACCCTAACCCTAACCCTAACCCTAACCCTATCCAGCAGGTCAGCAGGGCCCCGATCCAGAAAGCCCCCAGCCCCATTGCTGGCCGGAACCTAGAAGTTGGCCTGGCAGCAGGCTTGGGGCAGCCCCACATTTCCTTTGGCATGCCCTGTGCAGCCCCACTCCACATGGGGCTCTGCGCTTTCTACCTAAGCTAACCCTAACCCGAAGCCTAACCCTAACCCTAGCCCTAACCAGCAGGTCAGCTGGGCCCCGAAGCAGAGACCCCAGCCCCATTGCTGGCCCGCAGCAAATAGTTGGCCTGGCAGCAGGCTTGGGGCAGCCCCACATTTCCTTTGGCATGCCCTGTGCAGCCCCACTCCACATGGGGCTCTGCGCTTTCTACCTAAGCTAAACCTAATCCTAAGCCTAACCCTAACCCTAGCCCTAGCCCTAACCCGAAGGTCAGCAGGGCCCCGATCCAGAACCCCCCAGCCCCATTGCTGGCCCGAAGCAAAAAGTTGGCGTGGCAGCAGGCTTGGGGCAGCCCCACATTTCCTTTGGCATGCCCTGTGCAGCCCCACTCCACATGGGGCTCTGCGCTTTCTACCTAAGCTAACCCTAACCCTAACCCTAACCCTAACCCTAGCCCTAACCCGAAGGTCAGCAGGGCCCCGAAGCAGAGCCCCCCAGCCCCATTGCTGGCCTGAACCAAAATGTTGGCCCTGGCAGGAGGCTTGGGGCAGCCCCACATTTCCTTTGGCATGCCCTGTGCAGCCCCACTCCACATGGGGCTCTGCGCTTTCTACCTAAGCTAAGCCTAACCCTAACCCTAACCCTAACCCTAGCCCTAACCCGAAGGTCAGCTGGGCCCCGAAGCAGAGCCCCCCAGCCCCATTGCTGGCTGGAACCAAGAAGTTGGCCTGGCAGCAGGCTTGGGGCAGCCCCACATTTCCTTTGGCATGCCCTGTGCAGCCCCACTCCACATGGGGCTCTGCGCTTTCTACCTAAGCTAACCCTAACCCTAACCCTAACCCTAACCCTAGCCCTAACCCGAAGGTCAGCAGGGCCCCGAAGCAGAGCCCCCCAGCCCCATTGCTGGCCCGAACCAAGAAGTTGGCCTGGCAGCAGGCTTGGGGCAGCCCCACATTTCCTTTGGCATGCCCTGTGCAGCCCCACTCCACATGGGGCTCTGCGCTTTCTACCTAAGCTAACCCTAACCCTAACCCTAACCCTAACCCTAGCCCTAACCAGCAGCTCAGCAGGGCCTCGAAGCAGAGCCCCCCAGCCCCATTGCTGGCCTGAAGCAATAAGTTGGCGTGGCAGCAGGCTTGGGGCAGCCCCACATTTCCTTTGGCATGCCCTGTGCAGCCCCACTCCACATGGGGCTCTGCGCTTTCTACCTAAGCTAACCCTAACCCTAAGCCTAACCCTAACCCTAGCCCTAACCAGCAGGTCAGCAGGGCCCCGAAGCAGAGCCCCCCAGCCCCATTGCTGGCCGGAACCAAGAAGTTGGCCTGGCAGCAGGCTTGGGGCAGCCCCACATTTCCTTTGGCATGCCCTGTGCAGCCCCACTCCACATGGGGCTCTGCGCTTTCTACCTAAGCTAACCCTAACCCTAACCCTAACCCTAGCCCTATTCAGCAGGTCAGCAGGGCCCCGAAGCAGAGCCCCCCAGCCCCATTGCTGGCCGGAACCAAGAAGTTGGCCTGGCAGCAGGCTTGGGGCAGCCCCACATTTCCTTTGGCATGCCCTGTGCAGCCCCACTCCACATGGGGCTCTGCGCTTTCTACCTAAGCTAACCCTAACCCTAACCCTAACCCTAACCCTAGCCCTAACCAGCAGCTCAGCAGGGCCTCGAAGCAGAGCCCCCCAGCCCCATTGCTGGCCTGAAGCAATAAGTTGGCCTGGCAGCAGGCTAGGGGCAGCCCCACATTTCCTTTGGCATGCCCTGTGCAGCCCCAGTCCACATGGGGCTCTGCGCTTTCTACCTAAGTTAACCCTAACCCTAACCCTAACCCTAACCCTAGCCCTAACCAGCAGGTCAGCTGGGCCCTGATCCAGAGCCCCCCAGCCCCATTGCTGGCCGGAACCAAGAAGTTGGCCTGGCAGCAGGCTTGGGGCAGCCCCACATTTCCTTTGGCATGCCCTGTGCAGCCCCACTCCACATGGGGCTCTGCGCTATCTACCTAAGCTAACCCTAACCCTAACCCTAACCCTAGCCCTAACCCGGTGTTCAGCTGGGACGCGAACCAGAACCCCCAGCCCCATTGCTGGCCCGAAGCAAAAAGTTGGCTTGGCGGCAGGCTTGGGGCAGCCCCACATTTCCTTAGGCATGCCCTGTGCAGCCCGACTCCACATGGGGCTCTGCGCTCTCTACCTAAGCTAACCCTAACCCTAAGCCTAACCCTAACCCTAGCCCTAACCAGCAGGTCAGGAGGGCAGCGAAGCAGAACCCCCCAGCCCCATTGCTGGCCGGAACCAAGAAGTTGGCCTGGCAGCAGGCTTGGGGCAGCCCCACATTTCCTTTGGCATGCCCTGTGCAGCCCCACTCCACATGGGGCTCTGCGCTTTCTACCTAAGCTAACCCTAACCCTAACCCTAGCCCTAACCAGCAGGTCAGCAGGGCCCCGAAGCAGAGACCCCAGCCCCATTGCTGGCCCGCAGCAAATAGTTGGCCTGGCAGCAGGCTTGGGGCAGCCCCACATTTCCTTTGGCATGCCCTGTGCAGCCCCACTCCACATGGGGCTCTGCGCTTTCTACCTAAGCTAACCCTAACCCTAACCCTAACCCTAACCCTAGCCCTAACCAGCAGGTCAGCAGGGCCCCGATCCAGAACCCCCCAGCCCCATTGCTGGCCCGAAGCAAAAAGTTGGCGTGGCAGCAGGCTTGGGGCAGCCCCACATTTCCTTTGGCATGCCCTGTGCAGCCCCACTCCACATGGGGCTCTGCGCTTTCTACCTAAGCTAATCCTAACCCTAACCCTAACCCTAACCCTAGGCCTAACCAGCAGGTCAGCTGGGCCCCGAAGCAGAGCCCCCCAGCCCCATTGCTGGCCGGAACCAAGAAGTTGGCCTGGCAGCAGGCTTGGGGCAGCCCCACATTTCCTTTGGCATGCCCTGTGCAGCCCCACTCCACATGGGGCTCTGCGCTTTCTACCTAAGCTAACCCTAACCCTAACCCTAACCCTAACCCCAAGTTCAGCAGGGCCGCGAACCAGAACCCCCCAGCCCCATTGCTGGCTGGAACCAAAAAGTTTGCCTGGCAGCAGGCTTGGGGCAGCCCCACATTTCCTTTGGCATGCCCTGTGCAGCCCCACTCCACATGGGGCTCTGCGCTTTCTACCTAAGCTAAGCCTAACCCTAACCCTAACCCTAGCCCTAACCAGCAGCTCAGCAGGGCCTCGAAGCAGAGCCCCCCAGCCCCATTGCTGGCCGGAACCAACAAGTTGGCGTGGCAGCAGGCTTGGGGCAGCCCCACATGTCCTTTGGCATGCCCTGTGCAGCCCCACTCCACATGGGGCTCTGCGCTCTCTACCTAAGCTAACCCTAACCCTAAGCCTAACCCTAACCCTAGCCCTAACCAGCAGGTCAGGAGGGCAGCGAAGCAGAGCCCCCCAGCCCCATTGCTGGCCGGAACCAAGAAGTTGGCCTGGCAGCAGGCTTGGGGCAGCCCCACATTTCCTTTGGCATGCCCTGTGCAGCCCCTCTCCACATGGGGCTCTGCGCTTTCTACCTAAGCTAACCCTAACCCTAACCCTAGCCCTAACCAGCAGGTCAGCAGGGCCCCGAAGCAGAGACCCCAGCCCCATTGCTGGCCCGCAGCATATAGTTGGCCTGGCAGCAGGCTTGGGGCAGCCCCACATTTCCTTTGGCATGCCCTGTGCAGCCCCACTCCACATGGGGCTCTGCGCTTTCTACCTAAGCTAACCCTAACCCGAAGCCTAACCCTAACCCTAGCCCTAACCAGCAGGTCAGCTGGGCCCCGAAGCAGAGACCCCAGCCCCATTGCTGGCCCGCAGCAAATAGTTGGCCTGGCAGCAGGCTTGGGGCAGCCCCACATTTCCTTTGGCATGCCCTGTGCAGCCCCACTCCACATGGGGCTCTGCGCTTTCTACCTAAGCTAAACCTAATCCTAAGCCTAACCCTAACCCTAGCCCTAGCCCTAACCCGAAGGTCAGCAGGGCCCCGATCCAGAACCCCCCAGCCCCATTGCTGGCCCGAAGCAAAAAGTTGGCGTGGCAGCAGGCTTGGGGCAGCCCCACATTTCCTTTGGCATGCCCTGTGCAGCCCCACTCCACATGGGGCTCTGCGCTTTCTACCTAAGCTAACCCTAACCCTAAGCCTAACCCTAACCCTAGCCCTAACCCGAAGGTCAGCAGGGCCCCGAAGCAGAGCCCCCCAGCCCCATTGCTGGCCTGAACCAAAATGTTGGCCCTGGCAGGAGGCTTGGGGCAGCCCCACATTTCCTTTGGCATGCCCTGTGCAGCCCCACTCCACATGGGGCTCTGCGCTTTCTACCTAAGCTAAGCCTAACCCTAACCCTAACCCTAACCCTAGCCCTAACCAGCAGGTCAGCTGGGCCCCGAAGCAGAGCCCCCCAGCCCCATTGCTGGCTGGAACCAAGAAGTTGGCCTGGCAGCAGGCTTGGGGCAGCCCCACATTTCCTTTGGCATGCCCTGTGCAGCCCCACTCCACATGGGGCTCTGCGCTTTCTACCTAAGCTAACCCTAACCCTAACCCTAACCCTAACCCTAGCCCTAACCCGAAGGTCAGCAGGGCCCCGAAGCAGAGCCCCCCAGCCCCATTGCTGGCCCGAACCAAGAAGTTGGCCTGGCAGCAGGCTTGGGGCAGCCCCACATTTCCTTTGGCATGCCCTGTGCAGCCCCACTCCACATGGGGCTCTGCGCTTTCTACCTAAGCTAACCCTAACCCTAAGCCTAACCCTAACCCTAGCCCTAACCAGCAGCTCAGCAGGGCCTCGAAGCAGAGCCCCCCAGCCCCATTGCTGGCCTGAAGCAATAAGTTGGCGTGGCAGCAGGCTTGGGGCAGCCCCACATTTCCTTTGGCATGCCCTGTGCAGCCCCACTCCACATGGGGCTCTGCGCTTTCTACCTAAGCTAACCCTAACCCTAACCATAACCCTAACCCTAGCCCTAACCCGAAGGTCAGCAGGGCCCCGAAGCAGAGCCCCCCAGCCCCATTGCTGGCCGGAACCAAGAAGTTGGCCTGGCAGCAGGCTTGGGGCAGCCCCACATTTCCTTTGGCATGCCCTGTGCAGCCCCAGTCCACATGGGGCTCTGCGCTTTCTACCTAAGCTAACCCTAACCCTAACCCTAACCCTAACCCTAGCCCTAACCAGCAGCTCAGCAGGGCCTCGAAGCAGAGCCCCCCAGCCCCATTGCTGGCCTGAAGCAATAAGTTGGCCTGGCAGCAGGCTAGGGGCAGCCCCACATTTCCTTTGGCATGCCCTGTGCAGCCCCACTCCACATGGGGCTCTGCGCTTTCTACCTAAGTTAACCCTAACCCTAACCCTAACCCTAACCCTAGCCCTAACCAGCAGGTCAGCAGGGCCCCGAAGCAGAGACCCCAGCCCCATTGCTGGCCGGAACCAAAAAGTTGGCGTGGCAGCAGGCTTGGGGCAGCCCCACATTTCCTTTGGCATGCCCTGTGCAGCCCCACTCCACATGGGGCTCTGCGCTTTCTACCTAAGCTAACCCTAACCCTAACCCTAACCCTAACCCTAGCCCTAAACAGCAGGTCAGCAGGGCCCCGATCCAGAACCCCCCAGCCCCATTGCTGGCCCGAAGCAAAAAGTTGGCCTGGCAGCAGGCTTGGGGCAGCCCCACATTTCCTTTGGCATGCCCTGTGCAGCCCCACTCCACATGGGGCTCTGCGCTTTCTACCTAAGCTAATCCTAACCCTAAGCCTAAGCCTAACCCTAGCCCTAACCAGCAGGTCAGCTGGGCCCCGAAGCAGAGCCCCCCAGCCCAATTGCTGGCCGGAACCAAGAAGTTGGCCTGGCAGCAGGCTTGGGGCAGCCCCACATTTCCTTTGGCATGCCCTGTGCAGCCCCACTCCACATGGGGCTCTGCGCTATCTACCTAAGCTAAAACTAACCCTAACCCTAACCCTAACCCTAGCCCTATCCCGAAGGTCAGCTGGGCCCCGAAGCAGAGCCCCCCAGCCCCATTGCTGGCTGGAACCAAAAAGTGGCCTTGACAGCAGGCTTGGGGCAGCCCCACATTTCCTTTGGCATGCCCTGTGCAGCCCCACTCCACATGGGGCTCTGCGCTTTCTACCTAAGCTAACCCTAACCCTAACCCTAACCCTAGCCCTAACCCGGTGTTCAGCTGGGCCGCGAAGCAGAACCCCCCAGCCCCATTGCTGGCCCGAAGCAAAAAGTTGGCTTGGCGGCAGGCTTGGGGCAGCCCCACATTTCCTTTGGCATGCCCTGTGCAGCCCCACTCCACATGGGGCTCTGCGCTTTCTACCTAAGCTAACCCTAACCCTAAGCCTAACCCTAACCCTAGCCCTAACCGGCAGGTCAGCTGGGCCCCGAAGCAGAGCCCCCCAGCCCCATTGCTGGCTGGAACCAAAATGTGGCCTTGACAGCAGGCTTGGGGCAGCCCCACATTTCCTTTGGCATGCCCTGTGCAGCCCCAGTCCACATGGGGCTCTGCGCTTTCTACCTAAGCTAACCCTAACCCTAACCCTAACCCTAGCCCTAACCCGGTGTTCAGCTGGGCCCCGAAGCAGAGCCCCCCAGCCCCATTGCTGGCGGGAACCAATAAGTTGGCCTGGCAGCAGGCTTGGGGCAGCCCCACATTTCCTTTGGCATGCCCTGTGCAGCCCCACTCCACATGGGGCTCTGCGCTTTCTACCTAAGCTAATCCTAACCCTAACCCTAACCCTAACCCTAGCCCTAACCCGGTGTTCAGCTGGGCCCCGAAGCAGAGCCCCCCAGCCCCATTGCTGGCCCGAACCAAGAAGTTGGCCTGGCAGCAGGCTTGGGGCAGCCCCACATTTCCTTTGGCATGCCCTGTGCAGCCCCACTCCACATGGGGCTCTGCGCTTTCTACCTAAGCTAACCCTTACCCTAAACCTAACCCTAACCCTAGCCCTAAGCAGCAGCTCAGCAGGGCCTCGAAGCAGAGCCCCCCAGCCCCATTGCTGGCCTGAAGCAATAAGTTGGCCTGGCAGCAGGCTTGGGGCAGCCCCACATTTCCTTTGGCATGCCCTGTGCAGCCCCACTCCACATGGGGCTCTGCGCTATCTACCTAAGCTGAACCTAACCCTACCCCTAACCCTAGCCCTAACCCGGTGTTAAGCTGCGCCGCGAACCAGAACCCCCAGCCCCATTGCTGGCCCGAAGCAAAAAGTTGGCTTGGCGGCAGGCTTGGGGCAGCCCCACATTTCCTTTGGCATGCCCTGTGCAGCCCCACTCCACATGGGGCTCTGCGCTCTCTACCTAAGCTAACCCTAGGCCTAACCCTAACCCTAACCCTAGCCCTAACCAGCAGGTCAGGAGGGCAGCGAAGCAGAGCCCCCCAGCCCCATTGCTGGCCGGAACCAAGAAGTTGGCCTGGCAGCAGGCTTGGGGCAGCCCCACATTTCCTTTGGCATGCCCTGTGCAGCCCCACTCCACATGGGGCTCTGCGCTTTCTACCTAAGCTAACCCTAACCCTAACCCTAACCCTAACCCTAGCCCTAACCGGCAGGTCAGCTGGGCCCCGAAGCAGAGCCCCCCAGCCCCATTGCTGGCTGGAACCAAAATGTGGCCTTGACAGCAGGCTTGGGGCAGCCCCACATTTCCTTTGGCATGCCCTGTGCAGCCCCACTCCACATGGGGCTCTGCGCTTTCTACCTAAGCTAACCCTAACCCTAACCCTAACCCTAGCCCTAACCCGGTGTTCAGCTGGGCCCCGAAGCAGAGCCCCCCAGCCCCATTGCTGGCGGGAACCAATAAGTTGGCCTGGCAGCAGGCTTGGGGCAGCCCCACATTTCCTTTGGCATGCCCTGTGCAGCCCCACTCCACATGGGGCTCTGCGCTTTCTACCTAAGCTAAACCTAACCCTAACCCTAACCCTAGCCCTTACCAGCAGGTCAGCTGGGCCCCGAAGCAGAACCCCCCAGCCCCATTGCTGGCTGGAACCAAAAAGTTGGCGTGGCAGCAGGCTTGGGGCAGCCCCACATTTCCTTTGGCATGCCCTGTGCAGCCCCACTCCACATGGGGCTCTGCGCTTTCTACCTAAGCTAACCCTAACCCTAACCCTAACCCTAACCCTAGCCCTAAACAGCAGGTCAGCAGGGCCCGATCCAGAACCCCCCAGCCCCATTGCTGGCCCGAAGCAAAAAGTTGGCGTGGCAGCAGGCTTGGGGCAGCCCCACATTTCCTTTGGCATGCCCTGTGCAGCCCCACTCCACATGGCGCTCTGCGCTTTCTACCTAAGCTAACCCTAACCCGAAGCCTAACCCTAACCCTAGCCCTAACCGGCAGGTCAGCTGGGCCCCGAAGCAGAGCCCCCGAGCCCCATTGCTGGCCGGAACCAAGAAGTTGGCCTGGCAGCAGGCTTGGGGCAGCCCCACATTTCCTTTGGCATGCCCTGTGCAGCCCCACTCCACATGGGGCTCTGCGCTTTCTACCTAAGCTAACCCTAACCCTAACCCTAACCCTAGCCCTATCCCGAAGGTCAGCTGGGCCCCGAAGCAGAGCCCCCCAGCCCCATTGCTGGCGGGAACCAATAAGTTGGCCTGGCAGCAGGCTTGGGGCAGCCCCACATTTCCTTTGGCATGCCCTGTGCAGCCCCAGTCCACATGGGGCTCTGCGCTTTCTACCTAAGCTAACCCTAACCCTAACCCTAACCCTAGCCCTAACCCGGTGTTCAGCTGGGCCCCGAAGCAGAGCCCCCCAGCCCCATTGCTGGCGGGAACCAATAAGTTGGCCTGGCAGCAGGCTTGGGGCAGCCCCACATTTCCTTTGGCATGCCCTGTGCAGCCCCACTGCACATGGGGCTCTGCGCTTTCTACCTAAGCTAACCCTAACCCTAACCCTAACCCTAGCCCTAACCCGGTGTTCAGCTGGGCCCCGAAGCAGAGCCCCCCAGCCCCATTGCTGGCGGGAACCAATAAGTTGGCCTGGCAGCAGGCTTGGGGCAGCCCCACATTTCCTTTGGCATGCCCTGTGCAGCCCCACTCCACATGGGGCTCTGCGCTTTCTACCTAAGCTAAACCTAACCCTAACCCTAACCCTAGCCCTTACCAGCAGGTCAGCTGGGCCCCGAAGCAGAACCCCCCAGCCCCATTGCTGGCTGGAACCAAAAAGTTGGCGTGGCAGCAGGCTTGGGGCAGCCCCACATTTCCTTTGGCATGCCCTGTGCAGCCCCACTCCACATGGGGCTCTGCGCTTTCTACCTAAGCTAACCCTAACCCTAACCCTAACCCTAACCCTAGCCCTAAACAGCAGGTCAGCAGGGCCCGATCCAGAACCCCCCAGCCCCATTGCTGGCCCGAAGCAAAAAGTTGGCGTGGCAGCAGGCTTGGGGCAGCCCCACATTTCCTTTGGCATGCCCTGTGCAGCCCCACTCCACATGGCGCTCTGCGCTTTCTACCTAAGCTAACCCTAACCCGAAGCCTAACCCTAACCCTAGCCCTAACCGGCAGGTCAGCTGGGCCCCGAAGCAGAGCCCCCGAGCCCCATTGCTGGCCGGAACCAAGAAGTTGGCCTGGCAGCAGGCTTGGGGCAGCCCCACATTTCCTTTGGCATGCCCTGTGCAGCCCCACTCCACATGGGGCTCTGCGCTTTCTACCTAAGCTAACCCTAACCCTAACCCTAACCCTAGCCCTATCCCGAAGGTCAGCTGGGCCCCGAAGCAGAGCCCCCCAGCCCCATTGCTGGCTGGAACCAAAATGTGGCCTTGACAGCAGGCTTGGGGCAGCCCCACATTTCCTTAGGCATGCCCTGTGCAGCCCCACTGCACATGGGGCTCTGCGCTTTCTACCTAAGCTAACCCTAACCCTAACCCTAACCCTAACCCTAGCCCTAAGCAGCAGGTCAGCAGGGCCCGATCCAGAACCCCCCAGCCCCATTGCTGGCCGGAACCAAAAAGTGGCCTTGGCAGCAGGCTTGGGGCAGCCCCACATTTCCTTTGGCATGCCCTGTGCAGCCCCACTCCACATGGGGCTCTGCGCTTTCTACCTAAGCTAATCCTAACCCTAAGCCTAACCCTAACCCTAGCCCTAACCAGCAGGTCAGCTGGGCCCCGAAGCAGAGCCCCCCAGCCCCATTGCTGGCCGGAACCAAGAAGTTGGCCTGGCAGCAGGCTTGGGGCAGCCCCACATTTCCTTTGGCATGCCCTGTGCAGCCCCACTCCACATGGGGCTCTGCGCTTTCTACCTAAGCTAAAACTAACCCTAAGCCTAACCCTAACCCTAGCCCTAACCAGCAGGTCAGCTGGGCCCCGAAGCAGAGCCCCCCAGCCCCATTGCTGGCCCGAACCAAAAAGTGGCCTTGACAGCAGGCTTGGGGCAGCCCCACATTTCCTTTGGCATGCCCTGTGCAGCCCCACTCCACATGGGGCTCTGCGCTTTCTACCTAAGCTAACCCTAACCCTAACCCTAGCCCTAACCCTAGCCCTAAGCTGAAGGTCAGCTGGGCCCCGAAGCAGAACCCCCCAGCCCCATTGCTGGCCGGAACCAAAAAGTGGCCTTGACAGCAGGCTTGGGGCAGCCCCACATTTCCTTAGGCATGCCCTGTGCAGCCCCACTCCACATGGGGCTCTGCACTTTCTACCTAAGCTAACCCTAACCCTAACCCTAACCCTAACCCTAACCCTAACCAGCAGGTCAGCAGGGCCCCGAAGCAGAACCCCCCAGCCCCATTGCTGGCCCGAACCAAAAAGTTGGCCTGGCAGCAGGCTTGGGGCAGCCCCACATTTCCTTTGGCATGCCCTGTGCAGCCCCACTCCACATGGGGCTCTGCGCTTTCTACCTAAGCTAATCCTAACCCTAACCCTAACCATAACCCTAACCCTAGCCCTAACCAGCAGGTCAGCAGGGCCCCGAAGCAGAGCCCCCCAGCCCCATTGCTGGCCCGAACCAAAAAGTTGGCCTGGCAGCAGGCTTGGGGCAGCCCCACATTTCCTTTGGCATGCCCTGTGCAGCCCCACTCCACATGGGGCTCTGCGCTTTCTACCTAAGCTAACCCTAACCCTAAGCCTA
Source organism: Dromaius novaehollandiae (assembly GCF_036370855.1). Classification (NCBI taxonomy): domain Eukaryota; kingdom Metazoa; phylum Chordata; class Aves; order Casuariiformes; family Dromaiidae; genus Dromaius; species Dromaius novaehollandiae. The sequence continues at coordinate 25,920,902 of NC_088103.1, forward strand.
ACCCTAACCCTAGCCCTAACCATCAGGTCAGCAGAGCCCCGAAGCAGAGACCCCATCCCCATTGCTGGCCCGCAGCAAATAGTTGGCGTGGCAGCAGGCTTGGGGCAGCCCCACATTTCCTTTGGCATGCCCTGTGCAGCCCCACTCCACATGGGGCTCTGCGCTTTCTACCTAAGCTAACCCTAGCCCTAACCCTAACCCTAGGCCTAACCCGAATTTCAGCTGGGCCCCGAAGCAGAGCCCCCCAGCCCCATTGGTGGCCGGAACCAAGAAGTTGGCCTGGCAGCAGGCTTGGGGCAGCCCCACATTTCCTTTGGCATGCCCTGTGCAGCCCCACTCCACATGGGGCTCTGCGCTTTCTACCTAAGCTAATCCTAACCCTAACCCTAACCCTAACCAGCAGGTCAGCTGGGCCCCGATCCAGAGCCCCCCAGCCCCATTGCTGGCCGGAACCAATAAGTTGGCCTGGCAGCAGGCTTGGGGCAGCCCCACATTTCCTTTGGCATGCCCTGTGCAGCCCCACTCCACATGGGGCTCTGCGCTTTCTCCCTAAGCTAATCCTAACCCTAACCCTAACCCTAGGCCTAACCCGAAGGTCAGCAGGGCCCCGAAGCAGAGCCCCCCAGCCCCATTGCTGGCCGGAACCAAGAAGTTGGTGTGGCAGCAGGCTTGGGGCAGCCCCACATTTCCTTTGGCATGCCCTGTGCAGCCCCACTCCACATGGGGTTCTGCGCTTTCTACCTAAGCTAACCCTAACCCGAAACCTAACCCTAACCCTATCCCGAAGTTCAGCTGGGCCCCGAAGCAGAGCCCCCCAGCCCCATTGCTGGACTGAACCAAGAAGTTGGCCTGGCAGCAGGCTTGGGGCAGCCCCACATTTCCTTTGGCATGCCCTGTGCAGCCCCACTCCACATGGGGCTCTGCGCTATCTACCTAAGCTAACCCTAACCCTAACCCTAACCCTAGGCCTAACCCGAATTTCAGCTGGGCCCCGAAGCAGAGCCCCCCAGCCCCATTGCTGGCCGGAACCAAGAAGTTGGCGTGGCAGCAGGCTTGGGGCAGCCCCACATTTCCTTAGGCATGCCCTGTGCAGCCCCACTCCACATGGGGCTCTGCGCTTTCTACCTAAGCTAACCCTAACCCTAACCCTAACCCTAACCCTAGCCCTAACCAGCAGGTCAGCAGGGCCCGATCCAGAACCCCCCAGCCCCATTGCTGGCCGGAACCAAAAAGTGGCCTTGGCAGCAGGCTTGGGGCAGCCCCACATTTCCTTAGGCATGCCCTGTGCAGCCCCACTCCACATGGGGCTCTGCGCTTTCTACCTAAGCTAAGCCTAACCCTAACCCTAACCCTAACCCTAGCCCTAAGCAGCAGGTCAGCAGGGCCCGATCCAGAACCCCCCAGCCCCATTGCTGGCTGGAACCAAAAAGTGGCCTTGACAGCAGGCTTGGGGCAGCCCCACATTTCCTTTGGCATGCCCTGTGCAGCCCCACTCCACATGGGGCTCTGCGCTTTCTACCTAAGCTAACCCTAACCCTAAGCCTAACCCTAACCCTAACCAGCAGGTCAGCAGGGCCCCGAACCAGAGCCCCCCAGCCCCATTGCTGTCTGGAACCAAGAAGTTGGCCTGGCAGCAGGCTTGGGGCAGCCCCACATTTCCTTTGGCATGCCCTGTGCAGCCCCACTCCACATGGGGCTCTGCGCTTTCTACCTAAGCTAACCCTAACCCTAAGCCTAACCCTAACCCTAGCCCTAACCAGCAGGTCAGCTGGGCCCCGAAGCAGAGCCCCCCAGCCCCATTGCTGGCCGGAACCAAGAAGTTGGCCTGGCAGCAGGCTTGGGGCAGCCCCACATTTCCTTAGGCATGCCCTGTGCAGCCCCACTCCACATGGGGCTCCGCGCTTTCTACCTAAGCTAACCCTAACCCTAACCCTAACCCTAGGCCTAACCCGAATTTCAGCAGGGCCCCGAAGCAGAGCCCCCCAGCCCCATTGCTGGCTGGAACCAAAAAGTGTCACTGGCAGCAGGCTTGGGGCAGCCCCACATTTCCTTTGGCATGCCCTGTGCAGCCCCACTCCACATGGGGCTCTGCGCTTTCTACCTAAGCTAACCCTAACCCTAACCCTAACCCTAACCCTAGCCCTAACCTGAAGGTCAGCAGGGCCCGATCCAGAACCCCCCAGCCCCATTGCTGGCCCGAACCAAAAGTTGGTGTGGCAGCAGGCTTGGGGCAGCCCCACATTTCCTTTGGCATGCCCTGTGCAGCCCCACTCCACATGGGGCTCTGCGCTTTCTACCTAAGCTAACCCTAACCCTAACCCTAACCCTAGCCCTAACCCGAATTTCAGCTGGGCCCCGAAGCAGAGCCCCCCAGCCCCATTGCTGGCCGGAACCAAGAAGTTGGCGTGGCAGCAGGCTTGGGGCAGCCCCACATTTCCTTTGGCATGCCCTGTGCAGCCCCACTCCACATGGGGCTCTGCGCTTTCTACCTAAGCTAACCCTAACCCTAACCCTAACCCTAACCCTAGCCCTAAGCAGCAGGTCAGCAGGGCCCGATCCAGAACCCCCCAGCCCCATTGCTGGCCCGAACCAAAAAGTGGCCTTGGCAGCAGGCTTGGGGCAGCCCCACATTTCCTTTGGCATGCCCTGTGCAGCCCCACTCCACATGGGGCTCTGCGCTTTCTACCTAAGTTAACCCTAACCCTAACCCTAACCCTAACCAGCAGGTCAGCAGGGCCCCGATCCAGAACCCCCCAGCCCCATTGCTGGCCGGAACCAAAAAGTTGGCGTGGCAGCAGGCTTGGGGCAGCCCCACATTTCCTTTGGCATGCCCTGTGCAGCCCCACTCCACATGGGGCTCTGCGCTTTCTACCTAAGCTAACCCTAAACCTAAGCCTAACCCTAACCCTAGCCCTAACCAGCAGGTCAGCAGGGCCCCGAAGCAGAGCCCCCCAGCCCCATTGCTGGCCGGAACCAAGAAGTTGGCGTGGCAGCAGGCTTGGGGCAGCCCCACATTTCCTTTGGCATGCCCTGTGCAGCCCCACTCCACATGGGGCTCTGCGCTTTCTACCTAAGCTAACCCTAACCCTAAGCCTAACCCTAACCCTAGCCCTAACCAGCAGGTCTGCAGGGCCGCGAAGCAGAGCCCCCCAGCCCCATTGCTGGCCCGAACCAAAAAGTGGCCTTGGCAGCAGGCTTGGGGCAGCCCCACATTTCCTTAGGCATGCCCTGTGCAGCCCCACTCCACATGGGGCTCTGCGCTTTCTACCTAAGCTAACCCTAACCCTAACCCTAACCCTAACCCTAACCAGCAGGTCAGCAGGGCCCCGAAGCAGAGCCCCCCAGCCCCATTGCTGGCCCGAAGCAAAAAGTTGGCCTGGCAGCAGGCTTGGGGCAGCCCCACATTTCCTTTGGCATGCCCTGTGCAGCCCCACTCCACATGGGGCTCTGCGCTTTCTACCTAAGGTAATCCTAACCCTAACCCTAAGCCTAACCCTAACCCTAGCCCTAACCAGCAGGTCAGCTGGGCCCCGATCCAGAGCCCCCCAGCCCCATTGCTGGCCGGAACCAAGAAGTTGGCGTGGCAGCAGGCTTGGGGCAGCCCCACATTTCCTTTGGCATGCCCTGTGCAGCCCCACTCCACATGGGGCTCTGCGCTTTCTACCTAAGCTAAACCTAACCCTAACCCTAACCCTAGCCCTAACCAGCAGGTCAGGATTGCAGCGAAGCAGAGCCCCCCAGCCCCATTGCTGGCTGGAACCAAAAAGTGGCCTTGACAGCAGGCTTGGGGCAGCCCCACATTTCCTTTGGCATGCCCTGTGCAGCCCCACTCCACATGGGGCTCTGCACTTTCTACCTAAGCTAACCCTAACCCTAACCCTAACCCTAGCCCTAACCCGAAGGTCAGCTGGGCCCCGAAGCAGAACCCCCCAGCCCCATTGCTGGCCGGAACCAAAAAGTGGCCTTGGCAGCAGGCTTGGGGCAGCCCCACATTTCCTTAGGCATGCCCTGTGCAGCCCCACTCCACATGGGGCTGTGCGCTTTCTACCTAAGCTAACCCTAACCCTGACCCTAACCCTAACCCTAACCAGCAGGTCAGCAGGGCCCCGAAGCAGAGCCCCCCAGCCCCATTGCTGGCCCGAACCAAAAAGTTGGCCTGGCAGCAGGCTTGGGGCAGCCCCACATTTCCTTTGGCATGCCCTGTGCAGCCCCACTCCACATGGGGTTCTGCGCTTTCTACCTAAGCTAACCCTAACCCGAAACCTAACCCTAACCCTATCCCGAAGTTCAGCTGGGCCCCGAAGCAGAGCTCCCCGGCCCCATTGCTGGACTGAACCAAGAAGTTGGCCTGGCAGCAGGCTTGGGGCAGCCCCACATTTCCTTTGGCATGCCCTGTGCAGCCCCTCTCCACATGGGGCTCTGCGCTTTCTACCTAAGCTAACCCTAACCCTAACCCTAACCCTAACCCTAGCCCTACCCAGCAGGTCAGGAGGGCAGCGAAGCAGAGCCCCCCAGCCCCATTGCTGGCTGGAACCAAAAAGTGGCCTTGACAGCAGGCTTGGGGCAGCCCCACATTTCCTTTGGCATGCCCTGTGCAGCCCCACTCCACATGGGGCTCTGCGCTATCTACCTAAGCTAACCCTAACCCTAACCCTAATCCTAGGCCTAACCTGAATTTCAGCTGGGCCCCGAAGCAGAGCCCCCCAGCCCCATTGCTGGCCGGAACCAAGAAGTTGGCGTGGCAGCAGGCTTGGGGCAGCCCCACATTTCCTTTGGCATGCCCTGTGCAGCCCCACTCCACATGGGGCTCTGCGCTTTCTACCTAAGCTAACCCTAACCCTAACCCTAACCCTAACCCTAGCCCTAAGCAGCAGGTCAGCAGGGCCCGATCCAGAACCCCCCAGCCCCATTGCTGGCCGGAACCAAAAAGTGGCCCTGGCAGCAGGCTTGGGGCAGCCCCACATTTCCTTTGGCATGCCCTGTGCAGCCCCTCTCCACATGGGGCTCTGCGCTTTCTACCTAAGCTAACCCTAACCCTAAGCCTAACCCTAACCCTAGCCCTAACCAGCAGGTCAGCTGGGCCCCGAAGCAGAGCCCCCCAGCCCCATTGCTGGCCGGAACCAAGAAGTTGGCCTGGCAGCAGGCTTGGGGCAGCCCCACATTTCCTTAGGCATGCCCTGTGCAGCCCCACTCCACATGGGGCTCCGCGCTTTCTACCTAAGCTAACCCTAACCCTAACCCTAACCCTAGGCCTAACCCGAATTTCAGCAGGGCCCCGAAGCAGAGCCCCCCAGCCCCATTGCTGGCTGGAACCAAAAAGTGTCACTGGCAGCAGGCTTGGGGCAGCCCCACATTTCCTTTGGCATGCCCTGTGCAGCCCCACTCCACATGGGGCTCTGCGCTTTCTACCTAAGCTAACCCTAACCCTAACCCTAACCCTAACCCTAGCCCTAACCTGAAGGTCAGCAGGGCCCGATCCAGAACCCCCCAGCCCCATTGCTGGCCCGAACCAAAAGTTGGTGTGGCAGCAGGCTTGGGGCAGCCCCACATTTCCTTTGGCATGCCCTGTGCAGCCCCACTCCACATGGGGCTCTGCGCTTTCTACCTAAGCTAACCCTAACCCTAACCCTAACCCTAGCCCTAACCCGAATTTCAGCTGGGCCCCGAAGCAGAGCCCCCCAGCCCCATTGCTGGCCGGAACCAAGAAGTTGGCGTGGCAGCAGGCTTGGGGCAGCCCCACATTTCCTTTGGCATGCCCTGTGCAGCCCCACTCCACATGGGGCTCTGCGCTTTCTACCTAAGCTAACCCTAACCCTAACCCTAACCCTAACCCTAGCCCTAAGCAGCAGGTCAGCAGGGCCCGATCCAGAACCCCCCAGCCCCATTGCTGGCCCGAACCAAAAAGTGGCCTTGGCAGCAGGCTTGGGGCAGCCCCACATTTCCTTTGGCATGCCCTGTGCAGCCCCACTCCACATGGGGCTCTGCGCTTTCTACCTAAGTTAACCCTAACCCTAACCCTAACCCTAACCAGCAGGTCAGCAGGGCCCCGATCCAGAACCCCCCAGCCCCATTGCTGGCCGGAACCAAAAAGTTGGCGTGGCAGCAGGCTTGGGGCAGCCCCACATTTCCTTTGGCATGCCCTGTGCAGCCCCACTCCACATGGGGCTCTGCGCTTTCTACCTAAGCTAACCCTAAACCTAAGCCTAACCCTAACCCTAGCCCTAACCAGCAGGTCAGCAGGGCCCCGAAGCAGAGCCCCCCAGCCCCATTGCTGGCCGGAACCAAGAAGTTGGCGTGGCAGCAGGCTTGGGGCAGCCCCACATTTCCTTTGGCATGCCCTGTGCAGCCCCACTCCACATGGGGCTCTGCGCTTTCTACCTAAGCTAACCCTAACCCTAAGCCTAACCCTAACCCTAGCCCTAACCAGCAGGTCTGCAGGGCCGCGAAGCAGAGCCCCCCAGCCCCATTGCTGGCCCGAACCAAAAAGTGGCCTTGGCAGCAGGCTTGGGGCAGCCCCACATTTCCTTAGGCATGCCCTGTGCAGCCCCACTCCACATGGGGCTCTGCGCTTTCTACCTAAGCTAACCCTAACCCTAACCCTAACCCTAACCCTAACCAGCAGGTCAGCAGGGCCCCGAAGCAGAGCCCCCCAGCCCCATTGCTGGCCCGAAGCAAAAAGTTGGCCTGGCAGCAGGCTTGGGGCAGCCCCACATTTCCTTTGGCATGCCCTGTGCAGCCCCACTCCACATGGGGCTCTGCGCTTTCTACCTAAGGTAATCCTAACCCTAACCCTAAGCCTAACCCTAACCCTAGCCCTAACCAGCAGGTCAGCTGGGCCCCGATCCAGAGCCCCCCAGCCCCATTGCTGGCCGGAACCAAGAAGTTGGCGTGGCAGCAGGCTTGGGGCAGCCCCACATTTCCTTTGGCATGCCCTGTGCAGCCCCACTCCACATGGGGCTCTGCGCTTTCTACCTAAGCTAAACCTAACCCTAACCCTAACCCTAGCCCTAACCAGCAGGTCAGGATTGCAGCGAAGCAGAGCCCCCCAGCCCCATTGCTGGCTGGAACCAAAAAGTGGCCTTGACAGCAGGCTTGGGGCAGCCCCACATTTCCTTTGGCATGCCCTGTGCAGCCCCACTCCACATGGGGCTCTGCACTTTCTACCTAAGCTAACCCTAACCCTAACCCTAACCCTAGCCCTAACCCGAAGGTCAGCTGGGCCCCGAAGCAGAACCCCCCAGCCCCATTGCTGGCCGGAACCAAAAAGTGGCCTTGGCAGCAGGCTTGGGGCAGCCCCACATTTCCTTAGGCATGCCCTGTGCAGCCCCACTCCACATGGGGCTGTGCGCTTTCTACCTAAGCTAACCCTAACCCTGACCCTAACCCTAACCCTAACCAGCAGGTCAGCAGGGCCCCGAAGCAGAGCCCCCCAGCCCCATTGCTGGCCCGAACCAAAAAGTTGGCCTGGCAGCAGGCTTGGGGCAGCCCCACATTTCCTTTGGCATGCCCTGTGCAGCCCCACTCCACATGGGGTTCTGCGCTTTCTACCTAAGCTAACCCTAACCCGAAACCTAACCCTAACCCTATCCCGAAGTTCAGCTGGGCCCCGAAGCAGAGCTCCCCGGCCCCATTGCTGGACTGAACCAAGAAGTTGGCCTGGCAGCAGGCTTGGGGCAGCCCCACATTTCCTTTGGCATGCCCTGTGCAGCCCCTCTCCACATGGGGCTCTGCGCTTTCTACCTAAGCTAACCCTAACCCTAACCCTAACCCTAACCCTAGCCCTACCCAGCAGGTCAGGAGGGCAGCGAAGCAGAGCCCCCCAGCCCCATTGCTGGCTGGAACCAAAAAGTGGCCTTGACAGCAGGCTTGGGGCAGCCCCACATTTCCTTTGGCATGCCCTGTGCAGCCCCACTCCACATGGGGCTCTGCGCTATCTACCTAAGCTAACCCTAACCCTAACCCTAATCCTAGGCCTAACCTGAATTTCAGCTGGGCCCCGAAGCAGAGCCCCCCAGCCCCATTGCTGGCCGGAACCAAGAAGTTGGCGTGGCAGCAGGCTTGGGGCAGCCCCACATTTCCTTTGGCATGCCCTGTGCAGCCCCACTCCACATGGGGCTCTGCGCTTTCTACCTAAGCTAACCCTAACCCTAACCCTAACCCTAACCCTAGCCCTAAGCAGCAGGTCAGCAGGGCCCGATCCAGAACCCCCCAGCCCCATTGCTGGCCGGAACCAAAAAGTGGCCCTGGCAGCAGGCTTGGGGCAGCCCCACATTTCCTTAGGCATGCCCTGTGCAGCCCCACTCCACATGGGGCTCTGCGCTTTCTACCTAAGCTAAGCCTAACCCTAACCCTAACCCTAACCCTAGCCCTAACCAGCAGGTCAGCTGGGCCCGATCCAGAGCCCCCCAGCCCCATTGCTGGCTGGAACCAAAAAGTGGCCTTGACAGCAGGCTTGGGGCAGCCCCACATTTCCTTAGGCATGCCCTGTGCAGCCCCACTCCACATGGGGCTCTGCGCTTTCTACCTAAGGTAACCCTAACCCTAACCCTAACCCTAGCCCTAACCCGAAGGTCAGCTGGGCCCCGAAGCAGAACCCCCAGGTCCATTGCTGTCCGGATCCAACAAGTTGGCCTGGCAGCAGGCTTGGAGCAGCCCCACATTTCCTTTGGCATGCCTTGTGCAGCCCCACTCCACATGGGGCTCTGCGCTATCTACCTAAGCTAACCCTAAGCCTAACCCTAGCCCTATACAGCAGGTCTGCAGGGCCCCGAAGCAGAGCCCCCCAGCCCCATTGCTGGCCGGAACCAAGAAGTTGGCCTGGCAGCAGGCTTGGGGCAGCCCCACATTTCCTTTGGCATGCCCTGTGCAGCCCCACTCCACATGGGGCTCTGCGCTTTCTACCTAAGCTAACCCTAACCCTAAGCCTAACCCTAACCCTAGCCCTAACCAGCAGGTCAGCAGGGCCCCGAAGCAGAGCCCCCCAGCCCCATTGCTGGCCCGAACCAAGAAGTTGGCCTGGCAGCAGGCTTGGGGCAGCCCCACATTTCCTTTGGCATGCCCTGTGCAGCCCCACTCCACATGGGGCTCTGCGCTTTCTACCTAAGCTAATCCTAACCCTAACCCTAACCCTAACCCTAGCCCTAACCCGAAGGTCAGCTGGGCCCCGAAGCAGAACCCCCCAGCCGCATTGCTGGCCGGAACCAAAAAGTGGCCTTGGCAGCAGGCTTGGGGCAGCCCCACATTTCCTTAGGCATGCCCTGTGCAGCCCCACTCCACATGGGGCTGTGCGCTTTCTACCTAAGCTAACCCTAACCCTGACCCTAACCCTAACCCTAACCAGCAGGTCAGCAGGGCCCCGAAGCAGAGCCCCCCAGCCCCATTGCTGGCCCGAACCAAAAAGTTGGCCTGGCAGCAGGCTTGGGGCAGCCCCACATTTCCTTTGGCATGCCCTGTGCAGCCCCACTCCACATGGGGTTCTGCGCTTTCTACCTAAGCTAACCCTAACCCAAAACCTAACCCTAACCCTATCCCGAAGTTCAACTGGGCCCCGAAGCAGAGCTCCCCGGCCCCATTGCTGGACTGAACCAAGAAGTTGGCCTGGCAGCAGGCTTGGGGCAGCCCCACATTTCCTTTGGCATGCCCTGTGCAGCCCCTCTCCACATGGGGCTCTGCGCTTTCTACCTAAGCTAACCCTAACCCTAAGCCTAACCCTAACCCTAGCCCTAACCAGCAGGTCAGCAGGGCCCCGAAGCAGAGCCCCCCAGCCCCATTGCTGGCCCGAACCAAGAAGTTGGCCTGGCAGCAGGCTTGGGGCAGCCCCACATTTCCTTTGGCATGCCCTGTGCAGCCCCACTCCACATGGGGCTCTGCGCTTTCTACCTAAGCTAATCCTAACCCTAACCCTAACCCTAACCCTAGCCCTAACCCGAAGGTCAGCTGGGCCCCGAAGCAGAACCCCCCAGCCCCATTGCTGGCCGGAACCAAAAAGTGGCCTTGGCAGCAGGCTTGGGGCAGCCCCACATTTCCTTAGGCATGCCCTGTGCAGCCCCACTCCACATGGGGCTGTGCGCTTTCTACCTAAGCTAACCCTAACCCTGACCCTAACCCTAACCCTAACCAGCAGGTCAGCAGGGCCCCGAAGCAGAGCCCCCCAGCCCCATTGCTGGCCCGAACCAAAAAGTTGGCCTGGCAGCAGGCTTGGGGCAGCCCCACATTTCCTTTGGCATGCCCTGTGCAGCCCCACTCCACATGGGGTTCTGCGCTTTCTACCTAAGCTAACCCTAACCCGAAACCTAACCCTAACCCTATCCCGAAGTTCAGCTGGGCCCCGAAGCAGAGCTCCCCGGCCCCATTGCTGGACTGAACCAAGAAGTTGGCCTGGCAGCAGGCTTGGGGCAGCCCCACATTTCCTTTGGCATGCCCTGTGCAGCCCCTCTCCACATGGGGCTCTGCGCTTTCTACCTAAGCTAACCCTAACCCTAACCCTAACCCTAACCCTAGCCCTAACCAGCAGGTCAGCTGGGCCCCGAAGCAGAGCCCCCCAGCCCCATTGCTGGCCGGAACCAAGAAGTTGGCCTGGCAGCAGGCTTGGGGCAGCCCCACATTTCCTTTGGCATGCCCTGTGCAGCCCCACTCCACATGGGGCTCTGCGCTTTCTACCTAAGCTAACCCTAACCCTAACCCTAACCCTAACCCTAGCCCTAACCAGCAGGTCAGCTGGGCCCCGAAGCAGAGCCCCCCAGCCCCATTGCTGGCCCGAACCAAGAAGTTGGCCTGGCAGCAGGCTTGGGGCAGCCCCACATTTCCTTTGGCATGCCCTGTGCAGCCCCACTCCACATGGGGCTCTGCGCTTTCTACCTAAGCTAATCCTAACCCTAACCCTAACCCTAACCCTAGCCCTAACCAGCAGGTCAGCTGGGCCCCAAAGCAGAACCCCCCAGCCCCATTGCTGGCCGGAACCAAGAAGTTGGCCTGGCAGCAGGCTTGGGGCAGCCCCACATTTCCTTAGGCATGCCCTGTGCAGCCCCACTCCACATGGGGCTCTGCGCTTTCTACCTAAGCTAACCCTAACCCTAAACCTAAGCCTAACCCTAGCCCTAAGCAGCAGGTCTGCAGGGCCGCGAAGCAGAGCCCCCCAGCCCCATTGCTGGCCCGAAGCAAAAAGTTGGCGTGGCAGCAGGCTTGGGGCAGCCCCACATTTCCTTTGGCATGCCCTGTGCAGCCCCACTCCACATAGGGCTCTGCGCTTTCTACCTAAGCTAACCCTAACCCTAAGCCTAACCCTAACCCTAGCCCCAACCAGCAGGTCAGCAGGGCCCGATCCAGAACCCCCCCAGCCCCATTGCTGGCCCGAACCAAAAAGTTGGCGTGGCAGCAGGCTTGGGGCAGCCCCACATTTCCTTAGGCATGCCCTGTGCAGCCCCACTCCACATGGGGCTCTGCGCTTTCTACCTAAGCTAACCCTAACCCTAAGCCTAACCCTAACCCTAGCCCTAACCAGCAGCTCAGCAGGGCCCGATCTAGAACCCCCCAGCCCCATTGCTGGCTGGAACCAAAAAGTGGCCTTGGTAGCAGGCTTGGGGCAGCCCCACATTTCCTTAGGCATGCCCTGTGCAGCCCCACTCCATATGGGGCTCTGCGCTTTCTACCTAAGCTAACCCTAACCCTAAACCTAAGCCTAACCCTAGCCCTAAGCAGCAGGTCTGCAGGGCCGCGAAGCAGAGCCCCCCAGCCCCATTGCTGGCCCGAAGCAAAAAGTTGGCGTGGCAGCAGGCTTGGGGCAGCCCCACATTTCCTTTGGCATGCCCTGTGCAGCCCCACTCCACATGGGGCTCTGCGCTTTCTAGCTAAGTTAACCCTAACCCTAACCCTAACCCTAACCCTAGCCCTAAACAGCAGGTCAGCAGGGCCCCGAAGCAGAACCCCCCAGCCCCATTGCTGGCCGGAACCAAGAAGTTGGCCTGGCAGCAGGCTTGGGGCAGCCCCACATTTCCTTTGGCATGCCCTGTGCAGCCCCACTCCACATGGGGCTCTGCGCTTTCTACCTAAGCTAACCCTAACCCTAACCCTAACCCTAACCCTAGCCCTAAGCAGCAGCTCAGCAGGGCCCGATCTAGAATCCCCCAGCCCCATTGCTGGCTGGAACCAAAAAGTGGCCTTGGTAGCAGGCTTGGGGCAGCCCCACATTTCCTTAGGCATGCCCTGTGCAGCCCCACTCCACATGGGGCTCTGCGCTTTCTACCTAAGCTAACCCTAACCCTAAACCTAAGCCTAACCCTAGCCCTAAGCAGCAGGTCTGCAGGGCCCCGAAGCAGAGCCCCCCAGCCCCATTGCTGGCCCGAAGCAAAAAGTTGGCCTGGCAGCAGGCTTGGGGCAGCCCCACATTTCCTTTGGCATGCCCTGTACAGCCCCACTCCACATGGGGCTCTGCGCTTTCTACCTAAGCTAACCCTAACCCTAAGCCTAACCCTAACCCTAGGCCTAACCTGAAGGTCAGCTGGGCCCCGAAGCAGAGTCCCCCAGCCCCATTGCTGGCCCGAACCAAGAAGTTGGCCTGGCAGCAGGCTTGGGGCAGCCCCACATTTCCTTTGGCATGCCCTGTGCAGCCCCACTCCACATGGGGCTCTGCGCTTTCTACCTAAGCTAACCCTAACCCTAAGCCTAACCCTAACCCTAGCCCTAACCAGCAGGTCAGCAGGGCCCCGAAGCAGAGCCCCCCAGCCCCATTGCTGGCCGGAACCTAGAAGTTGGCGTGGCAGCAGGCTTGGGGCAGCCCCACATTTCCTTTGGCATGCCCTGTGCAGCCCCACTCCACATGGGGCTCTGCGCTTTCTACCTAAGCTAACCCTAACCCTAAACCTAACCCTAACCCTAGCCCCAACCAGCAGGTCAGCAGGGCCCGATCCAGAACCCCCCCAGCCCCATTGCTGGCCCGAACCAAGAAGTTGGCCTGGCAGCAGGCTTGGGGCAGCCCCACATTTCCTTAGGCATGCCCTGTGCAGCCCCACTCCACATGGGGCTCTGCGCTTTCTACCTAAGCTAACCCTAACCCTAACCCTAGCCCTAACCAGCAGGTCAGCAGGGCCCCGAAGCAGAGACCCCAGCCCCATTGCTGGCCCGCAGCAAATAGTTTGCCTGGCAGCAGGCTTGGGGCAGCCCCACATTTCCTTTGGCATGCCCTGTGCAGCCCCACTCCACATGGGGCTCTGCGCTTTCTACCTAAGCTAACCCTAACCCTAACCCTAACCCTAACCCTAGCCCTAACCTGAAGGTCAGCAGGGCCCCGATCCAGAATCCCCCAGCCCCATTGCTGGCCGGAACCAAAAAGTTGGCGTGGCAGCAGGCTTGGGGCAGCCCCACATTTCCTTTGGCATGCCCTGTGCAGCCCCACTCCACATGGGGCTCTGCGCTATCTACCTAAGCTAAACCTAACCGTAACCCTAACCCTAGCCCTAACCCGGTGTTCAGCTGGGCCGCGAACCAGAACCCCCCAGCCCCATTGCTGGCCCGAAGCAAAAAGTTGGCTTGGCGGCAGGCTTGGGGCAGCCCCACATTTCCTTTGGCATGCCCTGTGCAGCCCCACTCCACATGGGGCTCTGCGCTTTCTACCTAAGCTAACCCTAACCCTAAGCCTAACCCTAACCCTAGCCCTAAGCAGCAGGTCAGCTGGGCCCCGAAGCAGAGCCCCCCAGCCCCATTGCTGGCTGGAACCAAAATGTGGCCTTGACAGCAGGCTTGGGGCAGCCCCACATTTCCTTTGGCATGCCCTGTGCAGCCCCACTCCACATGGGGCTCTGCGCTTTCTACCTAAGCTAACCCTAACCCTAACCCTAACCCTAGCCCTAACCCGGTGTTCAGCTGGGCCCCGAAGCAGAGCCCCCCAGCCCCATTGCTGGCCCGAACCAAGAAGTTGGCCTGGCAGCAGGCTTGGGGCAGCCCCACATTTCCTTTGGCATGCCCTGTGCAGCCCCACTCCACATGGGGCTCTGCGCTTTCTACCTAAGCTAACCCTTACCCTAAACCTAAGCCTAACCCTAGCCCTAAGCAGCAGGTCTGCAGGGCCGCGAAGCAGAGCCCTCCAGCCCCATTGCTGGCCAGAACCAAGAAGTTGGCCTGGCAGCAGGCTTGGGGCAGCCCCACATTTCCTTTGGCATGCCCTGTGCAGCCCCACTCCACATGGGGCTCTGCGCTTTCTACCTAAGCTAACCCTAACCCTAACCATAACCCTAACCCTAGCCCTAGCCCTAACCAGCAGGTCAGCAGGGCCTCGAAGCAGAACCCCCCAGCCCCATTGCTGGCCGGAACCAAGAAGTTGGCCTGGCAGCAGGCTTGGGGCAGCCCCACATTTCCTTTGGCATGCCCTGTGCAGCCCCACTCCACATGGGGCTCTGCGCTATCTACCTAAGCTAAACCTAACCCTAACCCTAACCCTAGCCCTAACCCGGTGTTCAGCTGGGCCGCGAACCAGAACCCCCCAGCCCCATTGCTGGCCCGAAGCAAAAAGTTGGCTTGGCGGCAGGCTTGGGGCAGCCCCACATTTCCTTTGGCATGCCCTGTGCAGCCCCACTCCACATGGGGCTCTGCGCTTTCTACCTAAGCTAACCCTAACCCTAACCCTAACCCTAACCCTAGCCCTAACCAGCAGGTCAGCAGGGCCCGATCCAGAACCCCCCAGCCCCATTGCTGGCCCGAACCAAAAAGTTGGTGTGGCAGCAGGCTTGGGGCAGCCCCACATTTCCTTTGGCATGCCCTGTGCAGCCCCACTCCACATGGCGCTCTGCGCTTTCTACCTAAGCTAACCCTAATCCTAACCCTAACCCTAACCCTAGCCCTAACCAGCAGGTCAGCTGGGCCCCGAAGCAGAGCCCCCGAGCCCCATTGCTGGCCGGAACCAAGAAGTTGGCGTGGCAGCAGGCTTGGGGCAGCCCCACATTTCCTTTGGCATGCCCTGTGCAGCCCCACTCCACATGGGGCTCTGCGCTTTCTACCTAAGCTAACCCTAAGCCTAACCCTAACCCTAGCCCTATCCCGAAGGTCAGCTGGGCCCCGAAGCAGAGCCCCCCAGCCCCATTGCTGGCTGGAACCAAAATGTGGCCTTGACAGCAGGCTTGGGGCAGCCCCACATTTCCTTTGGCATGCCCTGTGCAGCCCCACTCCACATGGGGCTCTGCGCTTTCTACCTAAGCTAACCCTAACCCTAACCCTAACCCTAGGCCTAACCCGAATTTCAGCTGGGCCCCGAAGCAGAGCCCCCCAGCCCCATTGCTGGCCGGAACCAAGAAGTTGGCGTGGCAGCAGGCTTGGGGCAGCCCCACATTTCCTTTGGCATGCCCTGTGCAGCCCCACTCCACATGGGGCTCTGCGCTTTCTACCTAAGCTAACCCTAACCCTAACCCTAACCCTAACCCTAGCCCTAAGCAGCAGGTCAGCAGGGCCCGATCCAGAACCCCCCAGCCCCATTGCTGGCCCGAACCAAAAAGTGGCCTTGGCAGCAGGCTTGGGGCAGCCCCACATTTCCTTTGGCATGCCCTGTGCAGCCCCACTCCACATGGGGCTCTGCGCTTTCTACCTAAGCTAAAACTAACCCTAAGCCTAACCCTAACCCTAGCCCTAACCAGCAGGTCAGCTGGGCCCCGAAGCAGAGCCCCCCAGCCCCATTGCTGGCCCGCAGCAAATAGTTGGCGTGGCAGCAGGCTTGGGGCAGCCCCACATTTCCTTTGGCATGCCCTGTGCAGCCCCACTCCACATGGGGCTCTGCGCTTTCTACCTAAGCTAACCCTAACCCTAACCCTAACCCTAGCCCTAAGCAGCAGGTCAGCTGGGCCCCGAAGCAGAGCCCCCCAGCCCCATTGCTGGCCCGAACCAAAAAGTGTCACTGGCAGCAGGCTTGGGGCAGCCCCACATTTCCTTTGGCATGCCCTGTGCAGCCCCAGTCCACATGGGGCTCTGCACTTTCTACCTAAGCTAACCCTAACCCTAACCCTAACCCTAGCCCTAACCCGAAGGTCAGCTGGGCCCCGATCCAGAATCCCCCAGCCCCATTGCTGGCCGGAACCAAAAAGTGGCCTTGGCAGCAGGCTTGGGGCAGCCCCACATTTCCTTTGGCATGCCCTGTGCAGCCCCACTCCACATGGGGCTCTGCGCTTTCTACCTAAGCTAACCCTAACCCTGACCCTAACCCTAACCCTAACCAGCAGGTCAGCAGGGCCCCGAAGCAGAGCCCCCCAGCCCCATGGCTGGCCCGAACCAAGAAGTTGGCCTGGCAGCAGGCTTGGGGCAGCCCCACATTTCCTTTGGCATGCCCTGTGCAGCCCCACTCCACATGGGGCTCTGCGCTTTCTACCTAAGCTAACCCTAACCCTAACCCTAAGCCTAACCCTAACCCTAGCCCTAACCAGCAGGTCAGCAGGGCCCCGAAGCAGAGCCCCCCAGCCCCATTGCTGGCCGGAACCAAAAAGTTGGCCTGGCAGCAGGCTTGGGGCAGCCCCACATTTCCTTTGGCATGCCCTGTGCAGCCCCACTCCACATGGGGCTCTGCGCTTTCTACCTAAGCTAACCCTAACCCTAAGCCTAACCCTAACCCTAGCCCTAACCATCAGGTCAGCAGAGCCCTGAAGCAGAGACCCCAGCCCCATTGCTGGCCCGCATCAAATAGTTGGCGTGGCAGCAGGCTTGGGGCAGCCCCACATTTCCTTTGGCATGCCCTGTGCAGCCCCACTCCACATGGGGCTCTGCGCTTTCTACCTAAGCTAACCCTAACCCTAACCCTAACCCTAGGCCTAACCCGAATTTCAGCTGGGCCCCGAAGCAGAGCCCCCCAGCCCCATTGGTGGCCGGAACCAAGAAGTTGGCCTGGCAGCAGGCTTGGGGCAGCCCCACATTTCCTTTGGCATGCCCTGTGCAGCCCCACTCCACATGGGGCTCTGCGCTTTCTACCTAAGCTAACCCTAACCCTAACCCTAACCCTAACCCTAGCCCTAACCTGCAGGTCAGCAGGGCCCGATCCAGAACCCCCCAGCCCCATTGCTGGCCGGAACCATAAAGTGGCCTTGGCAGCAGGCTTGGGGCAGCCCCACATTTCCTTAGGCATGCCCTGTGCAGCCCCACTCCACATGGGGCTCTGCGCTTTCTACCTAAGCTAAGCCTAACCCTAACCCTAACCCTAACCCTAGCCCTAACCAGCAGGTCAGCTGGGCCTGATCCAGAACCCCCCAGCCCCATTGCTGGCTGGAACCAAAAAGTGGCCTTGACAGCAGGCTTGGGGCAGCCCCACATTTCCTTTGGCATGCCCTGTGCAGCCCCACTCCACATGGGGCTCTGCGCTTTCTACCTAAGCTAATCCTAACCCTAACCCTAACCCTAACCAGCAGGTCAGCTGGGCCCCGATCCAGAGCCCCCCAGCCCCATTGCTGGCCGGAACCAACAAGTTGGCGTGGCAGCAGGCTTGGGGCAGCCCCACATTTCCTTTGGCATGCCCTGTGCAGCCCCACTCCACATAGGGCTCTGCGCTTTCTACCTAAGCTAACCCTAACCCTAAGCCTAACCCTAACCCTAGCCCCAAACAGCAGGTCAGCAGGGCCCGATCCAGAACCCCCCCAGCCCCATTGCTGGCCGGAACCAAGAAGTTGGCGTGGCAGCAGGCTTGGGGCAGCCCCACATTTCCTTAGGCATGCCCTGTGCAGCCCCACTCCACATGGGGCTCTGCGCTTTCTACCTAAGCTAACCCTAACCCTAAACCTAAGCCTAACCCTAGCCCTAAGCAGCAGGTCTGCAGGGCCGCGAAGCAGAGCCCCCCAGCCCCATTGCTGGCCCGAAGCAATAAGTTGGCCTGGCAGCAGGCTTGGGGCAGCCCCACATTTCCTTAGGCATGCCCTGTGCAGCCCCACTCCACATGGGGCTCTGCGCTTTCTACCTAAGCTAACCCTAATCCTAACCCTAACCCTAACCCTAGCCCTAACCAGCAGGTCAGCAGGGCCCCGAAGCAGAACCCCCCAGCCCCATTGCTGGCCGGAACCAACAAGTTGGCGTGGCAGCAGGCTTGGGGCAGCCCCACATTTCCTTTGGCATGCCCTGTGCAGCCCCACTCCACATAGGGCTCTGCGCTTTCTACCTAAGCTAACCCTAACCCTAAGCCTAACCCTAACCCTAGCCCCAACCAGCAGGTCAGCAGGGCCCGATCCAGGACCCCCCCAGCCCCATTGCTGGCCCAAACCAAAAAGTTGGCGTGGCAGCAGGCTTGGGGCAGCCCCACATTTCCTTTGGCATGCCCTGTGCAGCCCCACTCCACATGGGGCTCTGCGCTTTCTACCTAAGCTAACCCTAACCCTAAGCCTAACCCTAACCCTAGCCCTAACCAGCAGCTCAGCAGGGCCCGATCTAGAACCCCCCAGCCCCATTGCTGGCTGGAACCAAAAAGTGGCCTTGGTGGCAGGCTTGGGGCAGCCCCACATTTCCTTAGGCATGCCCTGTGCAGCCCCACTCCACATGGGGCTCTGCGCTTTCTACCTAAGCTAACCCTAACCCTAAACCTAAGCCTAACCCTAGCCCTAAGCAGCAGGTCTGCAGGGCCTCGAAGCAGAGCCCCCCAGCCCCATTGCTGGCCCGAAGCAAAAAGTTGGCGTGGCAGCAGGCTTGGGGCAGCCCCACATTTCCTTTGGCATGCCCTGTGCAGCCCCACTCCACATGGGGCTCGGCGCTTTCTACCTAAGTTAACCCTAACCCTAACCCTAACCCTAACCCTAGCCCCAACTAGCAGGTCAGCAGGGCCCGATCCAGAACCCCCCCAGCCCCATTGCTGGCCGGAACCAAGAAGTTGGCCTGGCAGCAGGCTTGGGGCAGCCCCACATTTCCTTAGGCATGCCCTGTGCAGCCCCACTCCACATGGGGCTCTGCGCTTTCTACCTAAGCTAACCCTAACCCTAACCCTAACCCTAACCCTAGGCCTAACCTGAAGGTCAGCTGGGCCCCGAAGCAGAGCCCCCCAGCCCCATTGCTGGCCCGAACCAAGAAGTTGGCCTGGCAGCAGACTTGGGGCAGCCCCACATTTCCTTTGGCATGCCCTGTGCAGCCCCACTCCACATGGGGCTCTGCGCTTTCTACCTAAGCTAACCCTAACCCTAACCCTAACCCTAACCCTAGCCCTAACCAGCAGGTCATCAGGGCCCGATCTAGAATCCCCCAGCCCCATTGCTGGCTGGAACCAAAAAGTGGCCTTGGTAGCAGGCTTGGGGCAGCCCCACATTTCCTTAGGCATGCCCTGTGCAGCCCCACTCCACATGGGGCTCTGCGCTTTCTACCTAAGCTAACCCTAACCCTAACCCTAACCCTAACCCTAGCCCCAACCAGTAGGTCAGCAGGGCCCGATCCAGAACCCCCCCAGCCCCATTGCTGGCCGGAACCAAGAAGTTGGCCTGGCAGCAGGCTTGGGGCAGCCCCACATTTCCTTAGGCATGCCCTGTGCAGCCCCACTCCACATGGGGCTCTGCGCTTTCTACCTAAGCTAACCCTAACCCTAACCCTAACCCTAACCCTAGCCCTAAGCAGCAGGTCTGCATGGCCGCGAAGCAGAGCCCCCCAGCCCCATTGCTGGCCCGAAGCAAAAAGTTGGCGTGGCAGCAGGCTTGGGGCAGCCCCACATTTCCTTTGGCATGCCCTGTGCAGCCCCACTCCACATGGGGCTCTGCGCTTTCTACCTAAGCTAACCCTAACCCTAAGCCTAACCCTAACCCTAGCCCTAACCATCAGGTCAGCAGAGCCCCGAAGCAGAGACCCCAGCCCCATTGCTGGCCCGAACCAATAAGTGTCACTGGCAGCAGGCTTGGGGCAGCCCCACATTTCCTTTGGCATGCCCTGTGCATCCCCACTCCACATGGGGCTCTGCGCTTTCTACCTAAGCTAACCCTAACCCTAACCCTAACCCTAGGCCTATCCCGAATTTCAGCTGGGCCCCGAAGCAGAGCCCCCCAGCCCCATTGGTGGCCGGAACCAAGAAGTTGGCCTGGCAGCAGGCTTGGGGCAGCCCCACATTTCCTTTGGCATGCCCTGTGCAGCCCCACTCCACATGGGGCTCTGCGCTTTCTACCTAAGCTAACCCTAACCCTAACCCTAACCCTAACCCTAGCCCTAACCAGCAGGTCAGCAGGGCCCGATCCAGAACCCCCCAGCCCCATTGCTGGCCGGAACCAAAAAGTGGCCTTGGCAGCAGGCTTGGGGCAGCCCCACATTTCCTTTGGCATGCCCTGTGCAGCCCCACTCCACATGGGGCTCTGCGCTTTCTACCTAAGCCTAACCCTAACCCTAAACCTAACCCTAACCCTAGCCCTAAGCAGCAGGTCTGCAGGGCCGCGAAGCAGAGCCCCCCAGCCCCATTGCTGGCCCGAAGCAAAAAGTTGGCGTGGCAGCAGGCTTGGGGCAGCCCCACATTTCCTTTGGCATGCCCTGTGCAGCCCCACTCCACATGGGGCTCTGCGCTTTCTACCTAAGTTAACCCTAACCCTAACCCTAACCCTAACCCTAGCCCCAACCAGCAGGTCAGCAGGGCCCGATCCAGAACCCCCCCAGCCCCATTGCTGGCCCAAACCAAAAAGTTGGCGTCGCAGCAGGCTTGGGGCAGCCCCACATTTCCTTAGGCATGCCCTGTGCAGCCCCACTCCACATGGGGCTCTGCGCTTTCTACCTAAGCTAACCCTAACCCTAACCCTAACCCTAACCCTAGGCCTAACCTGAAGGTCAGCTGGACCCGAAGCAGAGCCCCCCAGCCCCATTGCTGGCCCGAACCAAGAAGTTGGCCTGGCAGCAGGCTTGGGGCAGCCCCACATTTCCTTTGGCATGTCCTGTGCAGCCCCACTCCACATGGGGCTCTGCGCTTTCTACCTAAGCTAACCCTAACCCTAAGCCTAACCCTAACCCTAGCCCTAACCAGCAGGTCATCAGGGCCCGATCTAGAACCCCCCAGCCCCATTGCTGGCTGGAACCAAAAAGTGGCCTTGGTAGCAGGCTTGGGGCAGCCCCACATTTCCTTTGGCATGCCCTGTGCAGCCCCACTCCACATGGGGCTCTGCGCTTTCTACCTAAGTTAACCCTAACCCTAACCCTAACCCTAACCCTAACCCTAACCCCAACCAGCAGGTCAGCAGGGCCCGATCCAGAACCCCCCCAGCCCCATTGCTGGCCGGAACCAAGAAGTTGGCCTGGCAGCAGGCTTGGGGCAGCCCCACATTTCCTTAGGCATGCCCTGTGCAGCCCCACTCCACATGGGGCTCTGCGCTTTCTACCTAAGCTAACCCTAACCCTAACCCTAGCCCTAACCCTAGCCCTAACCAGCAGGTCAGCAGGGCCCCGAAGCAGAGCCCCCCAGCCCCATTGCTGGCCGGAACCTAGAAGTTGGCGTGGCAGCAGGCTTGGGGCAGCCCCACATTTCCTTTGGCATGCCCTGTGCAGCCCCACTCCACATGGGGCTCTGCGCTTTCTACCTAAGCTAACCCTAACCCTAAACCTAAGCCTAACCCTAGCCCTAAGCAGCAGGTCTGCAGGGCCGCGAAGCAGAGCCCCCCAGCCCCATTGCTGGCCCGAACCAAGAAGTTGGCCTGGCAGCAGGCTTGGGGCAGCCCCACATTTCCTTTGGCATGCCCTGTGCAGCCCCACTCCACATGGGGCTCTGCGCTTTCTACCTAAGCTAACCCTAACCCTAACCCTAAGCCTAACCCTAGCCCTAAGCAGCAGGTCTGCATGGCCGCGAAGCAGAGCCCCCCAGCCCCATTGCTGGCCCGAAGCAAAAAGTTGGCCTGGCAGCAGGCTTGGGGCAGCCCCACATTTCCTTAGGCATGCCCTGTGCAGCCCCTCTCCACATGGGGCTCTGCGCTTTCTACCTAAGCTAACCCTAACCCTAACCCTAACCCTAACCCTAGCCCTAGCCCTAACCAGCAGGTCAGCAGGGCCCCGAAGCAGAACCCCCCAGCCCCATTCCTGGCCGGAACCTAGAAGTTGGCGTGGCAGCAGGCTTGGGGCAGCCCCACATTTCCTTAGGCATGCCCTGTGCAGCCCCACTCCACATGGGGCTCTGCGCTTTCTACCTAAGCTAACCCTAACCCTAACCCTAGCCCTAACCCTAGCCCTAACCAGCAGGTCAGCAGGGCCCCGAAGCAGAGCCCCCCAGCCCCATTGCTGGCCGGAACCTAGAAGTTGGCCTGGCAGCAGGCTTGGGGCAGCCCCACATTTCCTTTGGCATGCCCTGTGCAGCCCCACTCCACATGGGGCTCTGCGCTTTCTACCTAAGCTAACCCTAACCCTAAGCCTAACCCTAAACCTAGGCCTAACCAGCAGGTCAGCTGGGCCCCGAAGCAGAGCCCCCCAGCCCCATTGCTGGCCGGAACCAAGAAGTTGGCCTGGCAGCAGGCTTGGGGCAGCCCCACATTTCCTTTGGCATGCCCTGTGCAGCCCCACTCCACATGGGGCTCTGCGCTTTCTACCTAAGCTAATCCTAACCCTAACCCTAAGCCTAACCCTAGCCCTAACCAGCAGGTCAGGAGGGCAGCGAAGCAGAGCCCCCCAGCCCCATTGCTGGCTGGAACCAAAAAGTGGCCTTGACAGCAGGCTTGGGGCAGCCCCACATTTCCTTTGGCATGCCCTGTACAGCCCCACTCCACATGGGGCTCTGCGCTTTCTACCTAAGCTAACCCTAACCCTAACCCTAACCCTAGCCCTAACCCAAAGGTCAGCTGGGCCCCGAAGCATAAACCCCAGGTCCATTGCTGTCCGGATCCAACAAGTTGGCCTGGCAGCAGGCTTGGGGCAGCCCCACATTTCCTTTGGCATGCCCTGTGCAGCCCCACTCCACATGGGGCTCTGCGCTTTCTACCTAAGCTAACCCTAACCCTAAGCCTAACCCTAGCCCTAACCCGAAGTTCAGCTGGGCCCCGAAGCAGAACCCCCAGGTCCATTGCTGTCCGGATCCAACAAGTTGGCCTGGCAGCAGGCTTGGGGCAGCCCCACATTTCCTTTGGCATGCCCTGTGCAGCCCCACTCCACATGGGGCTCTGCGCTTTCTACCTAAGCTAACCCTAACCCTAAGCCTAACCCTAACCCTAGCCCTAAGCAGCAGGTCAGCAGGGCCCGATCCAGAACCCTCCCAGCCCCATTGCTGGCCGGAACCAAGAAGTTGGCGTGGCAGCAGGCTTGGGGCAGCCCCACATTTCCTTAGGCATGCCCTGTGCAGCCCCACTCCACATGGGGCTCTGCGCTTTCTCCCTAAGCTAACCCTAACCCTAACCCTAACCCTAACCCTAGCCCTAACCCGAAGGTCAGCTGGGCCCCGAAGCAGAGCCCCCCAGCCCCATTGCTGGCCCGAACCAAGAAGTTGGCCTGGCAGCAGGCTTGGGGCAGCCCCACATTTCCTTTGGCATGCCCTGTGCAGCCCCACTCCACATGGGGCTCTGCGCTTTCTACCTAAGCTAACCCTAACCCTAACCCTAACCCTAACCCTAGCCCTAACCTGAAGGTCAGCAGGGCCCCGAAGCAGAGACCCCAGCCCCATTGCTGGCCGGAACCAAGAAGTTGGCGTGGCAGCAGGCTTGGGGCAGCCCCACATTTCCTTTGGCATGCCCTGTGCAGCCCCACTCCACATGGGGCTCTGCGCTTTCTACCTAAGCTAACCCTAACCCTAAGCCTAACCCTAACCCTAGCCCTAACCAGCAGGTCATCAGGGCCCGATCTAGAACCCCCCAGCCCCATTGCTGGCTGGAACCAAAAAGTGGCCTTGGTAGCAGGCTTGGGGCAGTCCCACATTTCCTTAGGCATGCCCTGTGCAGCCCCACTCCACATGGGGCTCTGCGCTTTCTACCTAAGCTAACCCTAACCCTAAACCTAAGCCTAACCCTAGCCCTAAGCAGCAGGTCTGCAGGGCCGCGAAGCAGAGCCCCCCAGCCCCATTGCTGGCCGGAACCAAGAAGTTGGCGTGGCAGCAGGCTTGGGGCAGCCCCACATTTCCTTAGGCATGCCCTGTGCAGCCCCACTCCACATGGGGCTCTGCGCTTTCTACCTAAGCTAACCCTAACCCTAACCCTAACCCTAACCCTAGCCCCAACCAGCAGGTCAGCAGGGCCCGAAGCAGAACCCCCCCAGCCCCATTGCTGGCCGGAACCAAGAAGTTGGCGTGGAAGCAGGCTTGGGGCAGCCCCACATTTCCTTTGGCATGCCCTGTGCAGCCCCACTCCACATGGGGCTCTGCGCTTTCTACCTAAGCTAATCCTAACCCTAACCCTAACCCTAACCCTAGCCCTAACCAGCAGGTCAGGAGGGCAGCGAAGCAGAGCCCCCCAGCCCCATTGCTGGCTGGAACCTAGAAGTTGGCGTGGCAGCAGGCTTGGGGCAGCCCCACATTTCCTTTGGCATGCCCTGTACAGCCCCACTCCACATGGGGTTCTGCGCTTTCTACCTAAGCTAACCCTAACCCTAACCCTAACCCTAGCCCTAACCCAAAGGTCAGCTGGGCCCCGAAGCATAAACCCCAGGTCCATTGCTGTCCGGATCCAACAAGTTGGCCTGGCAGCAGGCTTGGGGCAGCCCCACATTTCCTTTGGCATGCCCTGTGCAGCCCCACTCCACATGGGGCTCTGCGCTTTCTACCTAAGCTAACCCTAACCCTAACCCTAAGCCTAACCCTAGCCCTAAGCAGCAGGTCAGCAGGGCCCGAATCAGAACCCCCCAGCCCCATTGCTGGCCGGAACGAAAAAGTGGCCTTGGCAGCAGGCTTGGGGCAGCCCCACATTTCCTTAGGCATGCCCTGTGCAGCCCCACTCCACATGGGGCTCTGCGCTTTCTACCTAAGCTAATCCTAACCCTAACCCTAGCCCTAACCAGCAGGTCAGCAGGGCCCCGAAGCAGAACCCCCCAGCCCCATTGCTGGCCGGAACCAAAAAGTTGGCGTGGCAGCAGGCTTGGGGCAGCCCCACATTTCCTTTGGCATGCCCTGTGCAGCCCCACTCCACATGGGGCTCTGCGCTTTCTACCTAAGCTAACCCTAACCCTAACCCTAACCCTAACCCTAGCCCTAAACAGCAGGTCAGCAGGGCCCCGAAGCAGAACCCCCCAGCCCCATTGCTGGCCGGAACCAAAAAGTTGGCGTGGCAGCAGGCTTGGGGCAGCCCCACATTTCCTTTGGCATGCCCTGTGCAGCCCCACTCCACATGGGGCTCTGCGCTTTCTACCTAAGCTAACCCTAACCCTAAACCTAAGCCTAACCCTAGCCCTAAGCAGCAGGTCTGCAGGGCCGCGAAGCAGAGCCCCCCAGCCCCATTGCTGGCCGGAACCAAGTATTTGGCCTGGCAGCAGGCTTGGGGCAGCCCCACATTTCCTTTGGCATGCCCTGTGCAGCCCCACTCCACATGGGGCTCTGCGCTTTCTACCTCAGCTAACCCTAACCCTAAGCCTAACCCTAACCCTAGCCCTAAACAGCAGGTCAGCAGGGCCCCGAAGCAGAACCCCCCAGCCCCATTGCTGGCCGGAACCAAGAAGTTGGCCTGGCAGCAGGCTTGGGGCAGCCCCACATTTCCTTTGGCATGCCCTGTACAGCCCCACTCCACATGGGGCTCTGCGCTTTCTACCTAAGCTAAGCCTAACCCTAACCCTAACCCTAACCCTAGCCCTAATCAGCAGGTCAGCTGGGCCCCGAAGCAGAGCCCCCCAGCCCCATTGCTGGCCCGAACCAAGAAGTTGGCGTGGCAGCAGGCTTGGGGCAGCCCCACATTTCCTTTGGCATGCCCTGTGCAGCCCCACTCCACATGGGGCTCTGCGCTTTCTACCTAAGCTAACCCTAACCCTAACCCTAACCCTAACCCTAGCCCTAACCAGCAGGTCATCAGGGCCCGATCTAGAACCCCCCAGCCCCATTGCTGGCTGGAACCAAAAAGTGGCCTTGGTAGCAGGCTTGGGGCAGCCCCACATTTCCTTAGGCATGCCCTGTGCAGCCCCACTCCACATGGGGCTCTGCGCTTTCTACCTAAGCTAA